>NW_022900930.1:3344021-3378718 GCF_012274545.1 Fukomys damarensis | reverse complement strand
CGGGCCCCCGTGTTTCGGCGCCCGAGCCTCGCTCCGGCTGCCAGGCTCGATGGCACCCGCTTGGGACGGGGAACTTTTGCTTCAGGAGGTGATAATTTGAGATCCTGACGTTTATTAGCGGAGTCACCAGTGGGTTCCCGGAGCTAAACGTGCTGATGGACTAAAGCAGAGGCAGCTCATTTTTCTCGGGCCGTTTTTGTCCTAGTAAGAGCACCTTTTGGGAGACGAAGTGCTGTCTTTCTATAGCCAGGCTTTTATCAGTGTTCATACTGAGTTCGCATTTCCTTAAGACTACAAATGTAATCCCTGCTCTGTTGAACTCACGGGATTATCCTTAAGAATGAAACCATTTATGTGAAATCGTTTTGAGTTGTGAAACTTCCCGTGAATATATGTGTTGTTTATAGTGTAGATGCCCAAGGATAGTGAAGACAAGTCGTCAGCACTCCAGCTTCTTCCTGGAAATAACTTACTCATTTTGGCTTTTGTGTTAAATTGTTGTTTTCGTGGCTGTATTTTCTCAAGCAGTAATGGAGTATGTTGGAGAACGAGCTTTTACAGAATCATTGCTTTGAGAATTGTCCGAAGGTGATGATGGAAAAGTTCAGTACAAGAATGTTGGCCTTAGCCGGGCGTGGTGGCGCACGCCTGTAATCCCAGCACTCGGGAGGCTGAGGCAGGAGGATGGCTGTGAGTTCGAGACCAGCCTGGGCTACATAGTGAGTTCCAGGTCAGTTTCAACTATCTAGTGAGACTCTGTCTCAAAAAAAAAACGAAACAAAAAAACCCAAAACAATGTTGGCCTTTCGAAACACATTACGTTTTTTCTTATCTATCTTTGGCTCTTTCTTTTAAAATTAGTCAGTTTGCCCCAGTGTCGAAATCTTCAAGAGCAAAATACTGAAAGATTTTTGAAGAGAATGTTCCTAAATCTTTTCTGGGACTATTTTTTCTGTGGTGTTCTGGGTAGTGCATCTACCAATACTTAAATAGAGTAAATTGCACATCTGGAGTGTTAGTAAGCCATGATAGTGTGTATTTGTAGATATAAAGTGTACTTTTTAGTTCTATATATGTTTATCCCTAACTACATGCCTGCATAAATGAATGGAATATCCTTATGGTCTTTAAGTGTGGCTTCAGTGGGGTATCTCCAGCCCCTCACTTGAGCAAAAATCAAATTAAGCCAATATTTACCTCATGCAGGTAAACACCACCCTCCATGATTGTGGAGGGCCCAAGGATGTCTAAATCTGCTATGTCTCCGGGGGATGTGGGACGTTTTATAGAGAAAGTGGTACGTGGACTGAACTAATGGATGAATTTTTCCAGTGAAAGGGTGTAGGAATGCCTTCTAAGTAGAAGGAAGAGTTTTGCTGGAGTATTAGAGGAGTGAAAACACCAGACCTTCGCAAGCTTAAAAAAAAAAAAAAAATCCAGACCTGCTAGGAAATGGGAATGTCAGTTTGACTCCAGGTGGACTCTTTGAAAGGGAGGAATGGAAGGTAAAGACTGGTAGAACCTTCTACGCCGAGCATAGGTTCAAAAGTTGCCTTGAAGGAAGCTCTCCAGGTAGTGTGAGCGCTAACAAAGTCAGCACAGTGGAGGACAGTGGAGGTGGGGGAGACCCGTAGACCGGTTGAGAGGCTTTGGCGGTGAGTGCAGTGAGTGAGCGCCTGCTTCCCAAGGGGAATATTCTTCCAAAACCAGCTGATGAAGCTTTTGTGGTACAGAATGTTTCAAATATGTTTGAGATGTGAAACTTGGTCAGCTAATAAAAGGGCTTTTATTTGAGGGCTCAGTACATACTACACACCTTAGTCAAGAATGAAGTAGATTTTGGTGGAATTTTTACCACCCTTTGCAATGTGTCAATGAGGAAATGCAAATACATAATTTCTAAACCCCTGACTTGCAATAATTTTAAATAAATCCAAAAGTAACTGTAGCATTGTGAAGTATTTAAGGAGAATCAAGTATGAAACCTTTGGGTTTATTTTTCTGTTAAGGTAGTAAATAACAAAGCACAGTCTTAGACATTTTTATACCCTGGCATTCTAAAGTATGACTGAAAGCTTACTCATGGTGAGTCACTAAAAAATGAAACACATAGTACTAATTTAAGTCTGTACTCATCTGACTTTTAGATGTCAGCCAGCAAATTTTGGTTTGATATGTTTGTGCTGTATAAGAGAAAGTAACTTTTAAATTTAAAAACAAAAATTCACTTGTCAAACTTTGAAGTAGAAAACCATTACATTTGCTGGGTGCCAAGACAGTTTTCAAAGAGCATTTTAAAACTACCAAATTTGACTCTGTATTCGCTCTCTGTTGAAAATCCTTGTTTACTACAGAGTCCTTCCAAGATGCAAGTTCCATGTAACTGGAAGCTTTTTCTTCTAATATCCTCCAACTCAAGTATCTGACATAGATTCCTTCATGGTACTGACCTAGTCATGACATAGTTGGAAAGCATTGAAGGGACAAGGGCAGACAAACTCCTGGGCATGATTTTGTGTTTTTTCTAAGATGTTCCTCTTCACTTGGCCTGCAGATGCCCAAAAGGTAAACGAAAGTAGAGCAAAGCTTGACCTTCATGTTATAAAACTCGGTGCAGATGCTTCTCACTAGGTGTGCAGGGATGTTACTTAGGGAATATCTGTTTAAGGGTTTCCCAAACAAGGTTTGTTGTACCTGTTCTGTCGCATTACCCTTCGGAACTGAGGACCGAGGTGAAGAGATTTGCAGGGACATTGAGCTACCCCTAGACTATCTAATGCCCTAACCCTAAGGTCATCTTGGATTTCAGTGGAGGCTCACGTGGCTGAGAATACTCCTCAGTTTGGGAGGATTCCTCTTGTGGGAACCAAATTGCCCCACAGATCGTGAGGATAGAACCAGAGGTAGGAACCAGGACTAGGATAATAACTGAGCGGGCCCTGCCTGGCCCACCTCAGCTAGTCCGTTAAAACTGACTACCTGCTTTTGTGGGTGGGGCTGTCCTACCCCTACTTTAGAGTGTGTCCCCTCCAGTCACTCCTCAAGCTGAAGTCCTTTCTTTTTCTTCTTTTAATGGTTCAGCTGAATTAGAAAATATTCTGAGAAAGGGGCAGGGCTGGGCCCTCAGTTTAAAAAACAATTGCGGCACATTCACTAAAGGTTCACATTAGAAAGAGAGATACTGCTACACCCACATACTTCCCTAGGGGTGAATAGCAGTGATTGGTATTCTAAATAGACATCAGTCACCTTAATGGGGACCGAAAAGCTCACCTGTTCCTGGAAATCCTCCCCGTTTGATCTCCGTTTAACATTGCCAGAGTGCCTGTACTTGTAATCTTACTGCTTTGTCGGATTTTATTCCCCCTCTTGTCCACCTTGTGACTTTCCATTGGATCTTATAGTTTTGTCCTACATTGTTCCCACCTTGCCTCGTGGCTTTGCCTCGTAAAACACCTTTGAGAAGTCGGGTGAGCGGGCAGCCCACTTTCCGGTCCCCCTTCTGTCTCTCCTAGACAGACTCGCTCTTTCAACAATTTTTTAACTTGTGTTGTTCTAGAATTCATTCTTCGATTTTAGAGAACACAGCTGTTTTTCAGATATCTAGCAGGTTTGGAGTTACAGTATTTCCCTTGTTGGATTATTTTGCTTATTTGGATTACTTGGTGCCCTGTATCATTAATCTTTCAATTAAAGCTTTTTTTCCTACAAATTTGTGCTGCAGTTTTAATTTCCATTTCACTAAAGCGAAGACCTGCACTAGCTTGTGACAGTACTTTTTTCCTCTTCTATACCTGGAATTGTATGGGTGTGTCCCAGAACCTGAGATTGAAGCCAGCTTTTGAGTCCGTTCTGTGAAACTGCCCCATAAACGAATATAGCCCTTCTGGTGTCACCTCTGTGTGGGTCCAACATGGACCCAGGTAAAATTGAATTGAGCAGTGTTGTTTGTGTATTGAGAGATTATATTTTCATTTTGTGATGGAAAATGTAATGTTTTAATCATATCATTTTTCTTTTTTTTTTGAGACAGGGTTTCACTATGTAGTTGAGATTGACCTGGATACTCACTGTGTAGCCCAGCCTGGTCTCAACTCACAGCGATCCTCCTGCCTCAGCCTCCCTAGTGCTGGGATTACAGGCGTGCGCCACCACCCCCGGCTCAGATCGTCTTTCTAAAGGGATCATATGTGGGTTACCCTTTGAATCACATCTTGTAAGGATGAGGAAGGAGCCTGAAAAATTAATTTTATTTGAGTAGTTTTTAACTGTGTAGTTTTACTGCATTTGTTTCTTTTTACTTAAGAATTGGGGTTAGGAAAATGCTCTCATTAACAAACATGCTATTTGTAAGATAAAACCCATTCTTGAACATGAGGAGTACCCTTTCTGTTTTGACACATTTTTCTTTAATGAGATTTTTCTCATTAACTCACTTCAGCATGTTTTTTTTACTCCTTTCAGCAGCTTTTTAGAACCCTCGGTCAAGTAGGCTCTGGCAGAGCTGGCTCTGATTGGCCTCACTGCCACATTAGAATACTTTCATAGATATTCCCTGAGCCTAATTTCCTATCCCAGCTCAGAAAGGTAAGTATATGGTATTCCTGTCAATATGACAAAGGTGGAGGCCCGGTGGATCTGTGGAAAAGTTGGTGTAAAAGATGTTGATCATGAAAAGAAAGCTCACTTTAGGTTGTACATAATAATTACAACCAAGAGAATGATGTACATATAGTTGTAAAGATCAGAAAAGGTTATCAAACATGTTTTATTGAATGCCTACTGTACCCGTCTAGTAAGTACATGATGACTAAGATACTGGCTTTGGTTCCAGGAACTTAAATTCTTTGCTGGAGGAACTTAAGTTCTTAAGAGCATTACATAATGTAAATGGTTAGAGCTTTGCCCAAAGGGACACTTCAGAACAAACAATAAGTGTTTTCTTTTTAAGTGTAAAGATGAGTATATAAAAACTATTATGCTCAAAACGTGTTAAACTTGCAGGACATAGCAGAAATCATAATTAAAAGTAAGTCTGAAAGAGGTTATTAGTATGCGTTTGACGTTGACCTTGTGATTAGGGTGAATAGAATAGAATGGAAGTGTATGGACCCACAGTAACAGTGCTTTATGGGTCTAATTACAGCAGTTTCTCTTCAGGAAGTAAATTAGACAACAGTTATTCAGCCTGCATGTGGATCCCAGCTTTATTTTATTTTCTACAGTCAGAGTACATAAAGGTGGCTATTTGTATGGATAATAAGCAGGAAGGAAAGGAGAGGGCTGTGGTTTAGGACGCACTTTTGTTTGCTTTGCAATTAGGAAGAATTCTTTTAACTTACTCCCTTCTCTAGCTGTTACTCTTAAACATGTTCAGACTTTCTCCAAAGCACAGTGAATAAAAAGACCTAAGGTGTTAGGAAGCCGTGCAGCTAACACCTTCTTTACTAAGTGTAGGACCTTGCGTTTCATGTTTCAAATCTTATTTTTATCTCATGTAATTAGTATATATTATTTTTGGATGGTACGTCCCAAATTTGTACATTAGTTATGATATTTTGGTAACTCCTCATAGCATGGCATTTATTCAGAAAATGGATCCTTAGATTTCTAAAAGAAGTCAATATCAGAGTAAGAACTTACATGCAGAAGTAGTTTCAGGGTGCTGTGATTTTGAAAGCCTTTTTAAACAAAGGATTAATTGGGACATTCTGGTTTTCAGAATGAGAACTGTGTTTTAAAATGGGAAAGGAAGGACAGAAAGTTGTATTTATGTTCCTATGTCCTATACCTGGCTTTTATTCTTGTGGCAGTCTGGGTAAAAGATCCGATTAGTCTTGGCTTAAAACTAGGTGTGTGACCTTACGGAGTCACTCACAGAATGATTAGGTAATGAGAGCTCTTTAGGTATCTGCCTGCCCATGAGAACTGCCAGGCATGTCTAAGGCATTTCTTTTTCCCTGTGATGTTTGCTTCTGAGTTGTAATGAAGACATTTCAGTTTAACAGGCTGTGGTTTAGTCTTTATTGTAGCTGTTGCTTGTGTCTGTCAGCATATGTGTATTCTTGTCTGCATTGATTCACTTAAGCTTTTTATTTTGAAATAATTGTAAGGTCGTAGGAAGTTGCATAGAAATGTACAGGATGGCTTCCTTTTCATTTCATTTTATTTTTTTGGTACTGGGGATCGAACTTGGGTCCTTGAGTTCAGGCCGCAAACTGCTGAGCTAAATCCCCGGCCCATGGCTTCCTTTTTAATCACACAGGGCTTCTAATCCATTACCCAGAGCGTTTTGTCTCTTCTTGCCAGTGCTTCTACAGGGACTGTCCTAGTAGTTGGGAAATTCTTATGAATACTAAAGCCCAGCTGTGGAGAAAGCCCAGGGGTGAATTGATTGAGGTGGTGGCAGCTGAGCCCAAGATGGAAGAAGAGACAGGTGTGTCCCCAGGGTAAAGAAGAACCAGAGAAAATATAAAAAGAGGAGGCAGCCACGTGACTGCCAGCCCACCGAAAAGATCGGACGCCTTTATTACAAACAGTTCCTTCCCGTGTGAAGCGGCAGTCACTCACAGGCCTGCGTAGGGAAAAGCTGCCGCCCTGGATGGCTGCACAGCACAGTGCCTCACCACGCAGTGCCCATGCTGTCCTCGAGTGCGGCCCAGACAGGCCGCTGACGTGCGGAGCTGCAGACCGGGGCGGCGAGAGCGTGTCCTGCAAGAACTGTAGCAGCCATTTACTGCGGGCAGGCTGGGGGATTTTCATCTACGATCCTGCACAGAAAAATGAGTTCATCCCGGGATACTGTGGAGAGATGATTTCTCGAGATGAAGCGGACAGAGAGGAAAAGTATATGATAAATACACGTGCAGCTTCCTGTTCTACTTGAACGTTGATTTTGTGTTGGATGCAGACCGCAGGGACAACGAAATTCATTTTGTGAATCACTCAGTGAATCCGAATTGCTATACAGAAATCATGATGGTGAACAGTGACCGCAGGATCTGTATCTTCACGAAGAGGGCCGTCCAGACCAGTGAAGAGCTGCTCTTGATGACAGGCACAGCCAGGCTGACGCCCTGAAATACGTGGGAATGTAGCGCAAGGTGGAAATCCTTGGCAACTGCTACCTCCTCCTCCCCTTCCTCCGAAACGGCTGCCCTAGCTTCAGGTAGCTGGAGTACCGTGGGCGGCTTAGAAAAGAAAATGCAGTTTGAAATTCTGAATTTGCAAAGTACCGGAACAATAATTTATAGTAACAAGTTTAAAAAAAATCAACTTTTTATTGCCTTTTCACCAGCTGCAGTGTTTTGTACAGGTGAATTTTTGCACTAACGCAGTATGGTACATTTTTCAACTTTGAATAAAGTATACTTGAAATTAAAAAAAAAAGTTGGTGAGGTAACATGTGGGGCTCTATTTTTTAAATCTTTATTAAGTTTATTGGTACATTTTAGGTGTACAATACAGTTACATTCAACATTGGGCTCTTGTACCTAACATGACTTATTTTGGTTCTTATTTTCCCCATTCCCCAGCCTTCCCTTTAGCCTTTCTACCCTTCCCTGTTTACAAAAACATTATTTCCATCTTTTTCCTTTTCACATATATTTTCTTTTCCCTTTGTACCTTTCCCCTACCCCTCCCACTTCCCCTACTCTTTTAGACCTCTTTTTCCTATTACACAATATCAATTATGCTTTTTGATCCATTTTTACACTTTAGAATTTTTCTCACCAGAGTATTCGGTATTTACGTGTGTGACTTACTAATTTCATTTGAGAGAATGGCCTTGGTGTGCATCCACTTAGCTATAAATATTTCTAGTTTCTCATTCTTTATGACTGAGTAGTACTCCATTTTATTTTAATTTTATTTTTTTCCCTCATTGAGTTTATTGGTACATTTTAGGTTTACAGTACAGTTACATTCATTATTGGGATCTTGTATCTTTACATGACAGGACTTGGTTCTCATTTTTCCCCATGTCCCTGCCCTCCCTTCACCCCCTCCTCCCCTCCCCCAGTACTCCATTTTATTAAAAAAAAACAAAAACCCACATCTTTTTTATCCAGTCTCCGGTTGATGGGCAATTGGGCTGTTTCCAAATTTTAGCTTTTACAAACTGTGCAGCTATAAACATAGGTGCGCATATATCACTGTGGTATGATTCTTTTAATTCTTTTGGGAAGATACCCAGCAGAGGAATAGCTGGGTAAAATGGGATTTCTAATCCTAGTTGTTTGAGGTATCTCCATATTGATTTTCACAGTGATTGTACAGTCTGCACTCCCACCAACAATGATGAAAGGTTCCTATCTCCCCACAACCCCACCAGCATTTGTTATTGGTTGATTTCTTGATAGCCATTCTTACGGGGGTGAGATGGAATTTCTGTGTTGTTTTCATCTGCATCTCTTGAATGATGTTGAACATTTTTTTCTATGTTTATTTGCTGCTTTTACTTGTTTGAGAAATGTCTGTTCGTTTCAGATGCCCATTTTTTAATCCGGTCTTTATATTTGAGAGGGCGTCTGATTTTTTTGAGTTTTTTATATATTCTAGATAGTAAACCTTTGTCTGAGGAACAGCAGGTAAAATTTTTTTTTCCCACATTATGTCTCTTAGCTCTGCTTGTGATTTCTCTGGCAGTACTTTAAAAAGACAAGATCCCAGTTGTTGATTCTTTGTGCTAGTTCCTGTGCTACTGAGAGTTTGTTCATAAAGTTTTTTCCTATGCTGATGTCTTCAAGAGTTCTACCTAATTTATCTTCCATCAAGTTTAGTCTTTCTGTTTTAATATTTAGATCTTTAATCCACTTTGATTTTAGTTTAATGCATTGTGAAAGATACGGGTCTAGTTTTAATCTTTGACAAGTTGAAATCCAGTTTTTCCGACACCATTTATTAAAGAGGCTATCTTTCCTCCAGGGAGGATGTTTGCTCCTTTGTCAAAGATGAGGCAGCTTAGTATATCAGGAGTTGTTTGTGTATCTTCTAATCTGTTCCACTGATCCTCAGGTCTATATCTTTGCCAGTACCATGCTGTTTTTATCACAGTGGCTTTGTAGTATAGTTTCAAGTTGGGGATTGTGATACCCCCTGCCATGTCTCTGTTGCCTAGAAATTCTTTTGCTATTCTAGGTCTCTTCTGATTCCAAATGAATTTTTGGATTATTTTCTCTAGTTCTGTGAAATATACTGTTGGGATTTCAATAGAGATTGTGTTGAATCTGTTTAGCAATTTTGGAATATGGCCATTTTCACTCTGTTGATTCTTCCTACCACGGAAAAAGGGATGTCTTTCCATTTTCTGATATCCTATTTGATCTCTTTTTTCAGAGTTCTGTAGTTTTCAGTGTAGAGGTCTTTGGTCTCCTTTGTTCCATTGATTCCTAGATATTTCATTTTTTTGAATGCTACTGTGGAAACAATTGTTTCCCTAATTTCTCTCTCAGTGAGTTTTGTTATTTGTGTTCAAGAAGGCTATTGATTTTTTAGTATTAACCTTGTATCCAGCTACTCTACTGAATCTGTCAATTAAGTCTAGAAGTCTTTTGGCAGAGTTTTTTGAGTCTTGTATCATCAGCATATAACGACAGTTTAACTTCTTCCTTTCCTATTTTCATTTCTTTTATTTCTTTTGTCTGATTGCTGTGGCTAATGTTTCCAGAACTATATTGAAGAGGAGTGGTGATGGTGGGCATCCTTGTCTTGTTCCTGATTTTAGCGTGAAGGTTTTCAGTTTTGCCATTTAGTATGATGTTGGCTGTTGGTTTTTCATAGTTAGCCTTTATCAGGTTGAGATAAAGACCATCTATTCCAATTTTCTGTAGGGTTTTTATCATGAATGGGTGTTGAATTTTGTCAAATGCTTTTTTTTTTTGTATCTATTGAGATGACCGTATGGCTTTTGTCCTTGACTTTTTAAATATAGTGTATTACATTTATTGATTTGCATATGTCGAACCATTCTTGCATCCCTGGGATAATTCAGCTTGGTTAGGGTGTATGATCTTGATGATCTTCTGTAATGTGTTTGCCAGTATCTTATTGAGGATTTTTGCATCTATGTTCATTAGGGAGATTGGCCTGTAGTTCTCTTTTTTTTTTTTTTGGTTAGGTCTTTCCCTGGTTTTGGAATCAAAGTAACCCTTCCTGGAATGAATTTGGATGTATTGCTTCCCTTTCAATTCATTGAAGAGTTTAAGGAGTAGTGGTGATAGTTCTTCTCTAAATGTCTTATAGAATTCAGCAGTGAAGCCCTCAGGACCTGGGCTTTTCTTTGTTGGTAATGTTTCAATTACATTTTCAATTTCACTGAATGTAATTGGGGTGTTTAGACTTTTTATATCTTCTTCCTTCAACTTGGGAAATTCCTATGTATCTAGAAATCTGTCCATTTCCTCTGTTTTTCATTTTATTAGAGTTCAGGTTTTTGAAGTAGGTATTGATCCTCTGGATTTCTGGTCGATTTGTTGTTACTTCACATTTTTCATTCCTAATTGCATGGATTTCAGCCTTTTTTTTTTCTCTCTCTCTTTTTTAATAAGGTTGGCAAGGGTTTATCAATTGTATTCTTTCAAAAAACCATCTCTTGATTTTTTGTATCATTTTCTTAGTCTCCATTGCATTGATTTCTGCTCTGATCTTTATAATTTCCTCCCTCGTTCGAGCTTTGGGTTTTTCTTGCTTTTCTTTTTCTAGGAGTTTAAGATTCATCATTAGGTTGTTTATTTGAGCTCACTCTGTTTTCCTAGTGTGGTCATTCACTGCTATGAATTTCCCATGTAAAACTGCTTTCATTGTATCCCATAGAGTCCTGTATGTTGTACTGGCATTGTCATTAAATTTTAAAAACTCTAATTTGTACTTTAATTTCTGCTGTGACCCATTGGTTGTTCGGGAGAGTATTATTCAATTTCCATGTGTTTGTGAAGTTCTTAGGGTTTCTTATGCTATTGATCTCCAGTTTAATTGCACTATGGTCTGATAATGTACATAGGATAACTTCAATTCCTTTGCATTTACTTAAACATGTTCTTGAGCTAGCATGCGGTCTATTTTGGAAAATGACCCGTGTGCAGCCGAAAAGAATATATATTTTGACTTTGTGGGGTGGAACACTGTAGATAACTGTTAAGTCCATTTATTCAAAAGCTTGGTTCATTTCTAGTATTTTGTTGTTGATTTTTAGTCTAGATGATCTATTCATGACAATGAGGTATTGAGGTCCCCCACTAAAATTGTATTAGTGCTTATTTGGTGTTTCATGTCCCTTAATAATTGTTTGGTATAGTTGGGGGCATTAGTGTTTGGTGCATATATATTTATGATTATCATCTCTTCCTGTTGGATTGTTCCCTGTACAAGGATGTAGTGACCTTCTTTGTCTCTCAGTTAGTTTTCGTTTGAAATTCACTTTGTCTGCAAATAAGATAGCTACCTCTACTTTGTTCTGGGTTCCTGTTCCATGGAGAACTGTTTTCCATTCTTTTACTTTCAGTCTATGAGTTTCTTTTTCAAGTAAGTGTGTTTCTTTTATACAGTTTAGAGTTGGATTTTGCTTCTTAATCCCTTCTGCCAGTCTGTTTCTTTTGTTTGGTGAATTGAGGCCATTGACATTGATGGTTGTAACTGATATGTATTGACTTACTGTCGATAGTTATTTTCCTGTTGTTGGTTCTTGTTTATTTTTCTCCCTCTCCCTTTAAATTCTTGCCTATTGGATTTGCTCTCTTGGGCCTCATGGAGTTGTGACCTTTATTGTCTTTTTCTAGGATATTTAAAAAAATTGTTTGGAGTGCTGGTTTGGCATTCATGAAGTTTCTCAGGTATTCTTTGTCATGAAAATATCTTATTTCTCCATCAATTTAGAAAGAGTGTTGCAGGATATATCAGCCAGGTTGGAGGTTGTTTTCTTTTAAAGCTTAAAATACTTCACTCCAGGCTCTCCTTGACTCTCATGAGGGTTTGTGATGAAAAGTCTGTTGTGATTCTGATGGGCTTTGCTTTGCATGTAATCTGTTTCTTTTCTCTAACTGCTTGTAGTATTTTGTACTTTTGTTATGTTTCTGGGATCTTTATTATATGTCTGGGTGTAGATATTATAACTAGTTAGTGTCCTATATGCCTCACTTATCTGTATGTCCAGTTCTTTTGCTCTGTTTGGGAAGTTTTCTATTATTAATTCTGTGAATAGTTTTTTAAATATCATTTGTGCTTTCTCCCCCTTTTTCGTGGATTATTATTATTATTATTATTATTAACTTTTTTTTTTTGGTACCGGGGATCGAACTCTGATCTTTGCACTTGTGAGGCAGGCGGCAGAACCATTGAGCCAAATCCCCAACCCTTTCATGGATTATTAATTTTATATTATTTTTCTTTGCATCTTCTAAGAGCGGATTGATTTCTCATGTTTCCTTATTTTTAAGAGATCTCTCTTTTCATGGACACTGACTGCCATCCTGTCTTCTATATCTGTCTTCAGATTGGGTTAGTCTGCTATGTATACCTGTTTTTTTTGGTATGGGAAATTGAACTTGGGACCTTGTGCTTGTGAGGCAGGCAGGCAGCAGAAACACTGAGCTAAATCTCCAGCCCTGTTATGTATACTTTTAATAGAGTTTCTAATCTTCTGGATATCAGTTTGAATCTGTTTCATGGATTCCATTTCTTATGTTGGGCCTTCATGATTTCCATTTCTTTCACATGCTGAGCATTCATGGCTTCCATCATGGTCCTGAACTCATCTATTTTTTTTTTTATCTTTTTCTTTTCTAGAGTCTCTAATCATGTGTTTTATCTGAAAAGTATTTACATTTTGAATATTTCTAGAGCCCTGTTCACCTCTTACTTCCTGTGCTTATCAGTTCAGATTGTCTAGGTAGTTGATTACCAGACTTTTCCATCTTGTTTTCTCCAGAATTTGCCTTTGGTAAGCCAAAAGATTGTCTCTTGTTTAAATGTCTTTTCATTTCTATTGTTGTTTGTGTGGTCCTTGGTTAATTTCTGGGTTGATACTTAGATATTACTTATTGTAAGTGTCTTTGTTACTTGTATTTAGACACCTTAAGGAATGATTGTTTCTCAGAGCTGTCTTCCAGATATACCTGGTCTTTAGGATTTGAGTCTCTAGTAACTCTGGGGCAAACTCATTTCATTATGCCAGGAAAGATAACTGATTAGTTCAATCTCACTACTAGCCTAAGTGATATAATCAGCAACAACAATAGAATCAAACTTGTGGGGCTCTTAATGGACTCAAAAAGTCAAGGGAGTGCCAGAAGAAAGCACAAGAAAAGCTGCTGAAGTTCTAAAGAAGCATAGTCTAAGTGGAAGACCACTGAAAGTCAAAGAAAATCCTGATGGTGAACATGCCAGGAGAGCAATGCAAAAGGCTGGAAGACTCGGAAGCACAGTATTTGTAGCAAATCTGGATTATAAAGAAGAAACTAAGGGAAGTATTTAGTATGGCTGGTGTGGTATTCCAAGCAGACATTCTGAAGGATAAAGATGGGAAAACTTGTGGGACAGGCACTGTGACTTTTGAACAGTCCACTGAAGCTGTGCAAGCTATATCTGTGTTTAGCAGACAGCTGCTGTTTGATAGACTAATGCACGAGAGGGCCTTATCAAAGGGAGTTTTTTGCCCCCTTCTGAAAGTCTACAGCAACTTTCCTATGGACTTAATGGATTGGCCTGGGGTTGAGACCAGGATGGCAGCCTATTGATGCCGATCACCTGAACAAAGGCATTGGGATGGGAAACCTAGGGACTGCGGGAATGGGAATGGAAGGCATAGGAGTTGGAATAAAAAGGCGTTGAAAAACTATAATGGTACATAGGATCCTAATGGCATAATTGACACTATGAAATAGGAAGAAAAGAGCTAGAGGTGTAGGGGAAGTGGGAAGGGTAGGGGAATGAAAATAAGGGAAAAGAAAAAAAACACGAGAAAATGAAAAAATGGAAATACAGTATTTGTAAATAGGGAAGGGAGGAGGGGGTGAAGGGAGGGCAGGGGTATGGGGAAAAAATGAGAACCAAGACCTGTCATCGAAAGGTACAAGATCCCAATAATGAATGTAACTTTACTGTACACCTAAAATGTACCAATAAACTCAATGACGAAAAAAAAAAAGGGGGCATTGAGGGCCCCCTTTGGTGGTGGCATGGAAAACATGGTGATTTGGATCTGGGATGAACATGGGTGGGATAAACGAAATCCTGAATAATGTAGTGAAGAGAGAGATCGTTGCAAAGCGGGGAGGAGGTGGAGGTGGAGGCAGCTTCCCTGGGATTGAGAGGATGGGCCCTGGCATTGACCGCACTGGGGGTGCCAGCATGGAGCGCATGGACACGCCTGGGCCAGGGCATGGGTCATGTGCACCCTGACACTGAGCACATCTTCCTGGTCATGGACCATATGGGCTCTGGCATCGAGTGCAGGGGCCCTCTGGGCCTCAGCCACATGGCCTCCAGCATTGCGCTGATGGGCTAAACCATGCAGCAGATCAGCTGTGGCGTGGAGTGCTGGGTCTCACCGTGGACTTCGGCCTGGAACATACCGTGTGGTCCAAACCACTGAGCACATGGGCCCGAGCACTGTGAGTGCATGGTGCCCGCCGGCATGGAGGCTGTCCTGGAGCAAATGGTCCAGTGATGGATGGATTGCACAGCCACCAGCCTCAAGTGGGATGGATGGGTGCCAACAGCCTGGAGGCCGTGGGCCCTTCTCTAGGTGCTAGCATTGAGTCCAGGGGCCTGGCTGTGGGTGGCAGAGGTGGTGCCAGCTTCAACTGCACCCAGATGCAAATGGAAACTTTGGAAGAAGCTTCACCGGTTCCTTTGGCAGACTAGGAGGCTGCACTCCTGAGGTGGCCAGGAAGGCCTGCCAGACATTTCTTTGAAATCTTCCATTTGATTTTACACGGAAGATGCTAATGGACAAATGCAGTGAACGTGACCATGTGCTGTATGCTGATGTGAAGATGGAGCACAGCAAGTCCAAGGGTGTGGTGCAGTTGAGTTTGGGTCACCAGAGGTGGAGAGAGCCTGCTGGGTGACAAGTGGGATGAAACTGAGTGGCTGAGAGATTGATGTTCAGATCTGTAGAAATGCTTAAGCAGTTTTTTGGTTTCTTTTTGTATCTTTTTTTTTTGTATTGGGGATTAAACTCAGGACCTTGTGCTTGTAAGACAGGTGGTGGAACCACTGAGCTAAATCCGTGGTCCAGGCAGTTGCCTTTTTAAAACATTAATACTAGACTTCTGAATTCGTATTTTTTTCTTGTTAATTGTTTTAATTTGTTGGCTGGGTGTGTAAAGATGTTTAAAACATTTAGTTGCTTTTTGGGGTAATTTGAATTATGTTTTTAGTGAATGGGGTTCTGTTTGTTTGCAGTGAGATTGCAATGTGTGCATTTCTTTTGGTAGTTGTAGCATCTTGTTGACATCAAGTATGACTGGTAATACCATTTTCTGCAAAAAAAGAATAATATTTAAACTTTTTAGTTTTTAGGAACTCAAGAAAACTGAAAATGTCACCTAATTTAGGGTTATAATATTTCTGCCTTGTGGTTTGTGCATCTATTAATGTCACAGATTTCTTTTGACGTGGTTCATGGTTCTTAATCCCAAATATCTGAGTGACATTTGATCATGGCATCTCATAAATGTGCCTCGAATCAGCCTGTGGGTACTTTTGTGAGTTATGGAGTCCAGTTTTAGCGTTTTAATGATATGAAGAACATTTAGACAGTATAATATGCCATAAGGGGTTGATGGGTTAAGAGTTTGAAACTGTTAACGTGTTATGGTTTATATCTCCAAAGCCTCATGTGTTCCTCTGTGGGGCTCTTGGAAGGCGACTGGGTCATGGGGCGTGAGACTTGTCAGGAGTTCGTCCACTGATGGATTTGTAGGTAACTGGTTGGTTAGAGGAGGTGGGTCCCTGGGGCGTGACCTGGAAGGCTGTATTTCCCTCCCTGCTCCCTTTATCTCTGCTTCTTGCTGCCCTGCCTTGAGCTGTTTCTCCTCTGCTGCACCCCTCTGCCTTGCTGCCCTGTCTTGGAACCAGCCAGCTATAGACTGAAGCCTCTACATTCTGTGAGCCAAAGTAAAACTTTCTTCCTTAGAGTTATGGGTGTATCAGCGATAGGAAGGTAAGACAGCATGACATGTATTTTAATATGTTATTTTATATATATATATATATATAATTTTTTTTTCTTTTTTGGGTCCTGGGGATCGAACTCAGGAAGGACCTTGTGCTTGTGAGGCAGGTGGTGGAACCATTGAGCTAACTCCCTGGCCCTATAATTTATGTTTTCCTGTCTGTATCTTTTAAATTCTAAACGAGACAGGGTTGTGACTATTTTCACATATAGTATTGGAAAAAGTTAGATGTAAATATTTCATCTTAATCTGTGCTTGAGAAATCTGAAGAGCATAAAGCAATTTAATGAGTGAATGGACATACAGATGGATCAGAGGAGGAGGAGTGGGCGCACTAGGTCAAAACTGTGATAGTAGCCTGGATATGAGATTAGTAAGAGTGCTAGAGGCATGGTAGTGTGACTCGGGTAGGTCTTTCCTTGGCAGTTTTGAGTCCCTGGGTTTGATCCCAGCACTGAAAGAAAGAAAAAAAAAGATATAAAGGATTTTTTTTGAAGAGACATTAGAAAGGTTTACTAATTAGGTAAAATTAAACAGGTATACCCTCACAAATAATAGGATGTGGGGCCTTGAGAGAAGGGCCGCACCTTTTGGGAGAGATTCTAGATAATTAGTGCTTTAAAAACATTTTATATAATTTTCATTGAAGAAACACTTTTTTTCCCCTTTTAATTTCAAAAGTAATACAGTGGTGCCAAAACAAACACTACAGAGTTACAGAAGTATAGGAAACATTACTCTAGCTCCATTCTACTATAGTACAGGCTTTAAACAATTTGGTACAGCCAGGTGTGATGGCACAACTGTAATCCCAGTGCTCTAGAAACTGAGGCAGGTGGATTGCTGTTGAGTTCCATGCCAGCCTGGGCTGAATAGTATGTTCAAGATCAGCCTGAACTGTATATCAAAGCTCTGTCTTAACAACAAGAAAATAAAAACAACAACAGTTTGGTTCATTTACTTACTCTGTTCATTTGGTCATTTACTTATTGTTTGATTTTTTTTTTATGACACATTTAATACTCATTTATTGTTTGATGTAGTTGTAGTATTTTATATTACACAGAGTTGCATAAAGTCTTTCGTCCCATACCCTATATGTAAAACCACTTAAAATAATTATTTTTGTTATAGTTTTAAAACATACACAAGTCTTTTTTGGTTTTGTTTTTTGAAACAAGGTCTCACTTTATAGCCCTGGATGGCCTTGAACTAACTTGTGACTGCGTAATTTCTCCCAGGTGTTGGGCTTAGAAGAGGCATGTGCCACCACGCCCTGCTCCCAGTGTCCAGTTTTAATCCTTTGTTTGTATATGTCTATTTCCTCAAACACACTAGATATTTTAATGTATATCCTAGACATATTATTTTTGTTATTGAATATTCAGAAGGAATCTCTAAGGACATAAACTCAGCAACAATGTGCCTATTACACTAAAAATATTAGTAGTAACTCCTCAAGATCATCAAATATCAACACAGTGTCAGAAGTTTCCTGGATTATTACAGATTTTATTGTTCACTTGTCTTATTTTAACAGGTCCATACAATGCATTAGGTTGTAAAGTTCTTTTAATGTACCAAAGTTTTCACTTCCCTGATTTGGTGGCATTTATTTGTAGAAGAAACTGAGTGAAAGATGTGACTCTGTTCTTCCCTTACTCTTTCACTTTGTGTATGTCATTCTCAAGCTTCCTTGCACTGGATGTGGTTTTATAGAGATGTGTTTTTTTTCATCTGGTCCTTGGATGGTGACCATCTATGTCATCAAATTCATTGAAAGAATTGTTAGGCCATTGGTAATGATGATGGAAGGAAATGATTGTGTTGGACTTATTGAGACCTGTGTATTAGACTTTGGAAATGATTGCTATGTATAAAATGTTTGGATAATGACTAACATTCTTTTTTAGGAACTTTTATCCCACCTATACTTACCTGGTACATTGTTATTTTGTCATTTTAGTGCAAAAATTATTTGTATTATAGACCCTTCAGTTACTGCCGGCCTGATATAGGAGCAGCTTGGGTTACAACCAGAATTTTAGTTTTCACTTATGAATAAAGTCTTGAGTTACAACCTGAATGCTGGCCACTTCTACTTCCAGAGGGTATCAGATACAGATTTAGCTCTTCAAAGAGTTCTGGCAGCGACGTTACAACATCCTTTCCTGTGCAGGGTTGTTTGAGAAATCCTGGGTCAGTGTCTCTAACGACCCTGTGATCTGCCTGTACACAGGAGAGAGACTTTGAAGGCTGCGTAGAGGAGCATTGGTCTTCAGACGATCAACTTGAGTTACAACCAGCCCTCAGGACAGAATTGAGTGCATAAATCAGGAGTCCACTGTATTTTACTTTATTTTATTTTTTGTCGTACTGGGGATCGAACTCAGGACCTTGTGCTTGCCAGGCAGGTGTGTTGCGACTGAGCTGCATCCCCGGCCCGTGTATTTTAAATCGCACTGGAGATTGAACTAAAGACTTCATGCATATATTCCACCACTGAGCCACTCCTCCAATCCATTCAAAAACTTTTTTTGAGACGGGGTCTTGTTAATTTGGTCAGGCTGGCTTCAATCTTGTGATTCTCCTGCCTCAGCTTCTTGAGTAGTTAGGATTATCGTTGTGCACTGCTATACTTGGCTATGGATATTTTTTTAATATGGGAATGTCAGATGTTTTTTCAGTGATTTGAACTTTCAACTTTTGATTTCTGTTACATTTTGGCATTATGTAGTTTTTTAGGTTCACTTGTTATATCGTATTATTAATTCCTTTTTCTGTAGGCTTTCAACAGACCTCACACCTCTCTTATGAAATTATAACTCCCTGGAGATTAACTAGAGATCGAAGAGAAGCCCCAAGGCCCTATTCAAAACAGGTTAGTTGTCTCTTGGGGACCTTTGTAGGTATTAACATTGTTCTTTGAAGCAAAGGTGTATTTTCAGGAGTGCGTATTTTAGGGCGTAGTCAGTCGTTTAGCATGGCACCATGTGGTCCTGATGCCCACTAGACATTGTTGTAGTTAAAGCAATATTTTGAGCCTTTGTATGTTTTTTAAAAGACAAAGTAATCACCTTAAAACATAACAGGATGAAATAAGTAGAATTCTGTGATCTGGTTAGGATGCTGATAATTGCATAGATTTCTAACCCTTAACTGATCAGCAATGATCACAGTGGTTTTACTTAATAACAAGAAGTAACCCCACTCAGACTGTGATAGGTAGGATATTTTATACTGTATCTTCACTGACACTGGAGAAGAGTAATATGTTAAATGCCTTTATTTAGGAGCTTGGTATGTTTGAGGTCTGGGTGCAGCATTGAGGTGGATAGAAGAGTTCTGTCAACAGAACTAGGGTGCCAGGATCCTTTTATTTTTTTAAAAATTATTTATTTATTTTTTTGTTACTGGGGATTGAACTTGGGCCCTTGTGCTTGTGAGGCAAGCACCAGAACCGCCGAGCTAAATTCCTGGCCCAGGATCTAGTCTTTAAAAGCCCTCGGTTAATGTTCCCCTGTAGAGGAGATCATGTTACTTCTTGACAAAATGTTAACTTAGACCCTGAGAACAGTAGGGGAAATCAAGTAAGTGCTTCTGATAATATTATTTGTTGAGTCCCTTCATGACTTTCTTTTTTATTAGAGTTAAGAACAGGTCGAATCTAATGAAATGGCGAGTTGCTGGGTATGTTAGCGTTCCATCACTATAATGAATTAACTGACTTATAAAGAGGAAAGGCTTATTTTGGATCATAGTTTTGGAGGTTCTGGTCCATGATGGATTGGCTCCATGGTTTGGGGCCTGTAGTGAGGTGGAACTGCTCACCTCAAAAACCAGAAGAGGAAGGGAATGGGTCCTACAGTCCTTTCAAATTGCATGTGTCCAGTGACGTAAGGTCCTTGACTTCCTGCAAGTCCATAGCACCTTCCACAGTGCCACTCTTTGGACCAGGCTTGTATACGTGGGCCTTTTGGGCACGATGAAGATCCAAACTATGTCACTGGAGAAATTGTTTCATTGTTAGATGTTGAAAAGCAGGTCCCATGAGCTTAAAGATGTGGAAGTGTAAGTTGCCTTGTCTTAATTCATTGATTATAAGATGCTGTCAGTTGTAAGGCACTGTATTATTTTATGTATCTCTGACAAATAGAAGTGTTGAGCTAGGAATGGCAGCACTTTCCTGTAGCCCCAGCCCTCAGGAAGGGTGATGCAGGAAGATCACAACTTTGACTAATACTCTGACTCAAACAAAAGACTGAGGATGCTGCTTAGTGCAAATTGCAAAGGCCCTGGGGTTACTCTTCAGTCCTGAAAAACAAACAGAAAAACTCAAACCACAAGAACGACAAAACCTGAAACTGTGGCCATTTAGATTGCTGTGCCTTTGTGTGGTGCATCCTCACCCCAGGGACGTCACAGCGACTGTGTTTTAGAATGGATGAGGCGAGGTGGGCTGTGGAAAGCTGTAGTATCTTAAAAATATGGATTTCTTTTCTACTTTTGAGAAACTAGAACTAGGAGTAATCTTTTGAAGCTAAGAAGTTCATTTCATTTAAACAAAAGAAAGAACTGCTTTGCCCTGTAGACAATACAAGAGTGAACTCTTCTCTGAAGTTATAACTGAGTTAGAAATGAATTTAAGAGTAGATAAATACTTGGGTGATTATTAGTTAAGAATGGTTACAAATTTCTATAAATGTACTATAGTCAGTACTAAATTATTTTAATTCAGAATTGAATTTTGTGTCTTCTAAATGACATTTTGTTGAAAAGTAATTTATATGATAATGTTATTTTTTTTCCCCCTTCTCTACATTTAGGTATCTTATGTCATTCAAGCCCAAGGAAAAAAACATATTATTCACTTGGAAAGGAATACGTAAGCAATTTAATTTGCTTTGGCTTTTCGATAAATCCTTCTTAAATATTGTATTGATTTCTCTTCAAGGTAGATGTTTTTCAGTAGCTGTGAACCGCAGTAGTGGCCAGATCTCGCCTTTGCTGTCACTGCTGTACAAGAGCAGAACTTCCTCTGGAGAAGCGCAGAGGCATTTGTGCTTGGCTGGGCAGAAGTGCCTTCCAGAGGGAGGAGGGCAGAGCAAAGCCAAGCATCTCCATGATCCTTTCCTGTTCACTAGAGGGAAGGAAAGCTGTGTGTGTGTGTGTGTGTGTGTGTGTGTGTGTGTGTGGAGAAGAGGAGACTGACGTGACTAAACAGGGTCAGCTATGGACAGGACTCAAGATTGCACAGGCCCCTCCCCTGCGTGCTCACACAGACTTTAATGAAGGGTAAAGGAGCGTACATCAAGGCAGAGAAAGTGCACACAGTCCTTGAGCACTTCTGCCCCAACATCCTTTTCATTCACATGGGTGGACATGTTTGCCTTGGTTGGCAGCCACTGAGATGGTGGAGCACAGTATTTTCTGAGGGACGCCAGGCACAAGTTTCCTGAGGGTCTTATTCTGCTGGCCATGTAGCTAAAGCCCAGCTATATATATTAAATGGGTTGAAACTATCAATTTGTCTATCTCTAAACAGTATAGATAAGTTGGTCTTGGGTGTCTCCAGAGTGTTTTGAGCTTCATTAAAAATTATTATTATTATTATTATTATTATTATTAATTTGGTACCGAGGCAGGTAGCAGAACCACTGAGCTAAGACCCCAGCCCCATGAGCTTCATTTTGAGAAAGGGCCTCTCTGTTGAGCAGGCAGACATCGACTTGTGACCCTTCTACCTCAGCCTTCTGAGTAGCTAGCATTACAGGTTCTTGCTGTTCTTTTTTTGCTGAGGATGGAACTCAGGGCTTTTCACCTGCTAAGTGCTCTACCTCTGCGCTTCACCTCCAGCCTGCCTTTTGAACTTAATTAGCATGTTAATATTCATGACTGGCCCATAAGGCCTGGGGCCAGCAGAGAGCTGCTCCACTCCTTCAGTGAGGGAAACTTGTCTTTGCAAATGTGGCTTGTAAAGAGCTCTTTAACATGGAATAAAGCTCTGGGAATTAGAAATAGTTGCTTCCTTCAACAACTGAAAACAAGATTTTTCCTCAGTACTTAGGAGGTTAAGGAAATGAATGCTCCTTGTTTATATGGAACTTTAAAAAAGGAGTACAAACATATATTTCTTTTATAAATATGATGTGCCATCAATAATGTAGTTTATTCTTTTCCTGTGAGTTGTAAAGTTTTAAGAAACATTATTTATATTGCTTTAAGTTTTTTACAGCCAGCATTTTATGCCATTAGAACAAATTGTAGGTTGACATCACTTATGAGTAGGGAATGCACACTATTTCAGATTTAAGACTGTTTATGAACTTTTAGTTCATTCCTTAAATGAAGATGAATTGGGTAAAATTTTTTATTTATTTCTGTTCAGCTCGTCTGGGAATTATGCCTTATAAATTGTGTGCTTTAGTTGTTGATAATTCAAATAAATATAATTGGTTTGTGTTTTATTCCTTTTCCAGAGACCTTTTGCCTAAAGATTTTGTAGTTTATACCTATAGCAAAGAAGGGGCTCTGATCTCTGACCATCCCAATATACAGGTAACGTATTTTCTTCTTGATTCTGTAGCAAATGTATGCTGGTTGTATTTTAGAGTGAGTACTTGTCAGGCATTCGGACCTGATACACGCATAACCCTAGCAGGACACTTCTGACGTTACAGTGTGTGAGTGGCCCTGGAGGAGGTGGGCCCTTCCATGGACTGCCTGGCAGCTCTTCAGGTGCATAGTATTTTTCTTAGATTCCAGGAAAATAAGCTGTTATTTAGTGATAATCTTTATTGATTATGAAGAGGAAAAGTTTGAGGTATTTTGGAACTAGTTTTTTTGTTGTTCTTGAAAGTTAATATTAAAAAAGCACCATTAGTCTGTGAAACGGTTCTTTCTTGGTGTTCACTTGCTGTTGTAGTCTTGGGTGGTAATGTTTTGATGAAAACACTTCTTTCCTAAAGATGTGTGGTCTTCCTTGGTTCAAATGACAGAATACTCTTTGGGACAGAAGTGGCCAGGAATACTCAGCATAATTATTAGATGTCAAAATAGGCTTTGTACATTTTTTAGAGTATAAACATTTTTAGTTTAGGTTTTATTTTTTCATTTCTAGTTTTGTTTGGGAAGAGTGCTTTACTGTCCTTTTTTGGCAGTTAGGTAAAATATACATTTTTTTTTCTTTTGTAATAGTTTTCATGAGAAATCTTTTTTTTTCATTAATGTCGTTTTTTTTCCCTAAATTTTTAATATTTTGCTGGGTTGACTTGTTTATATTAGTTATTCATATGTTTTTTTGTTTTATGAGATGGGTATTCCTATATAGTCCAGATTGGCCTTGAACTCACTGCAGAGCTCAGGTTGGTCTCCAACTCACAGCGATCCTCCTGCCTCAGTCTCCTGAGTGCTGGGATTACAGGCGTGCTCCCCCATGCCCAGCTAGTTATTTACTTTTATAGCATTCTACAACTAAATAGAAGGGAATATCTTTATTTTAGGTTAACTTTTGTTACTTTTTAAAAATAAGGAAATACTGATTTGCCCTGTCCTTTTTTGGCCCACTGTATGATTTATTTATCTTAGTGAACTCTTTGTACATTATTTAGTTAAAATTAGTAGAAGAGATTAAATTTATACTATAGCGTAAACCAGATTAAAAAATTACCCACATTTTATGTTTTTCATAAAGGTATTTTGGCAAGCTTTTTTTTGAGACAGAAAATGGGCTTGAATTTTGGCTCTGATACATTTGCTGGTGAAGTTACCTCTCATGCATTCGCTGCTTCAGTATATACCACTCTCAAAGGAAATAACGCGCATTACTTCATGGCATTAATATCTCTGAGATGCTTAGAACAGGCATTCTGGAAAAATTGAAAAATTAATTAATATTTGTTATTGTTAAAAGGTATGTATTTAAGATGCTAAAAATAGATTTCCTTTATAGAAACTTAAGTGACTGTCTTCTTAATAGAATTGTTCCTTTTTTCTGGATGTTTGAAAATATGCGCTGAAACACAGTTTTCCATTTACTTCTTGGGTTTTTAATATTGTTCAGAGAAGTGTGAATGTAGATTTAAAATACAAATGAAAACTTTGATAATGAGATTTTTCTGCACGTTGCAAGATTGTTAAATATCATAACAACATATATAGCTTTGTCCATAAAATGTAGTTAAGTTACACCGAAAAAATTGTAAATGCTTTCTCCTAGTAAAACAGTCTTCCCAAGCAGAATTCTATTGCTTATGTTTGAAGTAACTTATAAAGTTGTTTTCTAGCTTTCGTTAACAGTGTCTTTCAATCGGAAGAAAAGGGATAAAGATGTAGGGGAAAGGGAATAAGGGAAAAGGAAAAGAAGTAAGAAAATGAAAAAATGGAAATAAAGTGTTTGTAAATAGGGAAGGGAGGAGGGGGTGAAGGGAGGGCAGGGATAAGGAGAAAAAATGAGAACCAAGACTTGTCATGTAAAGGTACAAGATCCCAATAATGAATGTAACTGTACTGTATACCTAAAATGTACCAGTAAACTCAATGAGGAAAAAAGAAACCCAAAAAACAAACAAACAAAAAAAGAATGTAACTACTGTATACCTAAAATGTACCAGTAAACTCAATGAGGAAAAAAGAAACCCAAAAAACAAACAAACAAAAAACCAGTGTCTTTCACCATTTTTAATAAGAAACAGTTATAGAAAAGTGACTTAATACAAGTTGTTATGCGAAATAGACCTCCAAATTCCCAACTTAGGAATTTAGAGTATCTTCTAAATACACGAGATAGTCTCATAAATATTTCTCCTAGTTGATTGATGCATTGTGTCCTCTAAAAGTATGTTGATTACTCAAGGCTTCCTACACCCTTGTGGCCAGTGGGTTCTGTGTATTCTTGCTTCCACCAACACATTTTTACTTGCATTTTGTGTGTTTCCAAAACCATTTATGCCAGTTGCACCTTTATTGTACTCTTAGAGCTTCACTAGATGTTTCGTAAACTTACAAAACAGGATTTGTTGTGTTTTTGACAGCTATAAAGTGAAGGGAAACCTCTCTCCATCCTCTGAGAGTTTCCTGGGAGAAGTTGAAAAATTCTTAAGTAGGCGAAAAGGCATAAAACTTGATCAACACGCAGTCAAACTGCAGGAGGAGGTCACAGGAGTGTGTGTGTCCACCAGCTCAACAGTAATTTAGACTCCTGTGCCCTTTTTCTATAGAAGAGGATAGCACGGGGAATGTCGAGGAAACAGTACATGAGTTTTTAGGGGAACTTGCTGGGCTCGAAGAGCGGAACATGGTTTGTCACTGTGCCTGTGGGAGTGAAGCAGAGGACAGTGGTGTGTGACAAAAGTCTTTCCAAGTGTTCTGATGGACTTCAGACTTCCTTCCTGAAATGCAAGTTGTCTCTGGTTAATGACATTTCAGCAAGAAGACTGAAGGCAGTTGTGTTCTTCTTGGCAGATCTGGGACAGGTACTTTGAAACAGCTAAATGGAATGCTGTGGAAATATTTAATAAAAGCAGGTTATGAAACAAATGCCATCAGGCTGGCAGGTGAAGGGATCACATGCTGGGTGCCAGCTGACTTAGTTGTTCTCAGGGTATCAGATCAGTTAGCCCATGCTGTCCAGGAAGTCTGCTTGACCACGTCCACACTGGCCATTTGGTTCAGGAGGGTCTGTTGGGCTTCTCCGCTGTAAATTTGCCATCTCTGCCTTTTAAATTAATACTGTGGGTAGATATTTTGAGACTGTGTGGTGTTCTGTTCCTCTTCTAAAGTTTACCCACTAAGTTTCAGTATTTAGTTTTTGTCTGAATCAGTTGTTGCTATGACAGCTGTCAAAATGATAGTTTTCTAATTTCATCACTGTTAGAGCGAGTTCTACTCTAAGGAAGAATTTTCTCTGTTTCTGTCATGGATTCAGAGATACTGTCTTTGTCAGCATGTCAGATAGAAAAGCTTTTCATACATGTAAGAGCATTTTTAGATGACATACATTGATTGTATGAATTGTCTATTTATGTCTTTTGCCCAGTTTTCTTTTGAGTTTAAACATTTTTTTTTGTTGTTGTTGTTGCTCATATTGGGATTGACACTAGGGCCTTTGAACTGAGCTACATCCCCATCCCTTTTAAAAAAATACTTTTTATTTTGAAACAGTCTCATTAAGTTGTTAAATTGCCCAGGGTGGGTTTGAACCCAGAATCCTCCTATATCAGCCTCCCATAGTGCTGGGATTGTAGGCATGTGCCAGGATCTGGCTTAGGCTTTTGTTCTTTTCCCCTCAATGTTTAAAATATCTTTATATTTAACGATTTATCAACCCTTTACCTGTCAGGTAAGTTACAATCAGTTGTCTTTTGACTTTTATGGATGTTTCTTTCCATGTGGAGGCTCAATAAATATATATTTTTTTGCTACTGGGGATTGAACTTGGGACCTTGGGCTTGTGAGGCAGGCGACAGAACCACTGGGCTAAATCCCCAGCCCTCGAGTATACTTTTACATGGTGTGAATTAGGGATATAATTTTATTCTTTTCTGATGTCTAGTTAGCAGCATTTATTTTTGTTTTGTTTTTTGGTACCGGGGATCGGTAGCAGCATTTATTTTTACATCTTTGCCCCTGTGATTTGAGATGCCGCTTTTGTCATAAATATCTATATGTATTTGTGGTCTATTTGCAGACTTTCTCTTTGGTTCCACTGGTTCAGTTCTCTTTAGTAGTTCTCCAGTACTCTACTGTTTTAATAATCAAGGCCTTGTTTTGGTTTGGTGGAGCTAGTGTTCCCCTCTGACCCTTGGCGTTTCTATTTTAATGCTTTGTAAATTTTTTTTTTCCAATGGTGTAGATTGAACCCAGGGCCTTGGGCATGCTAGGCAAGTGCTCTGCCACTGAGCTGACCCTAGCTTCTGTAATTGTTCTAAAAATGAGAAAAATCTCCCTAAGTACTAAACAGTTTGGTATTGCTAAGTGATACTTATGTATGTATGTAGTACTGGGAATTGATCCCGGGGAGTACCGAGCTACATCCCTAACTTGTGATCTTTCTGCCTCAACCTTCTGAGTAGCTGGGGTTACAGGCTTATGCCACCATGCCCAATTTTGCATTTCTACTGGTTAAATTTCTTGTGCAAAAGATTAAAGCCTCTGACATTTTTGAAGATGGCTAAATTTACAACTAGTAAAAATATAATACACCTAAATAGGAAAAGAAAATCATCTGGTCAGATAACTTTTTCCCCTTATGCTGAATTATTTTTGGGGGGTAGGGGCTTCATTATCTTCTCACAAAATCCTCTTCTGAATTACATGTCTACGGGCTGCTGATGCTCCTTGGAGTGACTATGATTTAAAATGTTAGACATAACATATTGTCCTGTTCTGCTTCTTTGTTGAGAGTTCATTGGGACAGAGCTGTGTGTATTGAGTAACCGCTGGAATTCTGCCTGTGAGTTTGTGTACTTGAGGTGAACGTAGGTAGTCTACAGGGGGTCTGGAGAATACTGTCTGACATTCTGAGATGCCAGTAATATAAATTAAATCTTTTGGTTTACTGTTCACAAATAATTTGTTAGCTATGCAGTTTCTACGATGATTTCTAAATGTAGCAGTATGTGAAATTAATACAGCGTTTTTTATTTAGAATCACTGTCATTATCGGGGCTATGTGGAGGGAGTTTATAGTTCATCTGTTGCTCTGAGTGACTGTTTTGGCCTCAGGTAAGGAATTTTCTGTCTCAGTTTTTTTATTTTTTCTTTTTCCTACTGCTCACCTTTTTATTTTCTGTCTCCAAGCCAAGTCATTTTGAAGGTTTAACAGTTTTATTTTGATGTTACTAAAGTTCTTTATAGCTATGCTTCAGATACGGTTGGTGTGTTTATTTAGAAAAAATTTAGATGGATTTTAATACTTATAAAGCAAATTTCACTTTTGAGATCACTAAATAATTTTTGCTATTCGAAGTAAAATATACTTTAAACATCTGTAGCATTTTATTTATAACATTTTCACCTGTAATATCTCATTTAAGTCCCGTAATGCCTCAGGAAAGGCTCATTATCACCATATTTAGGTGAGCAAACGAAGGTTTAGAAAAATCTATCATGTATGAAATGAAGTTATACTAATGTTAGTTCCTTGTATTGAAGGCTTGACAATGCAGTACTCTGCTGTTGAGTGAGTGAGTGAGTGGTTAAACAAGTAAGAATCACTTTTTGGTTTTTTTCAAGGACATTGACAGGCTGTTGCTTTTGTTTCATTTTGTTTACCTTTGTTTTTCTTTTTATTGTATGAAAAAATAAAACAAATTTTCATGCCAAGTTATAAGAGAGTAAGAACAGTTTTAACTCTTAAAGCAACTATTTATCTTCATTTGAGTGATTTACTCACTGAACAGTTACTGTGTGCTGGGGAATGTTCTAAATATTTTATGCACATTAAATAATTTAGTTGTCAGAACAGTCCTATGCAGAATGTAACCTAAGGCAGAGGTTAAATGACTTGCTAGTAGAAAGCATGTTTGGGATTCAGAACTCTGATCCTTTGGTTGTAGACTTCACACTCTTAAGGCATTTCTCTGCAGACTTTTCATTTATAGCAGTTGCTCAGAGATGTTAAATAACTTTTAAATAACTGCTACCAAGCAGCAGCTTTGAATGTAAATTTAGGTCTGCTTGAGTCTAAAGCCTTTATTTTGTTGTAATGCCTTTTTTCCCCTTTATGTCATTTGCGCCTTCTTATACGTGTTAAAAAGCTAGAACTTGAATTCATATTTTCCTATGTATTTTTTCTTGAAAAATGATGTATGTGTAATGCATTATTTAGAGGATTGCTACATTTAGAGAATGCCAGTTATGGGATCGAACCCCTGCACAACAGCACCCGCTTTGAGCACATCTTTTATCGAATGGATGACGTCCACAAAGAGCCTCTGAAATGTGGAGTTTCTAACATGGATATAGAGAAAGAGACCACAGAGGGAGGAGAGGAAGAGCATCGAAGCATCACTCAGCTACTTCGAGTAAGGAGAAATACACTTCTTGATGGCTGGTTTTGGTGAAAACTTTAAAAAATCATGTATTTATCCATTGAGATAATATTTACTATTATTCCTTCCAACTACATGCCAGATATTGTGAAAGGAAGTAAGGGCACAAAAACACAAGCAATATGTATTTTGAGAACAGTTTAAGTTTTGTGGGCATTGGGAACTAGAATTTCACTTTATGAACAGCACACACTGGCCACGTGGAAGCAGGCTTTATGAGAGAGAAGGTGGAGTTTATTCTGTCTGGATCGTAGGTGAAATCAGCTATCTGGGAGGAAAAAACTTAGTTTATCTAGGGCTTGGGAAGGGCTGTGAGCATAAGGAATGTTTATGACTGAGAGTCCAAGGGTGGTCAGTGCAGATGTGCCTATCTGGTCCCAAATTTTCTTTGTGACCATCTGTTCTGTTTACCGAGAGTAGCATGGGCCTTTTCCTATTGTTTGCAAAGGATGGCATGTTTTGGCTCCAGCGCCTGCCTCCCAAGTGCAAGGACCCGAGTTTGATCCCCAGTACCCCTCACCCCAAAGCATGACATGTTTGCTGTGAAGGTCTCCTTCAGGCCAGGCATGACACTTAAACTTTAGGCAGTAAACATACTGACAGTTGCTACTTAATTGTCCAGTTCACTTTCAGAGCAGTGGGGTTTTTATTTAGATACTTTTTACATAAATAAGCCACAGTGGTGATTTGTGAGCTCTGGATCAGGGAAGCAGAAGGAGATTTGGCTTTAGGATATTAATGACTTCAGCTGTCTTCCAAGGACATTCATGTCTCTGTTTTAAAATATCTTTAGGACTCAATGACTTACTTTGACTAGAGTTCTTTAGGCAGAAGTAGGGCTGGGTCTGGATTAATCTTAGCTGCTAGAAATAAAGTTTTTTATATGTGAGACGGAATTACTGTGTGGGAAGAGCTTTTTTTTTTTTCTCCCCAGGCTGGCCCTAAATTCCTGGGCTCCCTGGGACTACAGGTGTGCACCACTGTGCCTAGTTTAAGGCATATTTTTAATTAACTAAGAGTAGCTTATGACATTATTTTCATTGCATAGCCTGCTGTTTACTCTTGTCTATTGGACTGTTCAGTTTATTATTTTCTAAACTAAAAAAATTTATTGCAGTACATTTGCAGTACATAATGATCACATCTGTGACGGCAAGTTGGTATATGTACACAACACATCTTAATTCTTTTTACTGACTTCCCCTCTGCCCCCTTCCTCCTTGTTTTAAATTGAAACATTGGAAAACATTTAAATTTTTGCTTACTGTATTTGTATGAATTTCTGTAAAATGACATAATTAGTCATTTTTAAAAGTGGCAACCTTCTCCCCTACTGTTGAATATTAGTGGATATTCTTTATTCAGTATTAGTGGGTGTCATTCTTTGAATCCTGTCTCAATATGGTAATGAGGTTTCTCATTAAAATATGTGTGTGTTGAGGGAGGTGTGTGTGTGTGTGTGTGTGTGTGTGTGTGTGTGTGTAGCTTTGATTTTAGAAAGAAATAAATAATTCTAGGGCTTTAAAAAGATGAATAGCCCATTTTACTCTTAGCTAGAAGTTTTCTCTGATTAGCTAACACCCTTAATAGACAGGGTTTTGGCTTTTTTGATCAAAGTCAGATAGCCCTTAGCAGACATGAGATATCAATTGGTTAGAGATTAAGGGCCTTACAACTTACTTTTGCTTTTCTGTGGTTGTGTATTTGACAGAGAAGAAGAGCCATCCTGCCACAGACCCGATACGTGGAGCTGTTCATTGTTGTAGACAAAGAACGGGTATGAATGGTGACAGTTTTCTTCTTTTTCATGAAAAGCCATTGAGAAGTGAGCATCCCCTGATGTAAATACAAAATATCATATTTTCATTAATTTTCCTTAACTGATAATTTTAGAACAAAAATATTTTTTCCTTTAAACCTTAATACCACAATATAGCAGCAAAAACTGAATGTAGCAAATGAGACTGCCTTTTACTAGTTATTTGCCCCCATATTTTTTCTAGAAGTTTATGCTAGATTTTTTTAGTAAGACTTTCTTATTAATTAGGCTTTTTACTTTCAGATTGTGCTACTTTAATGGGCTGTTAATCATTTTTGTCTAATGAAATTACTTTGCTTTATAAAATTATAAACTGATATTTTACTTTAAGGGAGAGAAAACTTCCAAACCTTGGCATGCTTTAGAAGAGAATAGTAATAATAAGATAATACCAGGTCATTTTTCTTATTTTTGCTTAAGAAATTGAACTAACTGCTTTGCTAACCTAAGAGTAGCAATAGGCCTTTTTCACCATGTATAGAATTAGCAATTTTAGATATAGATGCTATATAATTTAAAATATAGATTATTTGAATTTTTTTTTTTTTTGTTTTAGTGGATATGGAACTCCAGACCTTGTACTTGTGAGGCAGGCAGCAGAACCCTTAAGCTAAATCCCTGGCCCCTATTTGAAATGTTTTGACTTAAAAAATTTTACAATTGTATTAGTACATGTTTGCGATTTAGGCAGCTTACCTACTCTTGGAGAGTGGTTAAGTATAAATATTACAGCTTGTTCTTTTTTAAATCTCCTTCCTCTTTCTTACCCCTCCTCCCATTTTGACTTTTTTGTAGTTTGTGTTAAAAGCTATTTGTAGAAACTTAACATGACTGGCAGTTCTTTTTTTGTAAGCTGCCGAGACAGGTGTGAGGATTTTTATTGTGTGTAGGTTGGAAATATCAAACCTTAGTTACTAAGAGATAGAAACCTACTCAGATTTGTTCATTATGGATTCATTACATTCTAGCAGTAGAAGGAAAAGCACAGGAAATCTACTATGTGAGCTCTGCCCCAAATTATGGGTGAAATGTTTCCTTTTTATTACTGCATGTTTGCAGTATATAATGTTTGCATTCCTTCTGTGCAGTTGGTGCATGTACAGAACATTCTTTTTTCATCCCCTGTCCCTCCCTCCTCCTATTAAAGTATCCATATCTTGATCCCCTTTCCATTTGAGAAGGATCTGTCTCCTTATTTCCTATTATTTATCTTTTTTGCTCTTTATTTATACTTTGGATTTCTCATATAAGAAAAGCCATGTGGTATTTAAGCTTGTATGTCTTATTTCACTTAGCATTAGTCTCAGTGTATTAACTAAGTTACTTTTCTCTTGTTTGAGAGAAAATACCCAACACCCAAAATTAAAAGAGGAAAGATTTATTGTAGCTCATGGTTTGTAGAGGTTTTAGTCTGTAGGTGGCTGGCTGCAGTGCTGGGTGGTATAGTGGAGGGGCATTACAGAGCAGGCAGGAGGCAGCAAAGCAACAAGTAGCAACAAAAAAACCTAATCTTTTTAATATTCCATCCAGGCTACCCACCCTTTGGGTGGTGCCACCTATACCCAAGGTGGGGCTCCCTTAATCCCAGTATTACACACCCTAGATTCAGCGTCTCTGAAAACCCTCACCTATGACCACATGAGGCTTTGGGGGAACATGTAGGTATAAGCCATATTGTTCTACCCTTGGTCCACAAAGACTTGTGTGCACATCCCTTTATATAAAGGCATTTAGTTCATCTTTAAGAGTTGCCAAATTCCTAACAATTTCAGCATTGTTGAAAAGTCCAAGTGTAAAGTCTCTTCTGAGATTTAAGGCAAACTCTTGGCTGTAAAACCCTGTACAAATGAAAGTTAAACACTTACACCATACAATGGCATAAGATAGAAATTTCCATTCCAAAAAGTACAAGGAGAGGTAGAAAGGAATGGGAACAAAGCAAGTCCGAAATCCAGCAGGGCAAACATGACATAGCCTAGTTCCACGTCCATCATCCAGTACATAAACTCCAAGGGGCTTGGGTGTCTCCACTGGTGTAGCCCTGCCAGTGGCTGAGCTCCTACGCTTCTCTCTTGGGCTGGCTTTGCTCAGTTCTTGTGATTTTCCTCAGATGATCCACACTTCTGGCTTCTCCAAACTCCTGGGGTCTCCACAGCACCTTCAGCCTCACACTCACAGCTTCATGCACTGCCCTCTCAGGGGCACCCTGTCTGGCCTCCCAGGCCTTCTTCTGAAGTCTGGGCAGAAGCCTTCCTGACCCCACAACTCTTGCATTCTGCATGCGCCTACAGTCAGCACCACACGGATGCTGCCAAAGTGTGCCGCCAACTGGAGCAGTAGCCAGGCTTCCTTCTTTCTTGGGTGTAGGGGCCAAGTGCTTGCATTGCTGAGCACTCTGAACCCAATCTCAAGAAACAAATTCCGTAGATCACTACCATTTGGGAACATGGGGTACTCTGGTGCTCTATTCTCAAAGCAGTGTCTTTTTACCTTTGCTGTATTGAGACTGCAAAGGGCAGAGACCTGCTGGTTCTTGTGATATCCTCAGGCATCTTTTCTATTGACCTTTCTTCTCAGCAAGTTCTCTGCTCCATCTTTGCAGAACAACTTTACTGGAGCTTCCTTTCTAGCCAAATTCAAAATATTTAAAATTGTTCTTCTGGGCTTTTTGCTCTTGATTCTCAACATAGATCTGGCTATTAGACTGCCTTGAAATTTCTTCCACAAGGTTAGGTAGTTGGCTGCCTTTTTTTTCAGTCTCAAGCAAAATCTCTGGACATGAGTAAAATGCAGACAAATTTCTGCCAAAGGATAACGTACGTGCTCTGGAGTCCAGCAGCCAGTGCAGTCTTTTCTTCCCAGCAGAAACCTCCTGATCATTTATCTGGTATTTATCTGCTGCATTTCTGGTCTTCTGAGCTCTGACCAGAATCTCACAGCAAGTACAGCCTAAAGCATCGCAGGCCTGCTTCTTCAGCTGGCATCTCCAAAAAAAGAAAACATTATACAGTTAGTCCCAGCATCACCCACTTAATCCTAGCATCATATACCTAGATCCAGCCACCTCTGAAAAACCCCACCTATGACCACATGAGGTTTTGGGGGGTCATCTAGATACAAGCCATACTAGGGTGCGTCTCTTTTCCTAGAAATCACTCGTTTATCGTTCTTGTGTGTAAATACCACATTTTCTTTATCCATTCATTTGTTGATGGACAGATAGGCTATTTCCTTGATTTAGCTATTATGAATTGTGCTGTTATAAACATGGGTATGTCTATATGACAGTGATATGATGCCTTTAACTCTTTAGGGAAGATTCTCTGAAAGGGAATGGTTGGGTCAAAGGCATTTCTAGTTTTAGCTTTTTGAGGAGTCTCCATACTGTTTTCCAAAGTGTTGTACTAGTTTACATTCCCACCAGGGTCCCCTTTTCCCTGCAGCCTTACCAGTATTTGTTATTATTTGGCTTTTTTGATAATGGCCATTCTTTCTGGGATAATGTCTGAGTGTTGTTTTAATTTGCATTTCTTTAATGGCCAGCAATGTCAAGCATTTCTTCATGTATTTCTTGGCTATTTTTACTTCTTCTGTGAGGTGTCTGTTCATTTTGCTTGCCTTTTTTTTTTTTTTTTTTTTTTTCCGGGG
>NW_022900930.1:3309426-3343872 GCF_012274545.1 Fukomys damarensis | reverse complement strand
TTTTTTTTTTTTTTTTTTGTACCGGGGATCAAACTCAGGTTCTTACGCTTGCAAAGAAGGCAGTGGAACCACTGAGCTAAATCCCTGGCCCTCGCTTGCCCATTTTTTGACTGAATCTTTTATTTGCAGGAGGGTCTAATTTTTTGAGTTCTTTATATAGTCTAGATGTAAGCCCTCCGAGGAATACCTGGCAAAAACAGTTTCCCCATTATGTAGATTGTCTTTTCACTTTGTTGATTGCTTCGTTCGCTGTGCAGACGCTTTTTTAATTTGACATAATCTTATTTGTTGATTCTCGGCCCTATTTGCTGTGCAACTGGGGTTCTGTTAAAAAAAAAAAATCCTTGCCTACACCCATGACTTCAAGAGTGGTAAGATATTTGTGTAGGATATTTTGGACAAGTCACAAAAAACAGAGATAAATTGATTGATTTGTTTGTTTGAGAAAAGCTTTGTTTAGAAAAGAAAGTAAGAGAAAATGGTAAGGGACTTTAGCTTGAGGGAGCTGACAAAGATCACGCCAGACTGTAACAAAGGAAAGTAACAAAAATAGGAAAGAAGTCCAGATTAAATAGTAACTGCAGTAACTCTGGAGAAGGGCACTGGGCTGGTGCACTGGGGAGGGTCAGAGGCCAGCTTCTGAGGATGAGCTGGTGGGCCGGGACCCAGCTGATGTTTATCTCAGTCCTGGTTTATAGCTCTGGAATGCTTACAGCTGCAGAGTATTTCTGTTCCCATGAAAGGATGGTCTCTGGAGGTTTCAGTCATGTCAGGTTCCACTTTTCCTGGAATGCAGGTAATCGCAGGTTTGGGACAATGGCTGCAGACTTCCTGGGCTAGCTGAGTGTTCCTGCAGATCTGTTTCCTTGGTGTTTTCATTCTTGAAGGGTAGGTAGTAAGATAGGATAAGTAAATTTTAGGACCAATAACCCCTGCCTTGTCACTTTTAGACAGATATTCCCTGAATGACTATCATGCTTATCTGGAGAGCTCAGAAAGGCTTGACGGCGGAGCTTCACAAAATTAAAGTTAAACTTTGTTCTACTTTTAGTTACCTATTGGACATTTGCAGATCCAAGTGAAGTCATAGTGTTTAGCAAAAAGTAACTTATAAGTCTCTGACTTCCTTAGGAATATGAGTAGTGGATTCTAATTTTGACAGCTGTAGTTTCTTCTGGATATTGAATGTCAGTGTCTCATTCTGTCTGTCTTGTATGCGATGGTCCACCATCAAAACATGGCTCAGATTGTCTGCTAGAAGTCCCACCCTATAGAATGTTAACGAATATTGGTTATAGACTTTTACAAGGAAAATGTAGAGAGCCAAACATATCCAGTTAGCTTATTAGTATAAGAAACTATTTTTTTTTTAAATTAGAGTCCTTTTAAGTGGAGTGTACTTTTTACACACACAACTTCTAGGTGACTACTTTGGAATGCACACTATTTAGGCATATCCAATTATCAAAAATAGAGATTTAAAATGCTTTTCTGTATTGCTGTCTCCAAATAGATTTGTAATACAGAGGTAGAAAATGGTTCAAGATAAAAATGGTTCCATTTCTTTCATCAAGCCCTGTCAAATATATTAATTTTTTTATTGTGTAGGAGAATCATGGTAATATGCCTAATTGATGAACTAATATATTCTGATACTGACATTTTATCATAGAGCAAAGTTATAAAATCTTTTTTAAAATTTTCTTTGGTTAGTATGTTGGTTGTATAAAGTAATGTTCAATAGAATTTAACTAGGACTCTCAGAAAAGCTTTAGCCATATCAGTTATTTTGCTTAAATATGGTCAAACTTATATATGTGTTTCTATCCACATATAAGTTTTCAATGTATGACCATTAGCTAGTTTCTCATAGTTATTTTAGCATAGGGTTTAGGAGTAGTTTATTGGTGTTGTCATTAGCCTAAGATATGAAAGGATCAGGAAATCTATTAGATTGCTTTTTATTTCTTTATTTTTGCATTTTTTTTTTTTTTCTCTTTTTTGGTACCAGGGTTGGAATTCAGGACCATACACTTGTAAAGCAGGTGGTGGGACTACTGAGCTAAATCCCCAGCCCTGCATTTTGATTATTTAAAGCGATACATTTGGGAAATGCTTGAAAAAGTATTTGTATTAAAGTGAATTAAAAGAACATTAAGAGGAAATAGTTACCCTAATTTGAAGAAAATGAAGACTTCATTCTGTTCATTTGACACATGGGCCTGTTTTTCTTTTATTCTTATTTATCACTAACTTGGATCATTTAGATCATTTAGATTTATTAATTTGAGATGTTGGTAAATATCTAAATGCCTCAATTTTTAGTTTAGAGGAAATATTTAGATTCTTATCTTCAGTATAGCAGATTATAGATATTCTTATGCTAATAATAATGATTTATCTTCTTTCCTTTTACAGTATGACATGATGGGAGGAAATCAGACTGCTGTGAGAGAAGAAATGATTCATTTAGCAAACTACTTGGATAGTGTAAGTTTATTTTCTTTCCAATAGGATTGTTCTGCCCAATCATTTGTAGTCTCAGAACAGAATTAAAAAATTGTCTCATTTTGAGTTCTAATTATCATAGGCTTATGTGACTCAGTCTTTCAAAGATGGTTTTTCTAAATATACAAGTATAAAAAAGACTGAGAAATAAAATATTTCATATTAGTAGACTCAGGCGCTTTGTTTTTTTATGAAAAGATCTTTACATTTTTATTCAAAGAATCTTATTTTGCACGAGGCTGCTTCCTCCCCTGAAACTATGATGTCAGTCTTAATTATGTAATTATATGTATGTGATTTAGTTTTAGGTATTGCGTGTTATCTCGTGGGTGATAGTTTATGAGATAATTTTGCCTATAAGGCATGCATTTCCCTGATACGAACATCCGGAATGATGATGGTGACAGTGGTAATAATGTTGACATTCTACTGAGTAGTAGAAATAGAGCCAGTTCTTTGTTTCACTGACTCATGTGTTCCTCACAGTGCCTCTGTGAAGTAGATATGAATTCCACAGTCCTTTACCTGAAATCTTTGCATTGTGATTAGGATTTTATATAAACATTTAGGAAGGTTTTATGGTTTACTGTGTATTATATAACACCTCCAAGAGGATTATGGGACAGCACTTTGTGATCACCTTGGTTTATTTCTGCGGTGCAAGGCATGAATAGTTACCTTAATTGTGTTCCACCACAGTGACAAAATGCCGGAGATCATTAACTTTTCTTGACAAAGATTTTGGTTTACAGTTTTGAAAGTTTCGGTCTGTGTTCCATTCGCTCCATTGTTGATGACCTGTGACGAGATAGTACATTATGGCAGGCGTGTGTAGAACCACTCATCTCGTTGCTAGGAAGCAAAAGTGAGGAAGAAGAAGGGGTGAGCTTACAGTCCCTTCAAGGCCTCTCCCATTAGGCCTCAGCTCTTAGGTTCCACTGCTTTCCCACTGTTTCCCTATAGTTTTATGCCAGAGACCAAGATTCCAACACATTGGCTTGTGGGGAACATTCCAGATCTAAACTGTGGTAATGGGATAAAAACAGAATATGAGTAGCCTTGCGTTATTCCAGGGTGATTTGGGAACAAAGTTCGCCAAGAAGTTAATTTTCAGAGCTGTCAGGTTTTAGAATGGGAGATACAAAGAATTTTTGCATCTCAGTTATGTACCATTTATGAAACTCTTAATTATCATTTTTGAGACTTCTGAGAAGTTAGGGTATATTGAGGGAAAGATTGTGTTTTGGAGAGAGGGAGCTCTTAAGTAGTTATGTTACTTCATATGGTTAAAAGGTTTTTCTCATTTTAAAATGTATATTTTGTACTTTTCTCTTTTCTTCCCAGATGTATATTATGTTAAATATCCGAGTTGTGCTAGTTGGACTGGAGATTTGGACAAAGGGAAACCTGATCAGTATAGCTGGGGGTGCTGGTGATGTGTTGGGGAACTTTGTCCAATGGCGGGAAAAGTTTCTTATAACACGTCGGAGACACGACAGTGCGCAGTTAGTTCTGTAAGTGTTCTTCAGGAAAAGTACTGTGAATGAAATGATGAGAAAAAACCCTTTGCTTAATATGCTAAACGTGTGTGTGTGTGTGTGTGTGTGTGTGTGTGTGTTCTCAGGGTTTTTTGCCTTTATTTAAATGAGGAAAGCTTAGTTGTTTGATAACATAGGACATGATGTTACGATAACGAGACTTCTCTTGTGTTAGGTTTCCCCTCCCCTTTATCCCATGTCCTTCTCCTTTCTTGAGTTTATGTTCTTATTTTGCTATAGCATATTTTTTAGTTGCTTTTTGTGAAAGGATATATAGAATGAAAAAATTTTGACCCTCTGCATATCTGAAAATGTGTTTTCAGAACAGAATTTAAAGACATCTCAGTTTGAGCTCTGGTTAATCCTCAGTCTTTCACAGGTGGTGTGGAGATCTAACCCTGTGCGTCTTGCACTCTGGGCAAGGTCTATAGCACTGAGCTACAGCCCTAGCTCTAGGCATTTTCGAAGGCTCTGTGCTGTTGTCCTCGGACTTCTAGTAACCACCCCCCAATCAAACTGAGGGTCTGCACCTGGTAGCCTAGCACTCTGCCATTAAGTTAAACTTGCAGACACCAATATATCTCTCAAAAGCCTAAAACCATTTTATTCTTGGTCCTTTGTATGTGTCCCGTAGTGTTTCATTGTCAGTGATAACTTGTAGGATTTTCTGTTGCCTCTCAGGCTTCTGAGTTTTCTTGATGATGGTTTTGGGTAGGTCTTTTGTCAATTACTGTACTATGTTCTTGGGTGATTTCAATCTGGAAACTTAAGTCCTTCAGTTTTAGAGTTTTTACTGAATTATTAAATAGGTGATTTAGTCTTTTATTTTATTTTTATTCATTTCTTCAGGGATTACCTTCATTGGGCTATTGGGTGTCTTGTCCTGGTCCTCTGACGTTTCCTGTTTTTTTCCCATTAATTTTTTTTTTTTTACTTATTTTGTTTTTGTTTTCTCTTGTGAATCTGGCTTGATTTAAAGCAAGACACAGAGAATGACTAAATAGGCTTTTGTAGGCCCATAATCCTGAGTTTTAAAATTAATTTTCAGTAAAATTGCTCCACATCTTGCAGCCTCTTGTGATAAATTCCCTGAGTTTGTTACTTTTCCTAATGGAAATTTGTTGAACAAACAAATGCAATACATTTACAGAAAGTTTTTCATGTGGAAGCTTAAAAAACAAAGAACTTGGCTTAGTGTATTTAAAAATGTGTCGGAAAAAACTTTAAAACGCATTTGTAATATTAGTCTCATTTTTCTGATAACGGGCCGGAGGAAAGACAGAGCTGTCTGTTCTCGTTTGGAAATTGTTACTTGTCATTGCCGGTTTTTGCCCAGTTTTTTGTAGGTTTTGCCAATCCATTTGACATTACCTTGAGAAATAGGAATAATGTGTTCCCTTTTCACAAGTACATGTTATAACTTTTACCTTTTCATTTAGAAAGAAAGGCTTTGGTGGGACTGCAGGAATGGCATTTGTGGGCACAGTGTGTTCAAGGAGCCATGCAGGCGGGATCAATGTGGTACGCTGTTCTCGATACTCACCTTTGGGTGTCTGTGTTAGGGCAGTATTTATTGATTTATTGACTCTGTACACTTTCCCTCACCCTTAAAACAGAATTTCAGATATTATGAGGGGCACAGTAGAAACAAAATGTGTTCTTTTCATAGACACTGGATCAACTTTCCAAACTTTTATTATGTTTATTAGCATCTTTTAAGATTGAGAAGACAGTCTATTCAAAAGACTTGCTGGAATCACCTACTTGTTTTCCCATAAACTATTTTGAGTACTCAATCTGTTGGGGTTAAAGTGATTGATCTATTGCTTAATGGGTCTGTCTCTGCTATCAGAATGTGAGTCATACTGTTTTCCTACTAGACTGAGATGTTTAGAATTACTGGATGCTAGATTCATACAGGCTGTCAATATTTAGAGCATAAATTTCCTTTTGTGGGAAAAACAAATCTGAGAGACGAAACACTTCCTTTTTGTTCAGAAGCCTAATCGCTGCCTTCCTGTGTTTGGACAGTTTGGGCAAATCACTGTGGAGACCTTTGCGTCCATTGTTGCTCACGAGCTGGGTCACAACCTTGGAATGAATCACGATGATGGGAGAGATTGTTTATGTGGAGCAAAGAGCTGCATCATGAATTCAGGAGCATCGTGAGTGATGAGTTCTTCCTTCATGCTGTGGTGTTGGAGACCAGGGTTTCTTACATTCTGAGGACTACATTAGTCTATGATGAAAAAATAGGAAGAGTCGTTCTTGATTCCCTGAAATTCATCAGTGAGAAACCTATTTTTTAATTAAGTAATTCCAGATAGCTTTTGGAAGGAAACATTTTTTTTGTTGGCCTAAATGTAACTATACACTTTTGTAAGCCATAGATAGACCAAAAGAATATAGTAGCATGCGAACATATACTGCTACTTTGAGTACAGATTGTGTTGGATTGTATCGGACTGTATCCAAAGTGTACCCACAAACCAGTTCGAGAAAGTACATCATACTCACTTTCAGCAAAAGCAAATCTTGACATATTTCTCAGAACAGCCTCTGTTTTTGGAGATAAAAAGTAGGAGGTTATGTAGAGATGGGGAGAAGAAGAGTAAGCATTTATTAAGCTCTTTTTTATGTGTAGACACTGTTGAGGCCACCTCAAAGGTATCCACACTCTTAATTCTCCACCATCTAATGAAATGAAAGTACCCGGCCCACTGTGGGTGTGGAAAGTGAACCACACACCTGGATTCCTGACTGAGATTTGAAATCGGGTCTGGGTGGAAACCTCTGATCTGCTTTTAGCAGTCCATGGGGTTTACCATTCAGCCACCTTGTCACCTGTGATCTGATTCTAGACAGGCATTCAAAAGTAATTACAATAGAGGGCCTAGGGCTAGACCTCCTCCTCTTTGATGCAGATTCATCAAAATGCAACAAGTCTCTTTTCTGACTTTGCAGCAGCACCTTGAGCAGAATGCTGAACATGGGTGGAATAGAGAAGCTGAGCCTGATTGAAAATTAGATGCGCAAGATGGTCATCTTTTATTTATTTATTTTGATTCATTAAGTTTATTGGTACATTTTAGGTGTACAATATGATATTCATCATCGGGAATCTGTACCTTTACATGCTATAACTTGGTTCTTATTTTTTTCCCCATTCCCCTGCCCTCCCTTCAATCTCTCCATCCCTCCCTATTTTACAAAGACTTTGTTTCCATTTTTTTCTTTTCTCCTATTTATTCCTTTCCCTCCCTTGCCCCTCCCACTTTCCCTTCCCCTTTGGGCCTTATCTTCCTAGTTCACATTATCTGTTCTACATTTTGATCCTTATTTACACTTACAGTTTCTCATACCAGAGAAACTATTTGGTATTTACGCATCTCTTATTTATTTCACTTAAGTATGACCTCAGTGTGCATCCATTTAGCTATAAGTGTCACTAATTTCTCATTCTTTATGGCTGAGTAATACTCTATTTTATAAAAAAAAAAACCCACATCTTCTTTATCCTGTTACCAGTCGATGGGCAGTTGGGCTGTTTCCAAGTTTTAGCTATAACAAACTGAGCCACTATAAACATGGGTGTGCATATGTCCCTGTGCAATGATTCTTTTAATTCTTTTTTTTTTAACCTAAACAAATTTATTCCAGCAATGAAAAAGATTAACATAACACAATGAAATGTATACAAATTTAAAACTGAAGAGCAAAATAAGAACATATAAAATACGTTCACCAGCAATTTCAGAGATATCAGCAAAAGATCAGGGGGCAAAGGTATAGATCAGGGTAAATTTAGGTCTTATATATTTGTCATTTATATTCTAAGTTTTACTAAAATTTGTCTATATTTGAAAAGTTTTTACTTGAGAACAACCTGTGAGAACTCATAACTTTCCTTAGTCTAATAGAGTATCTGCCTTAATATTTTTAGTTCTCTGGGGAAGAGACCCAGCAGGGGAATAGCAGGGTCAAATGGGACCTCTGGACCTAGTTTTGTGAGAGATGGTCATCATTTTTTTTGTTTGTTTGTTTTTTGCTTTTTGAGACAGGGTCTCACTATGTAGTTGAGACTGACCTGGAACTCACTATGTAGCCCAGGCTGGTCTTGAACTCACAGCAATCCTCCTGCCTCTCCCTCCTGAGTGCTGGGATTACAGGCATGTGCCACCACGCCCGGCAAGAGATGGTCATTTTTAACAAATACAGGTGGAGATTGATTCCCTGTGAGATCATCCATGGCCCAAATGGTCACTACTTTTCTTTTCCCACTCAGGCTCCTGAAGCATAGATGGAGGAACAGAATTTTTGCTCGACCCCTTAACTGAAGATCCAAGGACAGTTCTAAGCATATGCTGGTGTAAAGGGAAGACCTAGGCGGGATTTATACTTTTTCAGCAAGAACTAGGCTCAGAAACAGATATGGAGCAATTAAACAGGGCTTAAGCAAAACTATCCTTCATAAAAAGTTACATGCTTATGGGAAGTCTTATGTTTGTAAGGAATTCCTGTAGGAAAAGCAAGTAAATTTGGCATTTGTTTTGGCATTGTATTTGAAAAAATGTGAGTTCAGGGAAACATGAATAATGAGCAATGAAATTGGACAAGAGATTGAAGTGAAATAAAAGAGCATTTAGAGCTGAGGAGGTGCCACCGAAGATTGTGACAGCAACCAGGGACGGACCCGGATGCTGTCCGTTTACCTGTCAGACATTGAGTGCACACTTGGGACCTTCAGTAAGGTAAAGACGCGCCTTTCAAGGAGTTGGCAGTGGACGGAAGACAAACTATCACCTAGTGAATAGATGGATAATACAGAATGCTAAAAGGTGACAAGGGCTGTGGGAATGAAAGAGCAGCATGCAGAGGGCTGGGAGGGCTGGGTGGTGGTGGTGATGGAAAAAACAGACTTCATTCTCTCAGCACGGAGAGGAATACCAGAAAGCTCTAAATGAATAAGTGCTCTCCTTTTTTTTTTTTCTATTTTGGTACCGGGGATCGAACTCAGGACCTTGTGCTTGTGAAGAAGGCTTAATGTTTTCTTTTCTTTTTTTAGTAAGTGGTCTCCTAAGTACATAAATAAATCCTCTATCAAAGAGATGAAAGTATAATTAAAGTATTTTGAAGAGAAGGGTGTTAGTTACTAACATTTTATTTAAAACTTACTGCATGTTTTACCTTAAACATGAATGTAAGATGATCTCATATATACATAAGATGATTCATCAGACTGGGGATTTAGCTCAATGGTTCTGGGGCCTGCCTTGCAAGCACAAGGACCCAAGTTCAATCCCGGTACCAAAAAAAAAAAGAAAGAAAAGATGATTCATCATTTTTCCCAAGAAAGGAGCCAAAAGAGGGAGTTTGGGTTTTTTGGTGTATATGTTGCTCACTGGAATATAATTGCCCTGGGGATATAGCAAATGTAAAAGAAAGAGTTCTGTTCCGGGATCTTGGAGAGGGTGGCTGTGGCTGTAGGAGACACAGATCTCAGAAGAGTTGAGGCAGAAGGACGCTGCTCCATGAGGTGACCTGATAGAGTGGACCCAGTGGAATTAGTGAGCCTTATTCTCCTCCCAATTTATCTTTTTCAGCGCCTTTTTTTGGACTACTTTTAATTGGATGCAGTCCATTTAGGCCAGTCTTAAGTGTGGATTCAGGAGAAGCACTGTGTGGGCTTAGGATTTAGGGGAGTAAACAAAATAGCCCAGCACACACAGTACCTAGTACCAGTACTATTACAAGTTAGGTATCCTAATTTGAAAATCCAAAGTCCAAGATACTCTGAAATCCAAAACTTCTTGAGTACCTGTAAGTGTTTGGTTCCACAAATCTGCCGTAACCATTCTGAAAAACGAGGGGGAGAAAGCTGTCTATATTTGCCAAAAATTTTAGCTGTCTTGGAATCAGCTTAACAGGAAGTTTGTAGGACTTGTTTAGAGAGATGCAGTTTACTGAAGGTCGTAACAGATAATTAAAAAAAAAATAATTTGAGTAAAAGCGCTATTTTCTGAGAATACTAAATATTGAAAATGTATCTTCATCAAATTACATCATAAATTTAATACACCACATCATGTTCCACACATTTATATATTACTCTCATTTTGGGATGAAGCAATGAATTTAAAATCAATTTGAAAGAATAATGTTGTGATCATAGTGAAGAAAATTTTGAAAAAGAATGTAGGTGCCTGAGGAAGGTTGTCAAACAAGGTTATTAGTATGTTTTGGGAAAGTACAGTATTAATTCAGATGAATGATAAAGGTATCAGTAGACTCATACATAGTAGAAACCTCAGGAAATTGACTTTTAAAAATTCTGTTGTGGTAGGAACATTTACCCTCTTAAAAACTTTTAGTTATGTAGTATGGTGTAGTTTTCTGTAGGTTCACTGTCCCACCGTAGCAGATCTTTAGATTTGCGACTGAAATTTTATATCTACTGATCAGCAGCAGTTCCCTGAGGCTCCCTTCCCCAGTCTCTGGCCAGCACCATTTTATTCTTTGTTTCCATGAGTTTGATTATTTCAGATACCTCTTTTGAGAATTGTGCTGTATACTTATCCTTCTAAGATTGGCTTATTTCACTTAGCATAATGTCAGGTTCATCCATATTGTTGTAAATGGCATGATTCCTTTCTTTTTAAAGGCTAAATAATATTTCATTACATGTGTTACCTGTGTGTGTGTGCATCAACCAGTAGAATATAGTCTGCCAAAAAAATGTGTACGTACTTCAGGAAAAGGAAAACTTGCATGGATATTTTAATTCTAAATTTGTTGAGACATCATGAGATTAATACAAGTTACCTTTGGTCTCTGTAATACAAGAGCTGCTCAAAGTGGGGTCTGTTAGCTTCCACACACTTATTAGTACGCTCTACTGCTGCTTGGTCATTGAGATTGCCGCACATGCATTTTCATTTCTTCTCTAAGGGCTGGCCGGCAGTGACTTCTGTGATGCACGACATCCTCTGGGTTCCCCCAGGTGAGGGCAAAACTATGTATTGAAATAACATCGTATTATTTTTCTTTTCCTGAAGTGTGCGTGCATGTTTTTGGGTGGACTCTGTAGTTCAGTATTAATATTTTAGACCAGTTTTTCTTTTCCTTATGTATACTATTGGCAGATTCTGTATATATACCACATTATCTTTATCACCTGTGGGTGGGTATTGGGATTGTTTCCATATCTTGACTATTACCAATACTGCTACAGTAAACATGGGGGTGCAGATAGCTCTTCAGGATTTGGATTTTAATTCTTTTGGGTTTATATACAAAAAGCAAGGTTACAAGATTATAGGGTAGTTCTCTTCATTTTGTAAATGAACATCCATGTTATTTTCTGTAGTTCTGGATCGTTCTATATCCCCAACAATTTAAGGGAATGTATAAGGATTCTAATTTGTTCAAATCCTCATCAATCCTAATTATCTTTTGGTTTTGATAATAGTATTCCTTATGTGTGAGCTAATATTTCATTGTGGTTTTGATCTGCCTTTGCTCAGTGTTTGGTGATATAAAGCATCATATACCTAATAGCCTTTTCAATGTAGTTGGAGAATTGTCCACTCAAGTTCTTTGTTGATTTTTTTTGGTGAGCAATTACTGTTACTATGCTATTGAGTTATAGGAGTTTCTTACACATTTTTTTTTTCCTCATTGAGTTTATTGGTACATTTTAGGTATGCAGTACAGTTACATTCATCATTGGGATCTTCTACCTTTACATGACAGGTCTTGGTTCTCATTTTTTCCCCATGCCCCTGCCCTCCATTCACCCCTTCCTCCCTTCCCTATTTACAAAAACTTTATTCCCATTTTTTCATTTTCTCATATTTTTTTCTTTTCCCTTATTTTCTTTCCCCTACCCTTCCCACTTCTACATCTTTAGTCCTTTTCTTCCTATTTCACATTGTCAACTATACCATTAGGATCTTATTTATAATTATAGTTTTTCACACCAAAGAAATTACTCGGTATTTACACATGTGTGACTTACTTATTTCACTTAAGAGCATATCCTCGGGAGCCGGGGATTTAGCTCAGCGGTTCGGTGGCCTGCCTTGCAAGCGCAAGGACCTGAGTTCAATCCCTGAAAAAAAAAAAAAAAAAAAAAAAAAAAAAAAGTATATCCTCAATATGCATCCATTTTCCTACGAATGACTGTAGTTTCTCATTCTTTATGGCTGAGTAGTATTCCATTTTGTAGAAAAAGCATATCTTTTATCCAGTCTCCAACTGATGGGCAAATGGGCTGTTTCCAGGTTTTAGCTATTACAAACTGTGCCGCTATAAACACGGGTGAGCATATATCACTGTGGTATGATTCTTTTAATTCTTTTGAAAAGATACCCAGCAGAGGGATAGCTGGGTCAAATGGATCCTCTAGTCCCAGTTCTTTGAGGTATCTCCATATTGATTTCCATAGTGGTTGCACCAGTCTGCACTCCCACCAACAATGGAGAAGGGTTCCTTTCTCCCTATAACCCCACCAACATTTGTTATTGGTTGATTTCTTGATAGTACCCATTCTTTGTGGGGTGAGGGAATCTCAGTGTTGTTTTCATCTGCATCTCTTGATTGACCAGTGATGTTGAACATTTTTTCATCTATTTACTTGCTGCTTTTACTTCTTTGTCTGAGAAATGTCTGTTCATTTCAGATGACCATTTTTGAATTGGGTCTTTATATTTGGGGGGGCAGATTTTTTTGAGTTCTTTGTATATATTTTCTTTTCTTTTTCTTTTTTTTTTTTTGTGATACTGGGGATCGAACTTTGGACCTTGTGCTTGTGAGGCAGGTGGTGACCCCACTGAGCTAAATCCCCAGCCCTTTTTCTATTTTTACATTGCTATTGTTATTTAATTTTTATTAGTACATGACAATACTTCACGAATATATTCATTATAGGTAGTTGGGAAGTACATGATGATCTTAATTCTTTTTATACCCCCTTCCCCCTGCCTGCTCTCCCTCCATCTCTTAGTTCCCTGCCCATTTGCCATAGTTTTGCTATCACGTTCGAGCTGAGAAATGGAAATGTACATAAAATATGTACATGCACAACATGTGCATTTATATTCTGTTTAGTATTTTTAATTTTAATTAATTGATTATTTATTTTTTTGGTATTGGGATTGAACACGGGACCTTGAGCTTGTGAGGCAGGTGGCAGCACCACTGAGCTAAGTCCCCAGTCCCTGCCGGATTTTTTGATGTTTTAATGTTTATGGCTTGATATTTTTCATCATTTCTGGAAAATTCTAAGTGATTATAGCTTCACATATTGCCTCTTTAAATATTTGCATCTGTACATAGTGCTTTGCTCTTTTTTCTATGTTTCTAATAAACCATTTAAGATCTCATTGTGTCTCCTTTGACTTTTATCCTTGGTTATATACTACCTATCATTTTCTGTTTCTTTTTATGTAATTTCTTCTGACTTCTTGCAGTTCATTGATGATATATCTTATTTAGTCTGCTGTTAAATCTATCCAATGAATTCCTATACAAGATTGTCATTTTTCTTTCTAACCAAACAAGCATAAATGTTTACGATTATTGTATGATGATCTTAATATCAGAAGACTTCATTGAGCTAAATCTGATCTTTTTTCTTGTTTTTCTTATAGTATCTTGTGTCGCCTTCATTATTATTATTATTATTATTATTATTATTATTATTATTATTATTATTATTATTATTATTACTTTTGTTACCAGAGATTGAACTCGGATCTTTGAACCTGCAAGGCAGGCAGTGGAACCACTGAGCCAGATCCCTGGCCCCTTACTATGTTTAGATAGTGTATATTTCATTGCATTTAAAGAATGTTTTTATAAGAACAGTTTCCAAAGTAAGATGATGTTGCCCTTAATTTGGATAGTATTAAATCTTTTTTTTAGCGCAAGTTTCATACCCTCCTTGTCATACACTGTTGAATGAATATTAATTTCATGTTCATTATTAGACCCTTTTTAGATTCAAGTGATAGAGATGTTTGATTTTCTTCCAGATAACTTAGTTTAAATCAGCCAGTTCTGTGTGATAAAATGCATGATCTAACTTTGTGATATGATTTTATTTTTTACGATACTTTGGGGCCCAGCAGTATTTTTCCTCAAGTGCCACTGTGGGATTCTTGAGTGTGAGGGGCTCTCCCTGGACAGTACCTTTCTAGAGAAATGGCTTTCTTCACTCTGCCTCTAAGTGCCACCGTCAGAAAGCCTTCATAATCGGGTGTCCTTTTCTCCCTCCACCTTGCACTTCCTCATTCTAAATTGTCAGGATCAGGATAGTAGTGGTGGAGGTATGTTCTAGCTATTCCCAGATTACTCACGGAAATAATGAATAATAATATAAGTAATACGTTCTCCAGTGTGGTTTTTAAAATCATTTCCTGGTAGATGATTTCCTGTCGATCTTTTGAAGGAGGTTTTGGAAAGCAAACCTACATGTGAGAAAAGAGGAAAAGATATTTTAAATCATACAGTCTGTAGTCTAGAGGTAATATGTAGAAAGTAAGAGTACTGAAGTTGCTTGATGGTCACATATCAGGAGAAAGACCTTTCTTTTTACTGTAGGTGCCAGCCAGGGGTGTTGGTGGAGCAGTGACTTGACTTCACTGATTGATGCCTCCAGGGCCTTGCAAAGCATTGCAGAAGTCCATTGTCGGTACTGTTTGCTCCTAGCTCCACCTGCTGAAGAGAACCAGCAGTGCTTATGTTTTCTAATTTTTGGTACTATTGTCAAACATAAGTGAAGTATTTCTTTGGTAGGTTGTTCAAGGGTCAAACATTTAAAGCATTTTTTAGAAAGAAGTTATTTTAACTACTAAGTAACACGCTCATTTCAGAAATTAGAAGTGTTTAGAAGTGGTAGATTGGTGCAGGTTATAATTAAGGACCTAAGTGTAGGAATATACACACGCCCACCCAACTCCTGTGGTTATTGTCTAATTAATGCATTTTTGCAGAGATCATTATGCGTATGTACTATGTGACAGGCACTATACTTACCAAGGTCAGCACTAGGAAATGAACATTTACAAGCCCATTTGAGATCCCCATTGTTTCTCAAAGGGTGATCCTATAGCACGTGTTGGACACTTCTCCTCCGTATCTCAGAGTCTGTTGTCCCTTTAAAGTCGATCTGGCCAAACTTCCCCACATGACTTAGAAGTAACTCCTTCCTTCTACTGGCTCAGCACAACCTTGGGTCAGTCTCGCTTTCCTTCCGCGTCATGGCTGTTCTTCTAAAGCATAAGTAATCTAACCACTCTTCCTGCTTCCCCTGTTATCGTTCTGATTTGTCTTGAGTAGATTTTCCTAAAAGCTGTCTTTCAACCTTCGTGCTTAATTTAGCAATCCTACTGAAATGTAGATCAAGTCCTGTGTGTCCTTTTTCATACTTTCCGTTGTTTGCCCATCCTACCCCAGTGTCCCCAGTTCGCTCATATTAAAAGGAGACATCTTTATAGTGCTCTGTTCCCCCTCTGCTGAGTCATCTCTCTTTACTCAGTCCCTTACTGGCTCATTCTGCCTCAAGCCCTCTGGCTTTCTTATTGTCCAACACATGTGCCTTGTGGGCTTCTGCCTTAGGTTCTTTGCACCTCTTATTCCTTCTCCCTGTAATGTGCTTTTCTGTTGTGCAGGTGTATATATATTCAGTAATTTTATTGGAATATATTTATAGAAATAGGTGGTCAGAGTCTGACTAGGCTGTCAAGGAAGTTAGCAGAAAAAGGAAGACTTTAGAATTGTGGTTGGTGGCAGATCTGAAGAAGGCCAGGCCTCAAGATAAAGATGCAGTGGCCAGGCCTGTGTACTTCCCTGGGAGATAAACAATAACTTGAGATTATATAATTAGCACCACCTGGTCCGGTAAATCCAGACAGGCCTCAGAGGCCCTGGTGGGTGACCAGAGCGTCTGGACCCATCTCTCCCCCCGAAATGCCTGTGTTCTTTTTCCATGTGCTGTTGCCGTGTGACTCATTTCCCTACTGGATCAGTATTGGCTAAGCAGCTATACTTGTGATTCTGTAGGTTGGTTGTGGTTTGACTCATGTTGTACCTATGTTGTGACTTTGCTGTACAAATTACCCCGACAAGGAGCCTCTGTGGCCACCCCTTTGAGGACCCTTCCTGGAAAGCCAGGAGCCAGTCCTCTCTTCTTATTTCCAATGCAGTTCTCCTGATTCCTCCCTTTGGCTTGTGACTTTATTTCACGATGTTATAGGACTGTGAACTTGGCACCTTTCACATCTAACGGGTGGGAGTTATAGTTCTCCTTTATCAAATATATCCAGTTTTGACTGAAAATGTTGCTGCCCGGACTGCTTTTTAAAATCACCATTCCTTCTCTGCACAGCTTGTTGGCCTCACTCCCTGCCTTGTTCCCCATAGCACTCCTCACTTTCTCATACTCTCCTGTTCTTGTTCAGAGTCTACTTTGCGCCCTAGAATAATGTAGCCTTCACACGGGAGGGCCTGTGGCTCTATGTTCACAGTTGCATTCCTTGCACCAGTAGGGTGCCTTGTACAAACAGGGTCAACACACATTTTTGGAATGAACAGATGATTGATAGTACACAGAAAGACTTCTCTTCCCAATATTCTTTTTCTTCCCCTTGACAATATTCTTAAGAGTGACAAGAAAAAGATTACAGAAAACAAGGCTCTCTGTTATTGTCGCAAGACTTGTGCTAGATCTTTTTTCCATGAATCAAAACATATGCCCTTGCATATGTTTTTTCACTATGAGTTGACTGTTCATGTTTCTCTCCTTTTTCTGACAATGTATTAAAAATCTTTCAACATCTCATATCCAAAGACGTGTCAAATAGTAGTTGGCAGTATCACAGTGTCTTAGGCAGATTGCTAATTCCAAGAGCGGGAAGGCAGAACGACTTACTTCCTTGGAAACTTGTTGGGAAAAAAGAGTGTATCACGTCTATCCAGGGCAAAATGTCTCCAAGAAGGATTTGTTTCTCAGAGTTCTTTGGGTGTACAAAAGAGCAGCGAGAGATGGAGGTGGCTTCCTCCATGACTGTGCTGCAGCGTAGTTTTCAGTCCTTTTTGGTGCCATTGCGCAACTGAAAGAAGAGATTCTTTCAGGTGTCACATCCTGGATGAGTGCAGCAGTTGGACTTTGACCAACCAGGAACTGTCACCTTACATTAGTAAAGAATTAGAAATATAAACTTAGAAGGAATAACAAAATCACTTTAATTGAAAGAAGGAAGAGAAATAGGGGAGAGACAGCTACCTTCCTTGCTGGATGAAGTTAAGGCAGGGGGTCTAGAGCTGGTGTCCCTGAGATGTTGTTCTCAGTCCCTTTTATTACGCAGCATAAAGGACTCCCTCAGAAATTTGTTAGAACTTGATTGGCTGTTCAGGCCTTGAGACCCCAATATGGCCACTGACCCCGTCCTTCGCCTGCGTGCAGTCTCTTGGGTAAGCCCATTGGCCTTCCTTTGACCTGCCAAGGTGCTATCTCTAAGATTTATGGTGGGCCTCTTGTACAAGGCCTCACTAGCACTTAGTAAAGGAATATGTGTACATTCTGGTGCAGTAACATGGTGAGAGAGTGTGTGTTGTACGCTATTTCACACACACACATCAATTCATTTTTTCATTAACGGATATTTGGGTTGTTCACATGTCTTGGCTGTTGTGAATAATGCTGAAAATGGGAGAGCAGGTATCTTTGTGGAGTACTGATTTTGTTTCCTTTGTATGTGTCTGGCAGAGAGATTGCTGAGTCACATGCTAGTTTTGTTTTTGATTTCCCTAGGAGTCTCAATGATTTCCATAATAGCTGCACCAGTCTACATTCCCATCAGCAGGAGACAAGGGTTTCCTTCTTCACACCCTTCCCCACCTTAGGTTTTGAGTAAAATCCATCCTAATGGTGTAAGGTGAGATTTCATTGTGGTTTTGGTTTGCATTTTCCTGGTGATCAATAGTACTGAGCATTGTTTCATATACTGGTTAGGCATTTGTACATCTTTGTTTGAGACAGGTGTATTCAAATCCTTTGTTCTTATTTTGAACCCAGGGGCTTGTGCATGTTGGGAAAGCATTCTACCACTAAGCCACACCCTCAGCCCTTTTAATTTATTTTTATTTTTTTGTGAGATAAGGTCTCTCAGAGTTGGCCCTGTTGAAGTGGTTGTCCTCCTGGCTCAGCCTCCTGAGTAGCTAGAATTATGGGCATGTCCCAGTATGCTCAGCTCTTTTGCTCATTTTTATATTGTGTTCTTTGTTATTTTGCTATTGAATTTTGTGAGTTTACAAATTTTTGATATTAGCCCCTTATCATATATGGTTTGCGAATATTATCTCTCAGTCTATAGGCTCCCTGTACAGAAGCTTTTTGGTACTATAGCTGTAGTAATCAAAACAATATTGTACTGGCTTAAAAGCAGACCCGTAGACAAGTGGAATAGAAAAGAGAGCTCAAAATTAAACCCGAATATGCACAGTGAACTAATAAGGGGGCACAATGGGGAAAATAACATCTCGTCAATAAAGGGTGCCAGAGAAACTAAATTTCTGCATACAAAAGAATGATACTGGACCCATATCTCTCACAGTTCACACACACACAGTGGACTCAATATGGATAACAGAGATATAAGACTTGAAACCATAAAACTCCTGCAAGAAAACAGTGAGAGAAAAGCTCCTTGATAATTAATCTTAGCATTTATTTTTTTTCTTTTCCTTATTAAAATTAACACATTGACTATGAGTTTTACTGTGACTTAAAAAAAAAAATTGTACCAAATGCTGAGGCCACAGAAGAAGAAATAAACAAAAGAGACTACCCCTCAATGTTTTTCCTCCTTGTAGTACTGGGAATTGAACCCAGGGCCTTTGTACTGAGCTACATTCCCAGCCTTTTAGTTTTTATTTTGAGACAGGCTCTCACTGAACTGTCTAGGCAGGACTGGAACTTTCAATCCTGCCTCAGTTTCAGAGTGCTGGAGGAGTATGCTGCCACACTCAGCCCTCTGATGAAAGTTTCCTGTAATTTGGGTTTCTCGCAGACATAGGCATACATGTGTGTGTGCATCTTGATGCATCGCAAAGGCTGTGATGCATCTCATCTGTGCTGGAATCGGCCAGGGGTAGGGAACATAAGAATGTTACCTGCAGAGTGGGGAAAGATTAGGAACAAGATACGGCTAGCTTCTAATATTTGCCCCTTTATTATGTTAGATAAATAAGATTCAATTCTGTACAGAACTAGATAAATTTTGTGGTTTCTTTCTGAAAAGTACGATGTTTTGTTTCTGTGTAAGTGCTCTTTTTGGAAGATCTTGTCATGGAGGTACAATATAATGTAACCAAAATTGTGAACTATCATACAGTAGCTTTCATGTTCTGTATTTATTAGGAATACTTATTCTCATTTCTGTCAACTTTTCTTAGTTTATTTTTGAGCATTTGCAGTATTTAATGCTCTTTGGTTAAAGACATGACTTAAGCGTTTCAAAATGAGCAGTCATTATGTGTAAGATCTTTTTTCTTAATATTTATTGTAGAGGTTCCAGAAACTTCAGCAGTTGTAGTGCAGAGGATTTTGAGAAGTTAACTTTAAATAAAGGAGGAAACTGCCTCCTTAACATCCCGAAGCCGGATGAAGCTTACAGTGCGCCCTCCTGTGGTAATAAATTGGTGGATCCTGGAGAAGAATGTGACTGTGGTACTTCAAAGGTCAGTTTAATTTTGATTTTTGTGTTGTAAAATTACTGTGAGATTTAGGAAAAGAAAACGACTAGTTTTGTGCAACTGTGGCATAGGAGCTAAAATAATCTGTAGTGGCAGAATGAGGATTATTTTATCTGTGTGACCGTGTTTCTGGAATTTGTCATTTCCTTCTACCCGGAATGTGACTCTGAAGTCAAGGAAAGTACCGTGAACACTCTCTGTTCTGTGTTCTTTTCTCTACCATTTTTGTTATTATTAGCTTATCTATTTACTTTAAAAAGCAAATCAGTTTTTCACCTGGCTCTTTATTTGTAAGCGTTAACTATTCTGGCAAATGCCACCACGGAAGTGTTTATTCAGTTGTACTCATTTGAAAAATAAATCAAGGCTGCCTCATCCTCTGGGCTGCTTCAGTATAAAAGTACTTACTACTCAAGGTGCTGTTCTCCGTTGATCTCTAGTTTACCTGTTCGCCGCTGACTTCATGAGACCTCTCGCCGACATTGCCCAAACCCATGCACATCTCTCTTGTCCTCCCAGAATGGCCTGCTGAAGTCCTCCCTCCTCGGCCTGGCGTTGTGTTTGGAAACATGTTTAACCGTGTGTAAATCCGCCTGCATTCTCAGTCCTCTCCAGCAGGGCATCCTCTTCCTTACCTGAGCGCGGTTGGCCTTCACTTTGCCTGTGCTTTCCAGAAGGGCAGTAGTGTTGTGTCTTGCTGAAGCGGTGTTGGCCTGTTACTGCACAGTTGATGTGTGTCGGGGTTCTGCTTAATATTTTAGAGTATAACTCGTACGATAACCCAAGAGATTGGTGTTTTTAATATTTTCATTTTCAAATGACAGTATCCCGTAGTGGTGTATTACTCACCTCTTCTTGTTCCCCCATTTTCCTTAGGCAAGCATCGATTGTCTTTGTGGACATAGGTTTTCATGTCTCTTCGGTAAATAACTAGTGCAGTGATTTGGTCATATAGTTGTATGAGAAACTTTCAAAGTACAGTGATTCCTCAGTTGTCGAACTCAGTTTGTTCTAAGTTTGTGTTTGAACCCTGAAAAGTTCAAGAACTGAACATATTTTTCTCCTAAGAAGTAACGGAAAACCAAAGAATGGGTTCTGAGGCCTAGAAATTACACTTATAAGTTCATTTTTTCCAGGACTTTAACAGATTTTACAGTGATTTCTTTGACTCTGTTGTGGTTCTCAGTTTTCCTCTTAGCTTTACTGCTGTTATCACGGACTTCCTTTGAAGCCACGATTACGATATTTTATGCAAATAAAGTGCAAACACCAAGTGCAATGAGGAATGTTTTACGAACTTAACACAGGCACCGTGAGTTGCCTGGGCGAGAGAGGCGCTTAGACTGAGGTGTCACCGCTTGGTGTCAGCAGTGAGCTGTGATGCGGGACTCATTCGTCACCCCTGCAGGTTTTTTTCAAGTCAGATATTCGATTCGATTAGAGCAAAGTTATGAAGACCAAGCAGGTATTTCTGTATTTTTCAAACTTTGCTCACAAGTAGTGGAAAGCTCGAGCTTGGAGCCATTTGACAACCGAGGTATCACTGTCCTTTCCAAAGCGCTTGTGCCAATTTCGTTCCTCCTGTCCACGTGTGAGAGGCGCATTTGTTTCGTACCCTCTCTGGTGCTTCACACAGACAGTCTTTCATTGTAACCCTTCTGCTAGGTGGGAGGAATGCCTCAGGGAGGTGTTGGTCTGTGTGCTGAGCGGGTCTCCATGTGTCCATCTGCTGTCTGTACTGTGGTGATGTGTCTGTTCAGCTCCTCTTTCTCTGTTCTTCAGATTGGGCTGTAAATGACGTCCACGATTTCTTTGTGTAATCCAGGAATAAGCTCTTTGTTAAATATTTTGTTTTGTAAATGTTTCTCCACATGGTAGCTTGCCTTTAACTTGAGTGTCTTCTAGGCAGTTAGAGTTTTTGCTTTTTGATGAAATCCATTTTATTGTGCTTTTTATGGATTGTGCTTTTGGTGTGATATCTAAAAACTCTTTGCCGTCTCTAAAATTACAAAGTTTTCCTTTAGCGGTTTCATAGTTTAGCTTTTACATTTAGGTCCATTGATCCATTCCCTGCCCCCCATTGATCCATTTTTGACTTTCTGTTTTTGGTAGGGTGCAAGGTTGTATAGATTATAAGTAATTTATTTTAAAATTTTTATTGTGAGAATGGAAATGTTTATGACCCTTGATTAGTACACATTGAATTTGTGTTGAAATATCACACTGTATCCAGTAAATGTGTATAATTATTGTTAATAAGAACACATAAAATTAAAAACACTTTAAAAATGAAATAATTATAAGCTGACAAAAACTTGAACAGTACAGTCCCATGTACTCTTGTTCCAGTTTTTTCCCAGTTGCAACAAGGTACAGCACATTATAAAAACCAGACTATTAATATTGCTGTATTAACCTGGGAGAGATGATATTTGTGCAGGTGGGAGGTTGGAGACAGCCTGAAGTGTGGTAAACGAAGCCTCTTGGAGCTATCTGTAGTGATAGAGTTGTATGCTTTAGCATATGCAGGGCTGGGTTGGGTCCCCAGCACCACCTCCCTGGGTAGACGTGAAAACCAACAAAAAAGCTAGGTCCTGAAAATGAAGAGAAATGCTTTCATGAGTGCTTAATTCTTTGTGATCATTAAATATACTGCTATGGACTGAATATTGTGGATCCCCAAAATTTGTGTATTGAACCCCTAACAACCAGTGTGGCTGATGAGATAACTAAGGTAAATAAGAACAGAATGTGGGACTGTGAGCCAACAGGATGCCTGTCTTTGGTAGGAGGGACACTAGATACCTTACACACTGAGGAGGTAGCCTTCTACAGGCCAGGAAGAGAGGTCTTACCAGAATCCGGATTTGGGAGAAACTTGATCTTGGACTTCAGCCTCCACACTGTGAGAAGATAAATTTTTGTCATGTAGGTGATCCGGTCTGTGGTATTTTATTATGGTGGACTGAGGCACGTACTCTGATTCCAGTCTCTTGAAATATGTTGAGACCTAAATACTTCTAGCTAGTAAGTCCATAAATACAGTTAGTGATGGTGGAAAGTAACTGATATCCAAGTTAGAATAAAGTGAATGTTTATAAGAAAAGAATTTGACTAATGAATATTCAGGTCACGTTCACAATCACTTTCTATTTGCAGGAATGTGAATTGGACCCGTGTTGTGAAGGAAGTACTTGTAAGCTTAAATCATTTGCTGAGTGTGCATATGGCGACTGTTGCAAAGACTGCCGAGTAAGAATTCGTCCTTATTTGGAACAACAAAGTAGAAAAAGAAAAATCTGTGTATCAAAATTTGTTTTCTGAGTGTGCTAAGAAAGATCTTTTCATTGTATGATTATAGGAACAAATTTTAAGCCACTGATTTGCAATTTTAAAGCTTATTCTTTTATGATAAATGGTCTAGTCACTTTTCCCCAAGTTGAAACAATTTTTTAAAAATTTAAAGTAATGTATGGTTGTTAAAGATAATTCAGCAATTCCAAAGTATAGAAAATGAAAGGCTATCCTTTTATACTCATCAAGTAGCCAGTGTTGATAATTTGTTAGTGACTTGTTTCCATAGAAATGTAAGGGTACAGTGTATGATTCTTTGTAAATGGATAAACACAGATACAGGACACATATTTCATTACCTGTTCTCTTCCATAAGATTCAGACTTTCTCCAGTCTTGTAGTTCTACATGCTTATAGTTACTGTTCCTTTGGGTGGCTGTACCATAATAATATATCTAGCCAACTGCTAGTGGACATTTAGTTTGCGTATAAGAGAAATCATTGAATAAGAATATGCACATTCATATTATATTGTTACACATTTTCTAAATCTTCTGCAAACACATCAGCCTATACTTCTGCCAAATATTTTTCTTTATGCTATAATGTTGGTTAGTAGCAGGCACTGTAATTCTAATTAGTGCAATAGGGTAAAACGTTCTTGCATTTTTATTCAGTTTCTATTTCTTTTGGTTACCGGTGAAGTTAGTTTTTCATTTTCTGTGTTTATGAATTGCTTATTATTGACCTTTGTTCATTTTTATACGGCTTATTTAATCTTTTGTTGTTGGTAAAGCCCTTTATTGTTGTAAAGATACTATAATCTCCAGTTTGTGAAATTTGTGGAAATTGTCCTGATATTCCTGTTTAATTTTAATTTCATTGCCCTAGTTCCTTCCAGGAGGTTCTTTATGCCGAGGAAAAACTAATGAATGTGATGTTCCAGAGTACTGCAATGGTTCTTCTCAGTTCTGCCAGCCAGATGTTTTTATTCAGAACGGCTACCCTTGCCAGAATAACAAGGCGTACTGCTACAACGGCATGTGTCAGTACTACGATGCTCAGTGCCAAGTCATCTTTGGTTCAAGTAAGATATCTCTAACAGATTGCTATAATTTTATTACCCCTAGACTTTTAAAGAAGGAATATACAACATTCCTGATAACGAGTTCTTATTTCTATTCTTTTATCTTATCTTCCTTCTTTTTCTAGTGGCAGTCGTGGTCCTGAATTTTAGTAACACCCAAATTTAACTGTTTTTGCTTTTGCTTTCTATAGCTATGTCTGTCTTAATACTTCGTGTATAAAATACACAGAGCATTACTTGCTAGGGTTTCTCTTTGTTTTTGTTTTGTTTTCTGTGGTGCTGGGGCTCAGGTCCAGGACTTTGTACGTGCTAGGCTAGTGTTGTACCACTGAGCTACACCCCAGCCCTCATTTTCTACTTTTAATAATGTGAAGTTGTATGCTTGGGTTTGCTGTTGGCATCATCCCTTCAGAATGTTCTTGAGGTCCATGTGTTTTAATCAAATATCAGAGTATTTAGGGGATTCCATTAGCTAAATGGAATAAATAAATAAAAGCATAGTTATCCGTTTTCCTACTGACGGATAGTTAGAATCTGTTTTTGTTTTTTTCATGTTTTTTTCTTTAAAGTGTTTTTTTATCAGAGGTACACCAGAAATTAATAAATGAAATTATTCTGTAAGGTTTATTATGAAAATTAAAGCCTATTTCTACCCATCATCTTCATCTTTGAGGTAAAAACATACCTTTTGTAGCTTAGTTTCTGTGACTTTCTCCAGGTCCTTAGATAATCTCTTGGTAATGCTGCTTTTTTATCTTTATGAAAGAGGAGATTTAATTTTTGGTCTTCCTTCACCCTTGACAGTTTCCATTTCCCACTCTCCACCCTTCTAATATGGATTAATTTTAGTTTTAGTTAAGCAGTGTTGTCTGTTTATTGTATAGTAGCCATACACTGTGCACTGTAACGCTGTTCACAGTGGAAGTGTACGGTAAGTTACAGTTGCTTTTCTGCCTTTTGCTTTTTCTAGAATAATTTTGTGCAGCCTCTCTCTCTCCCTCCCCCACCCCCATTTGGCTGGTTTTCTGTATACGTAAGTGATGGTTTAGTTTGAATCTGAATCTAAACACCTTAGGACCACTAGGGCTGTTGGTGTAGTTCCGCTGGAAAGGCTGGCAGGCTCATGTCTCAGGAGGAGCTGGTGTTTTAGTTTAATTTCAGTGGCAGGAAAAACGCTGATGTCTTTGTCTGTGGAAGAATTTCTTCCTATTGGAAGGAGGTTGCCTTTTTTCTTCTTCAGGCTTAAAACTGATTGAGGCCTGTATATAAGGGCATTCTGCTTTACTTATTTTTCTGAATTTAATCCAAAATTGCCCTGACGAGATATGCAATCAGTACATCTTATACTACACGATAAAGGAATGAGAGAGGAGAAAGATGCATTTTGTCATGATTATATTCTTAACAAAATAAAGGAGAAATACTAATACAGTCAGTCCCCATTTCTGTAATGACTTACATGGTCATACCTGGCATCTATGTTGGCCCTTTCTCTGTATTGTTTTATCTTCACTAAGTACCTCAGGTGGTCATGATTCTTGACCTACAAGGGTGACTAGACCTTTGTTTCTAAAGGATCTGGGCCATTAGTAACTTGCATTTGGTTGTTGAAGTCTTCATTGACCTTTAATAGCAGGTTGTGGTAATTATAAGAATTGCCATAAGGGATGTCTTAGTCATTCCTGGGACTTAATACCTGACGGAACAAGTTAAAGGAAGAGAGGTTTATTTTGGCTTATATTTCAGTTCAGGGTCAGTGGTTCCAAAGAAGACACAGAGGGACTGTGGTGGATGAAAAGCTGCTCACCTCAGGGCAGCCAGAAGCTGAGAGGGAGAAGGGTGGATCAGAGGAGGAAAATTTACCCTTCCAGGTCCCACGCCCAGTGACCTGCCTCTTCTATGCAGGCCCCAGCTCCTAACAGTACATTGAACTGCTGACCCATTAATGGGCCAACCCAATGAGGACAGTGCCCACATGATCTAATCGCTTCCCCGAAGCCCCAGCTGTTGTTGGATGAGGCTTCAGAGAGACATCTAGATATAAACCATAACTGCAGTCCTGAAGTGCTGTTCTTTATCTCCACTGTTGAGCAGCGTCCCGTTTTGCTTTGGTAGTCAGATTAGCGTCCCAGCCAGCATAGTAGTTGCCTTCTTTGCCTGTTGATTCAGAAGCATGAGTCCAGTGTGGCTGTGTGAGTGGCTTAACTTCAGTTCGGTGCAATCATTGTGGCTTGTGGTGGTGAATTCCTCTCTTTCAGACTAAAACCTCTAAGCTAGCACAGCACAGATCATGGGAACAGGAAACAGTTTCGCTGGTAGGTCACTAGGAGTAACAATGAGATGCTGCTCGCACTTCCACCCTTTGCTGACTTTCCCTCCAATCCTCATTATGTGAAAATCAGCATGATTTGTTGGAAGTCTTCGGAGAATGCATAGCCTTCTGGAGAACCTGGTCCCAGCCCTTCAGGGTGTAACCATCTAGCTGGTGCTGTAACAGTCTGCCAAAGGCATTTCCAGCGGTCCATGAAGACAGCTGCTTCAGGATAGTGAGGGGCATGGTGAGAACCGTGGGTCCATGGCTGCTCTTCAGTTGCTGTGGAGTGAGTTCTTTGATCAGAAGCAAGGGTGTGTGGAAGAGCATGTGGTGAGTCAGGAACTGTAAAGGACCACGGATAGTTTTGGCAGAAGCATTGCATGTAGGGACAGCAAATCCATTTCCAGAGCAATGCAACAATCTCACTTGCTGATTCCCTTTCCCCCTTCTGCTTAACTGCTTGCCCTGCATGGTGTGTTCATCCATTAAACATTTTAGCGTTGTTAGCTTCATCGTCTCTTTCTGGGATAGCCTTGAGAATTTTTTGGAGTGTTGGTTTAATGGTCCTGAATCTCCTAAGATCCTCTTTGACCTGGAAATGCCTTATTTCTCTGTCACTGCTGAAAGATACTTTGGTAGCATATACCAGTCTGGGTAGGAAGGTATTTTCTTTCAGGTTTAAAACACTTTACTTCAAGCTCTCCTGGACTTTTGAGATTTGTATTGAGAAATCTACTGTAATTCCAATGGGTTACCCTTATAAGTAAGTGGTTTATTGCTTTTCTCTAACAGTTTTTAACCTGTTCATGCCAAAGATTGATTTTTTTGTATTTTAAATAAAATTCATATATGTTACCAAAAAAACTGAAGGAATAATAATTTGAAGAGAACGTGTTTCATTATGTTCCATTGTTATGGACATTAAAAAAATGGATCACTAGGCATTAAAAGATTAAGATTTTCTTCTTTTGGACTTCTGGGATTTTCACTATAATGTTTCCTGGAGGAGTTCCTTTTTGATCATGGTTATTTGAGATTCTGTATGCCTTACTTATTCTATAAGTTAAATTCTTTCCCTATATTTGGAAAGTTTCTGCTATTATTTCTATAAACAGGTTTAATTCCTTCTGTATAGTCTTCTAATTTTGCACTGATTCTAGTCTTAGACTAATCTTCTTTGCATCATCTAGCAGCTGTTGGATCCATTTTTCATGTTCTTGTTTTTAAGGCATCTCTAAGTATATGGTCAACGGCATCAGCCCTGTTTTCTAATTCTGACACTCTTTATATTGGCCACTTATGCTGTCCATGCTTTCAATAGAATTTTTAATAACTTCAGTTTTTCTCATGTATTCTAATTCTTTACCAGACTGATCATTCATGTTTTATTTTTTTAAAGCTCAGATAGCTTTTTATTAGTGTCTTTGTAAACTCACCAATTATTTTCTTTATTAAATCTGTTATATGTTTAGTTGTAGCTTCTTTGAGCTCACTGAGCACCTCATTGATCTTTTTAAATCTCCTTTCATCATTCTGAATAGTTCAGCTTTGTGGCTTTGGATTTCCTCCCTGAGTGCTCCAAGGGTCAGCTTTGCAGGGTTTGGAAGTTTTTGGAGGCATTTTGTTGCCTTGTCTTCTCATGTTTCTATTGTTGTTGGTTTGTTTTGTGTATGTGTGTGCACTGAGGTTTGAAGGTTGATTGTAGTAGAAAAATTTTTGTTGCTAGCCAGGCAGGGTGGCACATGCCTGTAATCCCAGCACTTGGGAGGCTGGGGCAGGAGGATCGCTGTGAGTTTGAGACCAGCCTGGGCTATGTAGTGAGTTCCAGGTCAGTCTCACTACATAAGTGAGACCCAGTCTCGAAAAACCAAAAAAAAAAGATTTTTCTTGCTAGTGCGGAGATGATCTCTTTAGTTACTGCTTTTCAAGGCCTGGCTAACAATAGGCTTTTCTCTGTTTCAAGATCCACCCACCTCTGTTGAATTGGGAGCAGAAGATGCAGTGTGATCACCACAACACCCAGTGCTTTGGGAATAGCCAGAAGTATTGTCCCATTTATTTATTTATTTAATTAATTAATTTATTTATTTATTTATATTTAATTAATTAATTTATTTATTTATTTATCAATTTTGTGCTGTCAGGGATAGAGCTCTGACCTGTGCTTGTGAGGAAGGCATGGCACCACTGAGCTCAGTCCCTGGCCAGGCCAGAAGTATTTATTGTTAATGACACAGAGGCAGTTCAGATATCAGCATGCAGAGCAAAGCAGTTCACAGCAACAACTGTGCCACCTTGGCAATAGTAACAAAATCAGCAGCATTAATAGGGCCCACAACAAATTGGGTTGTTGACATACCATAAGAACCAATAATGTGCCCCTCTTAACTATAGAGAAGAGACCGCTTATAGCATAGACACTAAGACCAAATACTGACATATAGTAAGTAAATATCTACTAAATGCTGCAACTATACCCCCACTGACAATAGAAAAGCACTCAACGGTCATACCCTAGAGTTAACTGTCGAAAGATGAATAAAGCTTAGTGTTTATACTAGTAAAGATGGAGGGGTGGGAAACGGAAGAATGGAAGTAAAATTTGAGGAATTAAGCAATGGAAGATGAACAGGAGGAGAGAAAAGTGAGATAAGTCATCCTATTAAGCAATAAAAGGAAATTAGTAGAAAAGTGACAGAAAAGTACAAATGAGAAAAAAGAAAAAAACCCAGCAAAATAAAGAAATGAGAAAAAATTATAAAGGAAAGAAGAGAAAAATATGAAATGAAGTGGAGGGGAACCAAGCCCCCCAAAACCAACGAAGAAAAAGACCTGAATCCAAAGACAGTTCCTCTCTGTTTTTGAATTAGTGTCTCTCCCAGGGTCTACAGTCTTGGAATCCAGTGAATCTGGGGGAAGGTTAGTGAGGCACTGAGATGAGCTGTTTTGTTTTCACACTCATGTTTTCGTGTGTAAATGCTGATTCCTGCCCAGCTGGGAGGTGACGTAGTTTCACAGTATTTCTGTGGCCCAGTCTTAAGTAATTATCCCCATCTCCAAACACCTCCTGATTAAGCTCTCAAATCGGGCAGGCGCTGCTCTGGATTTCTTTTCCAACTCTACCCTGCTATGCAGGAGTCACTTTCAGAGTAAAACACCTCCCTGCTTTTACAGTTTACAATAAGCATCGCTTTTCTTGGTTCTCGTGCTTCTGGCCCAGTTTGTTTCTCCCTGGAACTGTTGAAATCTCCTTGCTTACCTTGTGTCTGTGAAAACAGGTCCCTTCCTTAGGAGCCAGGGTGCACTTTACATATTGCTTTGATCTTTTTTTTTTTTTTTGATTGTTCTGTTTTTCTCCAGTTTTCTGTTGTTTCTAGTTTCCCATCAGCTCCTTGATTCCTGGAGATCTTTTTTTCTCTTTGCCAAGTTGTTTTCTAGGTACATTGTCTCAATTCCAGATACTGGAGTAGCTATATTTTGCTGTTTGATCGCTATTCTGCTGTTCTGTTGTAGTCTGTTTTGTGTTGTTATCAGAATATACCACAGTCTGGGTAAATTATAGAGAACAGAACTTATTGGCTTACAGTTCTGCAGGCTGGCAAGTCCTAGACTGAGGTGCTAGCATTTGGTGAGAGCTTTCGTTCTGTCGTCACATGGTGACAGGAGGAGGGACAAGAGGCTAACTGCCAAGCTCACCCTTTTACACTGGCATTAACCCCCTCAGGAGGGCTGTCCCGGTCAGCTCACTAGAGAAACATTTAATACAAGATGTATGTTATATATGGATTTACAAGGTGAGCCTACCGTGGCCGCCTGCAGTGTTAGAGGTGGACACGTGCCGAAGAGCTGCACTGGAGGTCTGAAGTACAGGGTCAGAAGGTGAAGGCCTGGAGCTCACTGTAGAGTTCCGTGCCAGTCCCTGTCAGGAAGCTGAAGGTCTGTGCTGGAAGCCAGGAGCTGTGCACCAGGACAAAGGCAAAGATTGGAGCTCCTCCAAAGAAACAGAAGCAAGACTTCTTCCTCCTTTGTCTTTTTATTCCATTCAGGCTGCCTACTGAGTGGTGCCACTCACTCAGGGTGGGGCTTCTGTCTTCAGTAAATCCGTTCAGCCACACCTAGAACTGTGCTAAGCCAATCAGTTGGGCATTTCTCATTCAAGACACAACAGAAACTATCTCATGGCTTTATCAGCTCTTAGTGTTTCCATGACAATTAAATTTCAACATGAGTTGGAGAGGGGACAAATATTGAGATCATATCAGGTTGCTATAACGAGATGCCAGAGTCAGTGCGGCTTAAGCTCACTCACTTCTCACAGTTCTGGAGGGTGACAGCCAAGATCGTGGTACCAGCTCACCTGGTTCCTGGGGAGGGCTCTCTTCCTTACTTGCAGAAGGCTGTGTCTTACCTGTGTCCTCATATGTGGTGGAAAAAAGAGATTTCTCTCCCTTTCTTCTCCTCCCTTGACCTCGTCTAACTCTCCTAAAAGGCTTATCTCCAAATCCCATCACGGTGGAGCTTAGGGCTTCAGCCTAAGCATTGTAGACTGCACACATTTAGCACAATTTCCAGGCCTCGATCCCTTGGGAATGGCTGAGGTAATGATTAATAGCATAAAATTTGGTCGTACACTGGGGTTTTTCCTAAAAGCTTGTCTTTCCCTTTACTGAAGCATTTTTTTTTTTTCTATAAACTGCCTCAAGTCAGGCCATGATCCTCTGCCTCTTTTTCTCTTTTGTTCTGTTTTGGCCAACCAACCTGATAAACTTGTTAGAGGCCTTTCTAATTTTCTGAGTGGCAGTTTTAAAATGTAGAATCTCTGCTTCATTAGCCTGTTAGTAAATTCAGCCTAATTCTAATTCTCTTTATCCTGTGCCCTTAATATCCATCCCAGGCATGTTCCTTGCGTTTTTGTCTGTATGAATTAGGAAATGCATGAGGTCCTTTTGGAGTGATTTCTGTGAAGATGAAGTTGGTGTTCAGACCATATTTTTACTGTCTCTAGTTTCTGTTGTAAGAAAGGCCAACTAAGAAATAAATGAAACTTATGTAAGTCACGTCGTGAGATAGAGTGGGGAGGTCTGTCAGCTTCTGAAGGGTTGTGGAGGAATAGGCAAGTTATTCTAGAATAAAAGAGTAACTGCAGGTAGGCTTTTAAACAAGGCAGGTACTATTATTTGACAAAGATATTATCTTCATAAATGTTTGCAGAAAAGCCCAGGACTGAGTTAACTATAGGTGCTTTGTTCTTTGTGTATTATTCTGATACTATAAGGGTTTGGCTGAGGATAGTGTCATGTGGCATTTATCCTGTGCAGGTGTTCTGTATTCATTTTTGTCTTCTTTAATCTTCTGCTTTTTTAATTTCTTTGATGTATCTCTGCCCCACATTCATTTTCCTTAAAACTATGCAGCATAGTGTTGGATGTGTAAGATAGGCAAGCAAACTTCCTTTATTAAAGAGGAACTGTTGGCATTTTGGCTTGCAAATGCTTTCAATAAAATATTTTAGGCATTGACACTTAGGTAAAAAAATTAAGCTATACATAATTTGATTTTTGAGGTACTGGGGATTGAACCAAGGGCATTCACATGGAGATACATCTGCAGCCCACTTTTTTACGTATTAGTTTGAGATAGGGTCTCGCTACATTGCCCAACCTGGGCTCCAAACTTAGCCTCCCGGAGTGCTGGGATTACAGGTGTGCACCAACACACCTGGTTCATGTTTACATTTTACGTTTCATATGGAATGTGGAACAAAAATGTTTTATGTTTAAGACCTGAAACCTTTTTACAGTTGTGGAGGCAGGGTTTAGGAACTATGGTCGGTGTACTTTTGTTTCTCAGTTAAATTGCCATAACTTTTTTCTCTTCTAAATGTTTAATGTTACAGAAGCCAAGGCTGCCCCAAGAGATTGTTTCATTGAAGTGAATTCTAAAGGTGACAGATTTGGCAATTGTGGTTTCTCTGGCAATGAATACAAGAAGTGTGCCACTGGGTAAGTGGACGTGAGGTCACAGAGGATTGTGAAAGATTTAAGACCATCATCTCTAAGGTCTTTTGTGACTGCCACCTTTTTATTCCTTTAATTACTTTTCAAACTTAGATTTTACAACAAAAATTTAGGAACAAAACCAGCAAAATATTTTAGCTCTCTAGTCATCAACTTTCTCAAATTTAGTGAGTTTTAGAATCTTACTTTGTTTCTTCTTAATCTATAGTAAGAACCCCAACTAAATATTCTTTTCTTTTCAATAAAATATGTTACTAAGTTCCAATGTAAAGGTACTTGTAGAATTAATTCTGGACTTCATTGTTTTGTCTGATTCTATATAACTTAGAAATGATGAAGTAAAACAACTTTTATTTCTATAACTAACATTTCCTTGTTGTTAAAAACTATAATACTGAGAATTATAAATGAGAAAAAAGTCATCCATTATCTGAGTCCATATGTAATCAGTGATTTCAGTGTATTTGTTCTTTTTGTTTGTGTATTACACATACGCATGCTGACATTTTAAGTAATTGGAATTATTGTTTAGTGTTGTGTATTATTTCTCCTATCTCTGCCTCTTAAACTATCAGTTAGGCTAAGCAACTTGTAGTGAGACAGTGTTTGCTAAGAAATAACAACAGTGTCTTCCAGGTCCCAAATCCAGGCATTTTAAAATCTGTGAAACTTGACCTTTCACTGTCATTCAAAAGTGTCTACTGTGTTCCTTTTGAAGAAAGTACTTTCCTTGGCTTTGTGTAGAATGCCATTTACCACCCCTCTCCCCCACACCTCTGTGCAGTGTGTCATTCATTCTGGCCTACATGGATCTTTCTGCACTGCTGTTACTTCTTAACCTGTTCATTTTGTTCACCTTCCAGATTTCAGTTCATGTATGGCTTGTCTGAGGGTCAGAGATCCTTCTTTCGGTGGCAGAGCAGTCAGCTCAGTGCTGCAGCCAGCCAAGAGTTACAGCTCAGTATGACAGCTCTGGGTCACAGCTCTTAAAATTTGAAGACTAAAAAATCTGATGGTCAGTTAGTTGAAGAGGTGGAAGAAAAAAAACCTTTATTACACCAGCAAGCCCTGCCAGCCTCAGAGGAGTCTGAGTGCTCTGTCAGAAATGAGCATCTCCTTATATAGAGATCTGCGGGGTAGGCAAAAATGCTTATTGAAGCAAAGGGGCAGAGTTACAGAACATTTCTGAAACACACACCCTGTGAGCATGCTCAGTAAAGGGGGGTGGAGTTACAGAACATTCCTAAACACATGCCTTGTGAGCATGCTTACTGAAGCAGGGGGTGGAGTTATAGAACATTCCTGAGGCGGGGAGGAGCTTAACCTTCTTGTGAGGGGGCAGAGTTTAACAGAACACTCTGAAAAGGTCACACAGTTCAGTCACAAACCCATTTTGATACATTGGGCAGAAGCCCAGCAGCACAGACTTAAATTCCAAAAACAACATTCTGTGGAAAAAAATGGAGGCATGTCAAGGGCCTGTCTTATTGTATAGCACTTCTCTATCATTTCTCACAGGTGGTTTTTAAACTTTGTGCCTCTTTTTTCATAGAATTTGATAATTTGTATTTTCATTATTGTTCATTTCCTGATACAGTGTTTTCTAATTTACATTGTGATTTTTTTCCTTTGGATTATTGAAAATGTATTGCCTATTTTCCAAATAGTTGGGAATGTTCTCATTATATACTTGATAGTTTAATCCTGTTGAGAACATACTGTATGTACATGCTTTTACCTCTTTGGGATTTATTGAGATATGCATTGTTGCCCATCATATGTTTTATCTTGGTGAATGTTCCATATGCAGTTGAAATCAAAGTGCATCCTGCAGGGCAAGGGATTTAGCTCAGTGGTTCTGCTGCCGGCTTTGCAAGCGTAAGGTCCCAAGTTCGAGCTCCAGTACCAAAAAAAAAAAAAAAAAAAAAAAAA
>NW_022900930.1:3274888-3309266 GCF_012274545.1 Fukomys damarensis | reverse complement strand
AAATGCATCCTGCAGTTGTTGGATGTGTTATTCTATAAGTGTGAAATTGTCACTTTTTCATCTTTAGGAAGGGGTATGTTTTATCTGTTCTTTCCATTTCAGAGAGGTATATTAGACTCTGTAGTTATGATTGTGACTTTGATGTTTTCTTTGTACTTCTCTATTTTTGCTGCACATTTTGAATTTGTTAATATGTACATACACATTTAGGGTTATGTCTTGATGAATTAGCCTTTTTTTATTACCACATTTTCCTCATTATCTGGAAAATTCTTCTGTAGGCTTTGCCAGTTTTATATGATGACCTTTATGTGACTTTCATCTTTCCTAGTTGAACTATAAATTTCATTGACACATTTAATCTTTACATGTAGCATAATTCCTGGAACATAGTGTTTATAAATGTGGGTTGGTTGAGTAAATGAATGTAAAGATGTTGAGTGAAAAAAGCATAGGTGGTAAATAGTATAATGGTTGGAATAAAGAAAAGGGTAAGTGGATTAATGCGGACTTGAAGGCACCTTGGTAAACAGACCATATCTTTGTTCTTAGGATTGTTTTATGTTTTTAATTTTATGATTAGATTGTTAAATATTGAAAGTATACTTGTGTAACTTATAAATTCCTGGGTAGCTCATTTGAGAATATTTTGTAATAGTAATATAAGGAAAATAGTAAATTATAGTAATATAAAGATAATGTGAAGAAATATTTTATAATCATTTCAGGATAATAAGTATTTGATAAAAGCAATACAGTGAGGGGGTGGGGTTTTAGCTCAGTGGCATCATGCCTGCCTTGCAAGCGCAGGGTCATGAGTTCAATCTCTGGTACCAAAAAAAAAAAAACAAAAAAACAAAAAAACAGTGATAACATAGTAATATAAAGATAACAATATTTGAACCCCTTGGATTGAAATTTTAGTTCTTAACACTTAACATTCAGAGACTATGGTCAAATTAACTTCATTTTCCCATCTCAATGTAAAATGGGGACAATGTTGGGGCCTATTTTTAAGTGTTGTTTTGAAGGTTTAAGAAGTTGATGAATGTTAGTGTCTTAATTACTTTTTTCTTGTTGCTGAGAAAAATACCAGATACCTAAAATTAAAAAGAGTTAAGGTTTATCTAGCTCACAGTTTGTAGAGGTTTCAGTCCATAATTGGCTGGTCCAAGGCAGAGTGGCACAGGAGCAACAGTTCATGGCGGTGGAAGGCAACAAAAGCAAGAAGAGGCCTTAACAGTGCCTTCCTGCCCCTTTCATCTTATCCAGACTGCTCGGGGCAGATGGCATTCACACCCACAATCCTAGCACTGCACCCTGCATCAATTCCAGCATCATGCACTCTAAATCCAGCCATTTCTGAAAAAGCCCCACCTTATTTGCATGAGGCTTTGGGCAACATCTAAACACAAGCCATAACAGTATTAAGAACAATACGTGGTTTAGTGTAATCTTTACGGTCATCATCATCATCATCGTTATCATCCTCATCATAGAAAATGTATAAAATGTATAAAAGTCTAAAAGTAATCGTGTGGTTTTACCTTGCAGAGATAGTTCCTTAAATTTTTGTTTTATTTCTTTCTTGCTGATTTCTGAGATGCCCTCAAAGCATCTTTCTCGTCCCTGTACAAAATACTTGGTTCCATTTAAATACTTGGTTCCTTTTAATGAAAAACCAAGGTGCTGATTTCATCTGCAGTCGTATGTATTTTGGCCCTAATTTTATACATGGCTTCTTCTTGGCCAAAATTTAAATTTACTACTTTTTCTGCTCTGTCTTTTGACCCAACTAAGGCAAAAAGCATCTGGTGGTACCTATGCCACAACCTAGATGTTGGGGCATCTTGAAATTTCTTGTCAGATTAGTCTAGATTAATCTTGGTCTCCTCAAGGACATGGGTAATGTAGACAAATTTTCTGCCAGAGTGTAACATACACAGCTCCTCGTCCAACTGCTAATGGAGTCTTTGTTTCCAACAGAAACTTCCTGTGCCTAACCTTTATTTTCCACATTCTGATCAGCTTTCTGGTCTTAGCTTCAACCAGACTCTTCTATGAAGCTCTCTTTATAACATTGTAGGGCTTCTCTAACCTGTGTCTCCATAACTTCCTGAACTCTTTCCACAAACCAGTTCCAGACTTCCAGACCATATGGTCAGGATGTCATAGCAATAACCGAACTTCAGTTTTTCTTTTTTTTTGTACCAGAGATTGAACTCAGGACCTTGCACTTGTGAGGCAGGTGGTGACACCACTGAGCTAAATCCCTGACCCTCTGGCACCAGTTTTTGTGGTAGTTATCTTTCTTGTTACTGAAACATAATATTTCACACACGCGTGCATTAAAAGAGAGATTTAATTTGGCTTACAATTTGGGGCATTCAGTTTATGGTCAGCTGGCTCTAAGGCAAAAACATAATGGAAGGGCATAGTAGAGGAAAGCTGTGCACTTCCTGGCAGCTAGGAAGCAAATGGAGGTGCTCCTAGCGCCACACCTCTTTCAAGCAGCTCCTTCCTCTGAACATTGCATTTACCTGTAAACGTGTCAGTAGATCAGTCCACTGAGCATAGCACTCCGTGATCCAGTGACCTTCCAAAATCCCCACCTCTAAAAACATGAGATTGTAGATCTAAACCATAACACAAATGATGTAGAAAAGGCGTTTATCTCATATGGCCTTAGTGATAGACATGGTGGTTAGGGAAGCCTTCATAGAATTCTCATATTTAATTAGTGAATTAATGAGTTAATGGATTGAGTTTCTAAGTAACAAACTAAGAGCTAGCCAGGCAAAGAGGGGTAGAGTTCTTTCTTATTTATGTTACAATATATAATATAATCCTTACTGTACTCTTTAAGAAGCTATAATTGAATTTTGATACTGCTTCAAGTGGCAGTGAGGCAAACTGGCACGTGTGTGTTTATGTTTTAATGCTGGGGATTGATGGCGTGGCCTTGAACATGCTAGACTGAGTGCCTTTCCCTTGCAACATATCACTGGCCCTTAGAACATGTTTAGAAAGGAGCTTCATTGTTTCATGAAAAATGATGGTATGTGGTATTGCTATATTTCCTGTGTTGTGGCATTTGTAAAATCATATTATATTTGTGGACAATTTTAAGCTCTAGGTAGATAGTGAAAAGGGTTTAGGAGTGGGAAAAGAAGGACCATTAATGCCAACTGATTCCCTAATAATTGTAATTCACTTACGTCTTCATTTCTTCACTATAAAGAGAGCTGTTTTGAGCTGTTGCTCTCATATACTTTCTTTGTTCAGATTCCCTTCAGCCAAATAGCAGCAAACTTTGCACATACAATGTAACATGGGATTTTTCTTTTTTAGATATACTGGATTTATGTTTATATTATTTATTTCATTTTATAGGAATGCTTTGTGTGGAAAGCTTCAGTGTGAGAACGTGCAAGAAATGCCTGTATTTGGAATTGTGCCTGCTATTATTCAGACACCTAGCAGAGGCACCAAATGTTGGGGTGTGGACTTCCAGCTAGGATCAGATGTTCCAGACCCAGGAATGGTAAATGAAGGCACAAAATGTGATATTGGAAAGGTAATCAAAATATTATCTACTTATAAAGTAAAAATGAAAAAAATTGTAAAAGTCATTATGCAAAGTAAGTGGCCACTCACTTGTAATTATCAAAGAAATCTGCTTATTATGAACATATGAGAAAATACAAAGCCACCAAGAAGATAATTAAGAACAACTATAATTTACTGTTTGTATTTTTTCCACTGGAATCATATAACTTTTCCATTTTGCAGTATTCTGTGCATATTTCTTTCCCCTACCTAAATTTATTAGCAGTTCACTGTTATTGGGACAACTAAGTGATTTCCAGGATTTTGAGTGATATATATATATGACTTTGTATCCTTCTGTACCAGAAAAGTCACCCTTTCTGCCCTCCCCCTACTGCTTGCCATGCTGACCACAACTGTTTGGATCAGATGTGAGCCTAGAGTTAGCCAGCCCACGATTTATACCAGTGATTCCATATGAGAAAATAACCTGGCCAAACTCTTTTTGGGGGGAATATAGATATAGTTAATATAATGAAGAAAGTTAATGAATTAGGTGCTACATTGAAAGGCTGTGGCAAGTTTAAGCCATATGTAAGAGATAAGGCAGCAGACTCCTAGAGTAAGCTGAAGACAGCAATTTACCCAGAAGATTATAAAGGGAGGGGGAGAGGGAGAGTGAGAGAGACTGAGAGAACAAACTGTAGCCTGTTACATCCAGACGTGAACTCTCACGTTATCTCAGTATCTATTAAGTCTCCATTTCTAGTTCTGTTTTTTACTTCTTACAAAAAAAACCATATATTTTTGAGTCTGTCTTTGGAAATAAACTTGATTGTTGCAGCTATTATAAATGCATTTGTAAATAAAAATTTCAGGACATTCCTCATTGTTTTCTAAGGTCAAACTACTGTAATGGTATGTATACTTTCAAGGTTTTAGATAAAGTTTGGCCAGATTTCCAAAACCTTTGGAAAGGTTTTGATTAGTTTCCCCTCCAACAGTTACGTATAAAATGTTTTAAGTTCTCCTTACCATTGTTAAAATTTGCAGTCATTTTAAAGGTTTTTGTGGTGATTTTCAAAATTTTCCTTTCTTAATTATTACTATTGAACTTTTTGCCTTATTATACAAATTAATTTCTTTTTGCTGTTTGCCTTGTGATGTTTTTGTTGATTTACAAATTGGCTGGTTACGTCATAGGTCATGTTCACCCACATGCACACGCACACCTGCCCAGTTTATTGCTTGTCTCTTCTTGTACTTTTTGCCATGTTTGCATTTTTTATGCACTCAGATCCGTTATTCCTTTCTTTTATGATTTTCACTTTTATAGATGTAGTTTGAAAGACTTTCTTCAGAATAGTATAAGACATTATTCTTATCATAACCCTTGACTTGTCTGACTGCTTATGTGTCAGTTCTGCCTTGGTCTTAGTTTGAATGATTTTATAATATATTTTTAATATCCAGTGATACAAATGCCCCCATATTCTTTTTTCATAGCTTTCTTGGCTATTTTCATTTATTTATCATTTCAGATGAACTTGAGATCATTTTGTCAAGGTGCAAAAAAATTTTAAAAGGCGCTTTGGAATTTGGTTGGGATGACATTAAATTTACAAATTTATTATGGGGAAAAGTGACATCTTTACATTATTGAGTCACCCATAGAAGAACATGGTATGTCTCTCCATTTTTTGGGGTCTTGTTTTAAAAGTGCAGTTAATAAAGGTCCATTTTAATTTTTGATTAGTTTTATTCCTAGTTATTTTACCTTTTTACATATGTTAAGAATAGGCACCCTTCCTCTTACTATTTTTCTAATTTGTTAGTGTTTTCTATTTTTTTATTTGTAAGAAAAAGTACTTTGTTTTTATTTCTAACAGGTTACTATTGGAATTTTTAAAAAAATTATTTGTGTGTGTGTGTGTGTATATATATATATGTATATATATATATATATGTTACTGGCCATGTGGTTAGTGTTAGATATTTTTGTGTTGATTATATTACAATTTTCTGGTAAATATTCATCATCTCTAAATGAAAAGTGTTAATTTCCTTTCTGATATTTACTATTTGGACTTGTTTTATTTGTAAACTGCAATGATAGAATTTTCAGAATAGCACTGAATGATAATAGTAGTATACATATTTTCATGCCCTTAACATGACTGAAAATATACAAGCCTTCCAAGATTAAATGTGATTTTGGCTGTCGCTATGAGATGCATAATATTTATTATTTAAATGGAATACTTTAAAAATTCTGATTAAAAAGAATGAAAGAAACAAGAATGGATTTGAAATTTTGTCAGTAGTTTTTGATAACTATTGAGACAATTACTACTTTCTTTTGACATTTTGACGTGCTAGTTTATTTAAGTTCCCTAACATAACATTTATAGTTTTAAACATATTTTCTCTCTGTCTCTCTCGCTCTTTCTCTCTCTCTCTCTCTCTCTCTCTCTCTCTCTGTCTCTGTCTCTCTCTCTATATATGGTATTTTCCTTTTTATAGTGTATTATAATCTTACATTCTTGGCTGGAACATTGTTTGGTAATGTTGTATCTTTCTTTAGGCGTAGCCCTTAATTCTGTTTGCTTGATGAATATACTTTCATACTTCTGAAGCTGTCGTATGTGATTATATGATTTTTTTGAATATGAAAATTTTTACTCTTGTTTTAGTTGGAACTTTTAAATCTGTCAAAAACCAACCAAGACTAGATTAAAGAATAAAGAGAAATTTATTTCTTTCAATCCCAGGAGATTAGATAAAACAAAAAGCTTTGGAATTGGAGTCTCAGGAAATTGTCCTTTGAGTCTTCTCCCCTCTCTTCCCTTGGTGCTTCTCTTGGCTTCATTTCCTTCTGTTCACAGACCTTTACACGTACAGCAGGGAGGACGAACTTCCTATTTTCCCAGTGCCCTCAAGGTGGGTAGGATTGTTCTTCTAGAGAGAAGTCAGATGTCTTAGAAAAGGACAGTACGGCAGACCTTGAAGGGCCAGTTGTGATATGTCGAGGTATGATGCAGGATGAGTGGTAGGGTCTGAGCTGTGTGCGCTGCTCTGCCTGTCTACCCTGTGCTTAACCGGGACTGTAAGGGAAGCTGATGACTCAGGTGAGCTTATCAGAAAAGAAGAAGACCGTAAAGTATATTAGGTACATGGAAAAAATATCAATGAAACAACAAACAAAATAAAAACAGACATCATTGCAGTCAAGTCTTGGTATAGTCTGTCTTTGTTTATGCAGCCTCACAAACCAGAAATTAGATGCTAGTGGTAGTGTTTAATTTGCTTGGCTGCTATAACTAAAAACTACTAACCAGATGGCTTAAATAAGAATTTATTTGTCATGGTTCTGAGAAGTCTAAGGTCCAGGTGCTGGCTACATAGGTTTTCTTTTGGGACCTCTTCTTTGGCCTGTGACAGATGGTGACTCTTTGAGTCCTCAAATGGTTCATTCTTTTTTTTTTTTTTGCAGTACTGGGAATTGAACTCAGGATCTTTCACTTGCCAAGCAGGCACAGCACCACTGAGCTAAATCCGAGACCCTCAAGTGGTTCATTGTGTGTGCGGGGGGGAGGACGGGATGGAGGGAGGGAGAGAGAGAATAAGAAAACAAGCAAGCTTTCTGGCACCTAATTGTAAGGTCACTAATTCCATCAGACTGGAGCTCCGCCTTCATAACCTCCTCTGTCTCTGTACCTCTCAAGGGCCCCGTCTCCAGGTAATATCATTTGGGGTTAGAGTTTCAGCATCTGAATTTTGGAGAGACACAAACATTGAAATGGTAATAGGGAGCTTATAGAATAGACTTTAATTAGTAGAAAAAGCATAGTGTTTTGTTCTTCCTCATACTGTTGTAGCTTTTATCCTTGAGTTATGTATCCTGACCAGTGCACAGAAGTCTTTTCCCTCAACATTTGTACATTTCATTTGAGGGATATATTTGTTTGTTTTAGCCTGGACATAAATATTGAGAAATATTGATCAATGAAAAATTGTTCTGAGAAGCAAAACTCTGAGGATACACACCCCCCCACACACACACACAGAGATTTGTGTGTGTGTGTGTGTGTAATATAAAATCTATTGTGAGGGATTACCACACATAATTATGGGAACTGACTGATTCTGAAAGCTGTAGTTGGCAGGCTGGAAAACCAGGACAGCCAATGATACTACTCCAGTCCACATTTCCAGTTCAAAGGGCTGAGAACCAGGAGAGCTGATGGGGGTGTTCTGGAGATCAGTAGGTTTGAGTTCGTATCTTAAGTCAGGGAACACAATCTACTGTCCTAGTTGGAAGGCAGGAGGAATCCCTCATGGCAGGGGGCTGAGCTGTTTAGTTTAGTTGTGGATTTCAGCTGATTACATGAGGCCATGCCACATTAGGAAGGCTGTTTTACCCAGTCTGTTGACTGAAATAATCAGAGTTGTCCAGAAATACCCTCATAAAAACACGCAGAATAATGTTTGACTATCTGGGCTCCCCAGTGGCCCAGTCAAGTTGACATTAAAAGCAACCATCACCGTTGTCTAATAAAGTTAAGAATAAAAATACAAATTGGAAAAAATCTACACATTTTGCTAGACTGACATATTCATTTATCTACTTCTCTTCCGAAACTGCTCAGAAAATAAAGGAGTAAATTGGAAACACACTCCAAAATGTGAAATAAAGAATTCATTAGAAAATAAAGTTTTGAACAACATTTTGAAAACCGAGATGATTTCAACAAGAGTATTGGTCTACAACTTATAGTAGAATCAGAAAAGACATGAACAAGAAGGCCACCTCTTGGCTCCACTGAACCTTGGGCAGGCCTGACTGGGAAGTACTGCTTGTAACCTCAGAGTGAGGCGAAACTCGGGACTGAAAATACAACTGCTTTCAGTTTATACTTGGAGAGGTCAGCCGCTTGGCTGCCTTGCCTTCTGCCTAAGAAGCATTGACAGTTGGCAGCCTGTTCGTGTAGGCGGGAGAACAGAAGGTGGGATTTTTGACATTACTTGCTCTCTCTTGCTGTGAGATGCCTGCGTCCCTGTCCTTGCCAGAGTTCTTGGTTCTTGTTCATGCACCCAGCGCTGAACCTGAGGTGGATTATTAAACAAAGTTGGAGAATTCTTGCTCAAAATGAGTAAAAGGTAGATGCCAGAGGGAATACATTAAAGAATTTTAGATCCACCAAATTTATATATCTAAAGATTAGACACAGAGAAAATGGATGTGAAAGTTGTTTACTGCTGAAGAGAAACTCTCAAAATACCCAGAAGCAAAGACCAAAACACACCAAGAATAGGCCACATACAAAGAAATGAGATTCAGAACTGAATTTTGGGAGATGGGAGCAATACTTTCATATTTAGAGGACACTGTGAAAACATCTCACACATTCCAGTGCCCAGAACATTCACCTCAAGCAGTGATGGCAAACCTTTTAGAGCTTTCATTGATAACACACAGCTCAGTAAGTTCACCATGGCTGATCTAGTTTGTTCTAACAAATGAAGTAAAACAGAGAGAAAAAGAATTGTAGTCAAAGGGAACAGAAGAATAGGAAAGAGAGCGCCCGGGATGTAACTCATTGGTTCCGCCACCTGCCTCACAAGCACAAGGTCCCAGGTTCGATCCCTGGTAACAACAACAATAAAAAAGAATATGAAAGAAATTCCAAGGTATCAGCTCTGTACAGGGCCGGGAGAGTAGTCCTTTTCTGATTGGAGCAAGAGGACGCTAGGGAAGTTTCTAGAGAAAGGACATTTTAAAGAGGAAATGACAACAGTAACTTCTTTGAGGGGACAGAAAATACTGAGGCTATGACAAATCCCAACCTGTAACAAGAAAGGGTAGTTCTACTTGTAATACAAATAAAAACTGTATGAAAAGTCTTTTGAGATTATCAGTGTTTCTGTCTGCAGTATTGGAATGGGATACTTACTCTGAGCTTTGCATGTTTCTGTGTGCAAGAACTTACATTAAAGTAACACTGCTAGCTGGGTATGGTGGCGCACGCCTGTAATCCCAGCACTCGAGAGGCTGAGGCAGGAGAATCACTGTGAGTTCAAGACCAGTCTGGGCTACATAGTGAGTTCTGGGTCAGTCTTAACTACATAATGAGACCCTGTGTCACAAACAAACAAACAAACAAACAAACAAAAGTAACACTGCTGACCTCAATGCGATTTTCCTTCACCCCCCCAGGGAGGCAGAGTGACTAATGATCATATTGATGACTTTCATAAGAGTACCTGGGCATGGGTGGCTCAGCCACTTCTGTCCTCTTTTCTGATCTGCCTGCCTTCAGAGAGGGTCTGCTTTCTCAACTGTGCAGTAAATTTAGCAAGGCAGGCTCTGCTTCTGTGGGGGGAGGCCGGTGGCTGATGAGAGTAGTCTGTGACTGGGCATGCGATTCTGGATTGCAGTGTACCTAAGGCATGCGGAATGCTGTGTTGGTGAGAACAATGGACCGTTAATCACCTATTGGTAGCCTCTCACCAGGTCCTGAACTTGGTCAGTGAGTAGTGAAGTACTGTATACTGTCTCAGTTATATCCCAGTATTATTGATGCAAATATTAAACAGTAAGTACTTGGAGAAGGTAGAGAAGTGGCATTATATGGTTGTGTAAAAAGTTAAACTTTTGGTATCACGAAAGACATTAGTTGAGTAGATATAAGTAGGTGAAAAGTTTTTTTTGTCATAAGTCTTTCAGCACTATTTGATTTTTCAAACCCTGTTAATATATTATTTTGATTTTTAAAATGAAATATAAAAACAAAGGGCAACTGGTACCCATTCTTGAGAAGCAGTATTGGAGGTTCTGTTGACTATTGAAAATAATGAAATCAGGTGTTCACTTTGGGTTTGGAGAACCCTTGAGCTGACCGCATGTTCATTTGTTACGAGTGTTTTTAGTGCATTTTAGAAGAGTGTACTCTGGTTTATAGCATCTGGTCATTATTTTAAAATTTTAAAAACATACAATGCAAAAAGCGAAAAACAAAGATTCCCTCCTGATATCGCACTCATTTCTTTTCTAAATCTTTTCCTCGGTAAGTTTCTATTCTAGGTTGTATCTGTGTAGCCCTCCCTGGACATTACACAGATGTATCCACCACCCCCACTGAAAAAACAGAACTGGATTAGATTTTCAATAATATTCTGAAATGTATTTGCTCAATAGTGCAAGGCACAGATCTTTCAGGTCATTATATGAAAATCCATCTTATCTCTATAGATAGCAGTGATTTTATCACAATATGGCAAATTTTCTTGACTGCAGTTTATTTGGCAAGTGCTGAACACTTCTGAATTTAATCTCATCTACTTTTATGAATACTTCCATAGATAAATTCCTAGAAGTAGATTTTAAGCTTTTGAGAGAAATTGCCAGTTTTAATAAGGTAAACTGACAATTTACATTCTCCTAATTATATATAAGGATGTCTTATTTCCTCCGCTGTTGCCAACATCGCTCTTTTAATGTTCTCGCTTCACTGCTTGAACATCTTTTCATGCTTTATTCATTTATTTATTTCATGGCTGCATTTTTTCTGAGAATTTTGTATTCATATCTTACTGCTTTTTGTTGCCATTTTTAGGCTTCTCTTATATTATAAGAGTATTAACGGTTAGTTATATCCGTTTTAAATATAACCTGTTTTGTCTTTTACTATAAAAATACTTTAAATACGGTCTTACTCTCCTACCCCAAACAGTTTGGTTCTGTTCAATCCACAAGGCAAACATTGCTCATCACAGCACACTGTTGTATAAAGGCTTTGGAACTTTCTGCTCATTAAAGTAAACCTGCCAGTTATTGACACCTGACCCCTATTTCTGTGATCTTTCTAATGCTGCAGGTATGCACTGTGAATCATTATTGGAAGTCCACCTTTTAACTGAATAGGGAAGCTATTGGTGAATGTCTTGTGTAAAGACTTAGTAGATGAATGAAGAAAGTATTTTCAGGTCTCATCCAAGGATACCGGGCATTGAGAGGAATGATGACAAACTACTTTTTACTATAGAGTCTCGGCACTTTTTGGATTTTTAATCATGAATATACTTCCTATTTTAAAATTAACTGAAAATTATTGGAGGAAACTGTTTAGAACACTCTGACTCCTAAGCACAGTTCTTCACACCTGTATATTTTTTAGAATAGTAAAGATAACTTACTACTTCACTGTATCTGTATATTTGTTCTCAAATTATCCTTTGTATCATTAGTTCACTTAAATATTCTGGTCTTGTGTAGTTGGTTATCTAAGAAAACTTTAAAACAGCACCCAACAATCTTTAAAAAAAAAAAGATTGGCCTGTTTGTTGTTTGTTTGTTAGTTTGTTATCCCTAACTTACCATAGAAGAGCAGCTTTTGCAAAGATAACAGTTTTCCAGAAAACGGCAAAGTACTCAGTTTTTGTTTGTTTGTTTGTTTGTCAGTTTTGACATGGGGTCTTTGTCATGGAAGTATCTTATTTGTTCATCAGTTTTGAAAGATAGCTTTGCAGGATACGTCAGTCTAGGTTGGAGGTTGTTTTCTTTTAGGACTGAAATACTTCACTCCAGGCTCTCCTTGACTTGAGGGTTTGTGTCAAGTCTGCTGTGACTCTGATGGGCCTTCCTTTGTATGTGAGTTGTTTCTTTTCTTTAACTGCTTGTAGTATATTGTTCTTTTTTGGTTTCCATGCTCTTGATTACTATGTGTCTAGGTGTAGGTGTTTTTTGATCATGGCTATTTGGAGTCCCATATGCCTCACTTACCTGTATGTCACATTCTTCCCCTCTGGGAAGTTTTCTGTCATTAATTCTGTGAACTTTTTTTTTTTTTTTTTTTTTGATTTGTACTTTCTCCTGCTACTTCATGGATTCCTATCAGTCTTATATTATTCTTCTTTGCATCATCTAAGAGTTGTTGGATCGATTTCTCATGATTGCTTACTGTTTTTAAGAGATCTCTTCATGGTCACTGACTGCAATCCTATCTTCTATATCTGAGATTCTATCTTCACATTCATTCATTCTGCTGTGAATGCTTTCTTTAGAGTTTTTAATCTCCCAGATATCTGTTTGAATCTGTTTCATGGATTCCATTTCTTTCCTATATTGGGCCCTCAAGGTTTCTATTTTTTTCTATGCTAGGCATTCATGGTATCCATCATGGTCCTGAGCTCATCTATTTTTAAAATCTGTTTTTTGTTCTAGAATCTCTAGTCATGCCTTTCATTCTTCTCACCATCTCTGTGGTTATCTGGGAAATTATTTCTGTTTTGAATTTTTCTAGAGCCTCATTTATCTGTTTTTTCTTGTTTGTTTGTTTGTTTGTTTTTTACTTCCTGTGCTATCATTTCAGCATGTCCAGATGGTTGACTGTTGACTTTTCCACCTTATTTCCCCCAGAGTTTACCTTTGGTGGGGTGGAAGTCTGTGTTTGTGCCTTGTTTAAATGTCTTCTCATTTCTATTTTTGTTGTTTAGGTACTGTCCTTGTTTTAATCGTGGGTTAATATTTCAATCGTCCAGGTATAGCTGGTCTTTAGGTTTTGAATCTCTAATGACTCTAAGGCAATCTCATTTTCATTATACCAGGAAGGACAACCGATTAGATCAATCACAACACCTTAGCCCAAGTGATACAATCAGTAGCATCAAGCACAGCTTAGACAATGATAATTTATATCATTTATTAATCTATCACCTTTAACTGTGTGAATTAAATCATAATCAAAGACCAGCCCTAAATATGTTCATAGTGAATAAACTCTTCAGTATTGCACCTTTACCATTCCGGTTGGGGACTTAGAAGGAGTTGAGGAGGGAGAGTTAGAGAAAGGTTAAGAGTGAGGTGAGAGGACACAGGAAGATCTCACAAACTCTAGGAAGCTGTTGAAGAGAAGAGGAGAAGACAGAACAAAATATACACAAGAACAGAACAACCTAACAGCAATAGGGAGTTTAGAGACTGTAATTGCTTTTTTAAAACTAATGGCAATTGAGAGAAGGAGAAAGAGAATAAAAGACAAAGAAAAAATAAATTCAAATTAGGATAGGAATAGGAACAAAAAGGGAGATAAATGAAGATAAGGTGGGAGAGAAAGATAAGAAAAAAGATTAAAAAGGAAAAAAATTTGAGAAAAGAAAGAGATAGATAAATTCTTTTCAATGTCTAAAGATTTGAGAATAAAAACTACGTGTAGAAATAGACGGCCTCCTTCAGGGCATGCCTCTGCTGACACAATAGATAGCATGGGCAGGAGTGTGCAGGTCTAAGTTAATTAGTCTCAGCAAGCCAGCAGCTGTCACTGAGGTTCAGGCTGATTTCTGTCTGCAAGGCCCAAGCTGAGATCTCTGACTTCCTGCTGGTTTGAACTCTGCAAGGTTCTACTGCAGGTGCCAGCTGTCTTTCCCCTGAAGTTAGACAGGTTCCAATATGAGGTGCTGGTTCATCTGACTTACCAACTGTGGTGGTGTGGTGTGCCTTTATCACAGAGGTTTTCTTCGCATTTGTAGTGGGCTTCAGTTTTCATCTATGAGCCTCAGAGAAGCCCTCTTGCCCTTGTCCACTGTGTTGGCACCTGTGGGCTCCTCTGCTGCGCTGGGCCAAGGGGCCGGCCTACCAGAGGGTCTCGTGCTTCTTCCATGCTCCTCTGTTGCTCTGTGTGGAAGAGACAGGCCCACCAGAGGGTCACAGGCTGCTGCCAGTCTCCTCTGCCAGGGTGGGTCTGATTATGTAGTTTACGCTAGTCTTGAACTCACTATGTAGCCAGTCTGGCCTGGCACTTGCAGCGATCCTCCGGAGTGCTGTGATTTCAGCCACAGCTGTGCACCACCACCATGCTCGGCTTTCTTCTAAGTTTTTAGGTGATTCCTTTAGGTCTCTGGTTTAATGTTTACTCTGAGTTGAGACCTTTCAATTACTTTTTCAGTATTTAGGATTCATCCCTTTCATATCTCACTGCACAAACTAATTTCTAGAACCTTATAATGATTTCTTCAATACTGTTTTTCATAGAAGTGCCTGTTACTTAACCTTTAATATAACACTGTATGATAGGTTTTGTTTTGCCAACAAAATGTTCTTTTATTTTTTGAAGAATAAATAATTGAAATGCTTTAGAGTGTAACAGCTGTCCTTTTGATATTTATTTAATAACAACTTATGAGAGGTGTTAATAGTACTAGATTTCCTCAGTCTTTTCTGTAGCCCTAAGATTAATTCCATGTGGTTACTTTTTTTTTCATTATGGGGGATCAAACTTGGGTCCTTGCACTTGGGAGGCAGGTGACAAAACCTCTGAGCTAGATCCCCGGCCCCCATGTGGTTACTTTTGATTTTAAAAAGATCAGTTTGTAAATATTTTATGTGTAATCTTTGCATCTATATTCTTTTAGGATAGATTGTACTTTTATCTTTGTTTTTGGCCTTTATGTCATCTTTGTCTTTTGTGATCTTTAGTTCTGTGCCAATTAATTAATTTCACATATTTTTCTACATTTTCAAAGTTATAATATTGGAATTAACTATTCCTGGAAAGTTTAAAAAGAATTCTCCAATAATATAATCTGAGTAGTTCTTTATTAATGTGTTCGATTTGTCTTTTACTTAATTTTTTTTTTTAGATTTGTAGGAATTTCCAGTGTGTAAATGCATCCATTTTGAATTATGACTGTGATGTTCAGGAAAAGTGTCATGGACATGGGGTAGGTAATATTCTCTTTTGATTGTTTATTAAAGTAGTGCTTAGAACAAGAATTCCCAGCAAGTATTCAATGAGAATTCCAACAATTTCTGGATTTTTAGATGTTGGAGAACTATTCATTAAATTTTTCATTTTCAAAAAGAGTTTAAATGATTTTGTATTTTAGTCCTTTGTCTTGGTTTACATTCTATAGTTGATGAAACAGAGCAATATTCACAATTAACGAAAGTGGTATTTTGATTGTTTTGAAGGTCTGTAATAGCAATAAGAATTGTCACTGTGAAAATGGCTGGGCTCCCCCAAATTGTGAGACTAAAGGATATGGTGGAAGTGTGGACAGTGGACCTACATACAATGGCAAGTAATACTGAAGAGAATTACAGCAATTTCCCAATGGACCAAGACAAAAATTTGGTATCCTTAGACCTCTCCCTTACCCCCCACATCAGTTGTACACTAAGTTGTGTTGATTATGCCTTCCAAAATCTTGGCAGATATTTCTTTTTTGCAGATACTTTGTAGTGTTTGTTTCTTTTTTATGATATTGGGGATGGAACCCAAAGAGCACTGAAGTATATCCCTAGCCCTTTGAGAAATTTTATTTTGAGATAAGTTCTCACTAAATTGTCACTCCCAAGTAACTGGGATTATAGTGTACACTACCATGCCTCGCTTTTTCCATTTCAGTCCCCATTTCTTCCCATTTCTTGCCTTGCCTTACATAATGGACTTATATCTTAGGCTCCCTCCCCATTTTCCATCTTGCTTTATTTTTTCCCCCAGGGTACCAGGGATCGAACTCAGGACCTTGCACTTGTGAGGCAGGCATGGCCCCACAGCTAAATCCCTAGCCTGCCCATCTTGCGTTTTATAATCCATGTTCCACATTATACTGCAAAATGTTAGTGTTTTCCTTCACATATTTGATTTTATGTCAGTGTCCTGATTTTAATTCAGTGTTTCTGTGCTGCTGTCAGCATGAATTCCCTAAATCTTTCGCATGCCTTCAATGCTCTGCATCATTTTCTTGAGCTTATCTTTTCAGCCTTTTAATGCTTAAACAGATTGTAACTTCTTTAATTTCCTTTAATAGGCAACTCTTTTACTGCTGAGCCTTCAAACTATTTTATTTCCATTTTGTTGGAGCTTAGCTGATTCCTTCCCGGGCTTCAATTTATACCTTACTTCTTGGTAGATTTTTTCCTTGACCACCTAAATTTGAACTGATCAGCCTAGAACTGTTAGTACATCACGTACTATAATAGTTCCTTGTTTTTATTCCCTGCTAGACTGTAGGCTGCTTGCAAGTTCAGTAGTGTATATAGTTTCAGGTATCCCCTATAGATTATTGTATATTGTTTTACTTTCTCACCGCCAAGATATGAGGATTCCAATTTTTTCACACGCTTGCTAACATTAGGTATAGTCAGTATTTTTAATTTTAGATAGACGGTGATATTTTAAGGGTTTTTTGTTTGTTTGTTTGTTTAGTTTTGTTTTTTTTCCTGATACTGGGGACTCTAACTCAGGACCTTGTGCTTGCGGGCAGGTGCAAGCACTACTGCGCTAAATCCCCTGCCCTCAGGTGTAGTTTTCAGTTTCATGTCTGCAGTTATTGATGAGTTGCGCACCTCTTTGCTTGCGTATTGTCATCCCCATATTTGCTTATGTGATCTGTGTTTTCAAACTTTTCCAGCTTTGTAGTTGGTTCCTTGTCATCTTGAGATTTGGAGGTTCTTCGTACTTTATGAATTCAGTTCTTTTAACAACACATTTTCTCATCTTTTTCAGGTTTTTCTGTTTTCTTAAGATGAAAAATAAGGTCATTTCATTGAGGCCTTTTGTCTTTTCCTAATATAGGCATTGTAATGTTGTCAGTTTTCCCCATCATTTTTTTATTATCCCACAATTTAGAAATGCCTTCATTTCAAAATAACTCAGGTTTTTTTTCTTATTTAACGCAACAGTTTTGCAATATTACTCTAAATAGTAGAGTTGCCTGTACGAAGACAGTGAAGTATAGGGACACCTGAGATCCTTTTTTTGTCTTCTTAGGCGTCTGCTTCATGGTTTAGAGAGGCAGGATCTGTTTTCATACTCACCAGAAACAAAGACCTGCAAAGAGGAAATCCAAGCATGTTTGTTTACTAAGAATTCACCTCTTTGCACATGTTGTTTTAAATGCAAGTCTCTTGTCCACTTTTTTCTTCCTTGGCTCATACAGCAACTATAGGTGGCTTTTCCTAAATTAACCGGCAAGAAATTCACAATCTTCTAAAAACCTCTTAAAAAGGATCCTATTTTTATAACAACAAACATATACCAAGTTTAGGTACATGTAGCAAACAGTTTGAGAACATGTGAGCTATAGGTTGTTTTGTTTCTTGAGCTTTGAAAATATGAAGAATCTTTACAAATATAAGTTATTTTCTTTTTTGGTACCAGGGATCCAACTCAGGTCCTTGTGTTTGCAAGACAGGCAGCAGAATCACTGAGCTAAATCCCTGGCCCTATAAGTTATTTTCTTAAGTTTTACATTTTCTCTGGAACTCATAGAAATAAAACAAATAAGTTTTATGTCATGTTCAGATCAAACAAATGTAGGGCCTTTGTGCTGAGCTTGAGATGTGGTCTTGCTAAATCACTAAACTGTGCAGATTTGGAGCGAACTTGTGATCCTCCTGCCTCAGCCTCCTAAAGTACTGAGATCATAGACATGAACCACCCCACCTGGCTAATGATTTTTTTAAAAGTTATAATGGAGCTCAAATTCTGCACCCCATGAAAAATAGCAATGATAAACTCAACTATACAAAAATAATAAACTTTTGCTTAGAGAAAAGCATTGTACTATAGACAAATGACAAAATGGGGACAATATTTCCATCTTACATCACCAAAAAAGCTGATGTTTTGAATAGACAGTGCTTTTAGAAATTAAAAAAGAAAAAATTCAAAACTCTTACCGAAAACTAGTCAAAAGACTGACCACAAAAAAAGAACTAACATTATTTCCTGAAACACAAAAAGTGCACAACTCAGTATAAAAAAGAAATATACTTTAAAATTTTGTGAGATTCAAGTTTTCACTGATCAGGTCAGCCAAAGTCCAGAATTTTGGCTTGTGGGGAGACTCTGAGAAATTATTGCATATTGTTTGTGGGTTAAGTAGTGGTGACTGCATTTGCCCTTTGATAGAGCAAGTCAGCTTTTGGAAAATTATGCTATAGTTATTCCTCAGCCTATGTAATGTGACAGTGTAACATTTTTTGCAGTAGCAAAAGATTGGAAAATTCTTTTATCTATGAGTAGAACCTCCTCACAATGGATTCTTATGTAGAAAATGAGGAGACTCTGTGTATTTTGGAATGGTATATAGATAAATAAAAAAAGTGATTTCCTAAACAGTGTTTATTACATGCTTCGTTTTGTGTAAGAAAGGGTTAACACTTTGGCCTTGCTTATATGTGTGTGAAAATAAATACTGTAAGTTTAAATAAGAAATGAATAAAAATAGTTACATTTGGGATGGAGTATGAGCAAGACTTCTCAAACTGTTCAGTTTATATCAATTTGATTTTTAAAAATTTATTAATTTTATTGGTGCATTTACATAAGTGGTCGCATTTGACATGGGGAATTTGTACCTGTACACGCTCTATCTTCATTGTTCTTCTTTTTCCCCCATTTCCCTACCCTCCCTTCAACCCCTCTTCTCCTCCTAATTTACGAAAGCTGTGTTTCCATTTTTTCCTTCTATTCCTTTTTTTATTGTTCCTTCCTTCCTTCCCCCTTCCCCTAGTTTCCCTTCCCATTTGAACATTTTCTTCCTATTTAACAAATCTGTTATTAATTATTATTATTATTTTCCTTATTTATACTTTTGGTTTCTCTCATCAGGGAAATAATGCAATATTTTATTATTTATTTATTTATTTAGTTAGTTAGTTGGTTTTTTGAGACAGGGTCTCACTCTGTAGTTGAGACTGACCTGGAACTCACTATGTAGTCCAGACTGGTCGCGAATGCACAGCAATCCTCCTGCCTCAGCCTCCCAAGTGCTGGGATTATAGGCATGCACCTCCACGCCTGGCTTAACAATGAAATATTTATACATGTGTGTCCAATTTATTTTACTTAAGAGTATGGTGTCAGGCCGGGGATTTAGCTCAGTGGTGCTGCCACCTGCCACACAAAGGTAAGATCCTGAGTTCGATCCCTGGTACCAAAAAATAAAACAAGAAAAAGAGTATGTTGTCAAGATGCATCTATTTGCCTAGAAATGTCTCAAGTTTAATGTGAAACATCCATAACCACCTGCTACGCTCCGATATTAACATCTGGTTTGATGGCCATTCTCATACGTTTTGTCTCTGTAGCAAAGAGCACCGTGCTGAGGGATGGACTTCTGGTGTTCTTCTTCTTGGTGGTTCCGCTCATGGTGCTTGCTGTGTTTCTCTTCATGAAGAGAGATGAGCTCCGGAAAGTGTACTTCAGAAAGAAGCGATCACAAACGTATGAGTACTTAGATTCTGGCTTTTTAATTTCTATTAAGTAATTTAAAGCAATTACTGATGGTGATAGTCCTATCATGGGAGTCGCCAGTCTTTTAGAAATTGAGTTCTAAGCTATTTCTCTGTTCCTTTGCTGGGGGAATCCTGGGTTTGAGGGGCTGGAAATGATTGTGCTGTGTGCTGCTGATGGCGCCCTGATGGTTTCTTTTGCTTAATGCTGATGTGTGAGAGTGGGTAAGTAGAGTTTCCGGACGTGATATCTGGTTTCTTCTTTAATTAGAAATGAAGAGATGGGGTAAAGATAAAACGTGTGAATGTTTTCTTGTTTCAGTTCTTTCGGTGGGGCGGGTACTGGGGATTGAACTCAGCCTTGCAGGTGCGATGCCACTGAGCTAAATCCCCGGCCCTCTCGTTTCAGTACTTACAGAGGAAGACATTTAGTTCTCAGTTTTGAAAACAGACTGAAGCTATAAGTTTTGGTAGAAAATTGTTTGCGTGTCACAGCTCTGACACTTTACACTGCTAGGCTGTGTGCTGGGCTCTCATAAAACTTTCTGTGATTGCTTCTAATATGTGGTCTTCGAAGGTGGTGTCTGTTAGCATGGAGCTTGTGATCAGATCTGGATTCAAGTTTTAGGTTTCTCTTTTGGTGCAGTTATGAACTGAAACTATAAATAAAGCTCTCTGAGCCTTGGTTTGCTTTCTATAAAATGGGAATGTGTTTGTAAGAATTAAATGAGGAAATATTAGCAAATAAAACCCACAGCCCTCTGTGGGCTCCTTGTAAGTACTTAATAACCATTTGTTATGATAACGATTTCAAATGTCCATTGCTAGTCTTACCATTCACCTTTGCTTCATTGATGCCACTCACCTCTTTACGTAATGATTTTCCAGAGTCTCTTGGTGTTTGCCTTCATTTCCAGTGTTTTCTAAACAAATCTGCCTTCCTAGTCTTTCTTTCTCTCTCTTCCTGTGACAGTTCTCACTGACCGTTCTATGCAGACAGTGCCAAAGTTTTCTCGAGCCGACTCGCTGGCACCTTGACCTCTCAACATAGCTGATGTCTTTCTTTTTCTTTCTTTTTTTTTGGTGCTGGGAATTGAACTGAACCTTGAGCTTCCGAGGCAGGCGTGGTGCCGCTGAGCTAAATCTTCGGCCCGACCTGATGTCTTTTTTAAGCAACCTATTTTATACTCCTGTTCTTCCTAATTTTAGTGACGGCTTCAGATACTGTACATGTGGTCTAAGAACATAGTTTTAACTCTTATGTGATTATAGAAGATTTGAGAAGAAAAATTAGGTTATACTGGCCCAATTGATAAAATCACTTATTTTCTTAAAAGTTTTCAGTTATTTAGTTATAAAATGTGGTTAGTAACATGTTTTAGTGTGGCAGGGGTAATCCTGTGTGGAAGCTGTTGGCAATGCCTAAAGACTTCAGCTCTCACAGTCTGCATTAAAACCACCACCACCTAAATTATCCTGTGTCAGGAAAAAGAAAAATACTTGTGATGTGTAATTTGGAAGTGTTTTAATCTTAGTTCAGCTCAGAAGTAATCGTATCTTTCAGGTCAGACGGCAAAAATCAAACTAGCGTTCCTAGACAGCCAGTGACTACTCCTCGGCAGCCGGTGGGTCCTCCTCGACAGCCGGTAAGTGCTTCTTCACATAGTTCTCCCACAGAAGTCAGAAGCTTAAAATGAAAAATTATTTTCTTTACTATGTTAAAGTGTTGCATATTAAAAAATTTTAAAAGGGGCTGGGATGTAGACCAGTGCTGGAGTACTTGCCTAACATGCACCAGGCTCCGAGTTCAACCTCTGGCACTAGAAAAACAAAATGTTTTAGAAAGGGTTACAAAGAGTGAATGTGAGCATAGATAGTCTTTGAATATTTGAGGGTATTCTGGGTGGCCCCTGAGTTGAAGGAGTACCAGCAGAGTTCCTGGCTCAGCGGATCCGCCGAATGTGTACCTCACAGTAAGCAGTAAGTAGCTGTGTTTAACTGACAATCACAACACAGTAGTGGCAGGAACAGGCAAAGAGCAGAAAGGGAGCCCGACAGCTCTGCTGTGGCTTCCAGGATTCACAGTCAGACGCTTCTGACTCCGGGTGCCTCCCTGGCCTCTCCTAACTGGTGTCCAGGATCTCCTGAACTCTCCTTATTCTATTTTGTTCCTCTCTGAGGACAGTGGAAGCAGGGGTGATCGTCATGGTGGAGTTTACAGTTGAATGGGTGCAAGGTAGTGGCTCACTCAACTTCCCTTTTTCTGGTTTTGTGAACAGGATCCCTAATCGCTGTTCCTGAGGTTTTATTTCACTCAATGTACAGTATTTGGCATTCAGCCATAGTCAGCACATGGCTTCCTTTTTAAGGCTGTATAATATTCCATTGCATGTGTGGCCTATATATTCTGTATCTGTCCATACATCAGTACAGATTCAGATGATTCCCTCCTCTTGGCCATTGTGACTAATGCTGTGTTGAACATGAGTGTGCAGACATGTCTTACTGGCTTTCAATTTTAAAGTGTTTGGTAAAAATCAACCGTGAAGTTCCCCGGTCCAGAGCTTCTCCTAGAAATGGGATAGTGGAATCATTTGTTGATTCTGTTTTTAAATTTTTGAGGAAAATTCATACTGTTTTCCGTAATGGTCACACTAATTTATATTCTCACCAGTAGTGTGCCAGAGTTCCCTTTTCTCTGCATCCGTACCAGCATGTTTCTTTACTCTTTGGAAAAACCATCCTTATCAGGTGACATGGTACCTAATTTTTTGTTTTGATTTGAAGCTCCCTGATGATAAGTGATCTATTTGTGTATCTTACTTTGAGAAATGTCTGTTAGGCCTATTGTCCATTTTAAAATCGGGTTATTGTTATTTCACTGTTGAGTTTTTGAGGTTATTTATGTCTTCTGGATTTCTACTCCTTGTCACATGTATAATTTGAAAATATTTTCTTTATGTAGGTTTTCTCTTCTCTCTATTGATAGTTCTCTTTGTTATGAAGAACCTCTTTAGTTGAATGTAATCCCATGTGTCTACGTATGTGTTTGATTCATGTGCTTTTAGCTCTTGTTCAGAAATTCCTGTGTTTTATCCTAGTAGTTTCATAGATTAAATCTTTATATTTAAATCTTTAATACATCTTGAGTTAATGTTTGTGTACAATGAGAGACAAGGGTCTAGTTCCTTCCTCCACGGTGGGTATCCAGTTTTCCCAGCACCCTATTGAAGATTGTCCCTTCTTCAGTGCTTGTTTTTAGCACCGTTGTTGGAAAATCACTTACTAAGACTCATGTCACTGGAATTTTGATGGAGCTCTCAATGAACCTGTAGATTATTTTAGAAGTATGAGCATTTTAACAATAATTCTCCCAATTCATGAACATGGGATTTCTTAACATTTATTTGTGTCTTTTTCAAATTTTTTTTATCAGTATTTTGTAATTTCCATTGTACAGATCTTTCCCCTTTTTGATGAAATGTATCCCAAGTATTTTATTTTGAATGTTATTCTGAATAAATTTTCTTAAGATTTTTTCAGAAAGTTTGTTATTTGTGTATAAAAATGTTGATTTCTAATGTTGATTTTGTCTCCTAGAACTTTACTGAATTTATTATTTCTGTCAGTTATTTTGGTGGAATATTTAGGATTTTCTATATTTAAAACCATGCCATCTACAAATAGAGACAGTTTTACAAATTTTTTCTTACCTAATCACCCTGGATAGAACTTCTTGTGCTTTGTTGAATAAAAGTGGACCTCCTTGTCTCTTTTCTTATAATAGAAGAAAAGCTTTCCGCTTTTCACTGTTGCATATGGTATTACTTGTGAGCTTCTAAATAGCCTTTATCTTTCAAGGTTCATTCCTCCTGAACCAGCTTGTTGAGAGTTATTATCATGAAATTATCTTGAAATTTGCCACATTTATTTTGCTTTTCCTGTATCTACTTGGGATGGCCATGTGACTTTTTTCCTTTATTCTGTTTGTATGGTATATAATATTTATTGATTTGTGTGTATTGAGCCTTCCTTACAAGCTCAAGGATAAGTCTCACTTGTTCATGGTGAAATATCTTTCAAATGTACTGTTGAATTTGGCTTTCTACAATTTTGTTGAAGATTTTTGCATCTATGTTCATCAAGAATATTGGCCTATAGTTTTCTTTTCTTATAGCGTCTTTGTCTTCGGTAACAGGGTAATACTGCTCTAGCCTCATTAAGTGAGTTTGAAAGTATTTTCATCAAATTTTTGAAAGTTTGAGAAACTTGGTATTAATTCTTCTTTAAGGGTTTGGTAGAAATCAGCTGTAAAGTTCCCAAGACCTGAGCTTTTCCCGAGACATTTTACATTTCTGATTTCAGATCTCCTTGCTTGTTATTGGTCTGTTCAGATCATCTATTTCTTCATGATTCATCTTGGTAGGTTGTATGCTTGAAGGAATTTATCGTTTTTTAATGTTTCCAGTGTGTGCCTGTAATTGTTCAGAGTGGTCCCTTACGGTCTTTTGTTTGTTTTATTTTGTAAGGCAGGTCTCACTCTTAGTTCAGGCTGGACTTGAACTCCCTGTGTATCCCAGGCTGGCCTCAAACTCACGGATATCCTCCTGCCTTAGCCTCCCAAGTGCTGGGGGATTATAGGTGTGTTCCACCATGCCTGGCTCCTTTATGATCTTTTATAATTTTGTATACAGTGTGCACACTGAGACTATGCTAACCCTCACTGAATGGATTTGGCAGCCTTGTGGGAAATCACTGGCCTGTTGTCGGTGGTTACTGTTTCCAGACTCTCAGTTCTGATCTGTTGGTTTTTTTACCCATCTTTATGTCAGTACTGTACTATTTTGATTACTGTTGCATTTTATTAAGTCAGGAATTGTGCAGTGTGAAGCCTCCCACGCTGTTGCCTTTTTCAGCATTATTTTGGTGACTCCAGTCCTCTTATGACTCCATATGAATTTTAGAAATAGTTTTTCAATTTTTCTTTTCCTTATGAGACAGATTCACGGTGTAGCCCAGGCTGGCCTAGAACTTGTGAAGATCCTCCTGCCACAGCCTCTCGGAGTGCGGGGATTATAGGCATGTACCACTGTGCCTGGCAATTTTTCAATTTCTACAAAAAAAAGTTAAATTTTTTATAGAGCTTATGTTGATTCTGTAGTTTGTTTTGAGTTGCATTGACATTTGATCAACACTAAGTCTTTGACTGCATGAATGCTAGGGTCTTTCTGCTTAAGTGCACTTCTTTTTTTGTTTTTTGTTTTTTGTTTTGGTTTTTTGAGACAGGGTCTCACTATGTAGTTGAGGTTGACCCGGAACTCACTATGTAGCCCAGGCTGGTCTCGAACTTGCAGTGATCCTCCTGCCTCAGCCTCCCTTAAGTGTACTTCTTGTAGCATTGTTTTGTAGGCTTACTCTTTTGACAGTTATTATAAATATAATTATTTAATTTTCTTTTTGGATATTTCACTGCTGGTATATTCAAACACCACTGATCTTTGCATATTCCTGTACTCCATAGCCCTTGCAAACGCATGGATTTGCTCTAGTAACTTCTTCATGTATGCTTGAGTCCTAGTGTGTACACACACATCCGCACACACATGATCAGATCATCTGTGGATAGATACTCTTTTATTTCTTTAATCTCTGTGGTTGGATCTTCTGCTGCTGTGGAGTATAACAGTGATTCTTGGTTTATTCTTATTCTTGGACGAAAAGCTTTTACTTTCAGTTAAAGCACATTTAAAATTTCCCCATATTCTTGTAGAAGACAGCTTTCTTATTGATGACTACAAATCTTTGTGTGTGTGTGTGTGTGTTTTTTTTTTTTTTTTGGTTTTTTGAGACAGGGTCTCACTATGTAGTTGAGACTGACCTGGAACTCACTGGGTAGCCCAGGCTGGTCTGGAACTCACAGCGATCCCCCTGCCTCAGCCTCCCCAGTGCTGGGATTATAGGCGTGTGCCACCACGCCCGGTTGATAACTACAAATCTTTAAAATAGTAGTTATAGCTGTTTTTAGCTTTTGGGCATGAATACAGTGAGTTTAGGAAAAACAATTTCTTCCAATTTACTTTTCTGTATTAGTCTATCGTTAGTAAGTTTTTGTTGAGCTGGCATTTATCTCATAGCACATGTAGCCTTCCTTTGCCTGCTTATGTAAATCAGATATTCAGAATATTTAATATTTAAAAATATTTACTTTTTTTTTGGTACCAGGGATCAGACTAGGGACCTTGTGCTTGGGCAACAGCACCACTGAGCTAATCCCCAGCCCAAAAAATTTACTTTTAACTAGAGATTTTAATCCATTTACACAGATTGTAGCTTGTTTTATGGTTTTTTTGAGAGAGGCTTTTGCTATGTAGTTCATAGTGGCCTTGAACTCACACTGGTTCTCCTACCTCAGTCTCCCACGTGCTGGGGTTACAGTCATCCACTACCATCCCTGGCTATAACTCTTAATACAGTGATTTCTATGAGCAATTTTGATTTATTTTCCTGTCTTTGTCTTCTTTTCTGTGTCCAATTCTTTTTTTATTCTTTGGGGTTCATTTAGTTTCCCTCATGCCATATTTCAGTTTTCTCCTGTGCTAGTGTTTAGGTTTACTGCTAGATAAATTATCTATTCTTATATAGCCAGAATCTCTTTTAGAGATTTTCTATAATTTTAACATGCATATGTAATATAATTCCTAAAATTAATATTTTTACTCCTTGTCTAAACAACACAAGGACTTTATCATGCTTTGTATATATGTAAAAGTATATTGTCAGATAAACTGAAAAAAAGCTTAGGGATTTAGCTCAGTGGCCCTGTACCTGCCTTACAAATGTGAGGTCCTGAGTTTGATTTCTGGTACCAAAACAAAAAAGCTGAAGTAAAATTTAAAATATTTTAATTGGCAAATCATAATTGTATTAATTGTATGGGGTCTGACAATGTTTAATTTGTTAATGTGTAATTTTTAGATAAAACTACTTGACTTGATTACTTAATAATTTTTAGTTTCAGTGTAAAACTTGGACAGGTAATTGTGTATGTTTATAGGGTACAATGTGATATTTTCATCACTGTGTCCACTGTCATAAGAGTCAGTGTTGCCAACTGATGTGTCCATCGCCTCAGCGAATTATTATTCCAAAGAGTAGAATTTGACTTCCCTTCCGAAGTGTTGCCGAAGTTTTGGTGGGAAGAGATGGAGACGTTCACTGCATCTCTTCTGCAGTTTATAAGACTTGCACGTCCTTCTTTGGGAGAAAAGTGAGCAGGGGAGACGTGAGTGCTCAGTTTCCTTTCTGACTCTGTGTGAATTCTCCCCACAGAGCTGTGGGGATTAATGGACAATGCAGAAAACCTTGGTCAAGATCACTCTGTCAGTGATGAGTAATTCCATCCGGTCTCTCTTTTCCCAATAGAACGTCTTCTGTGTTAAAAATGTGTTTATTTTGCTTTCTTATTGAGGGCTGAAATATACAGTCCTCCTTTGTGGTAAAACGTTGTTTCAACTACCTTTTCAAGGAAGAATATCATGAATTCCAAAAGTAAGATTCGTGGCATTTACAGTACTGATTAGGTACGATATTCACTTGATAATGCATTACAAAAGATGTTACTTAAAATATATTGGCGTAATGTAGTTAATGTGCACCAAAATGATTATAATTTGATGATTTTGAATTGTTAAAAAATACAGCACTTGTGGCAGGTAGGAGGGAGTGTCAGGTTGATTGGCTTTGGAATCTGCCCTGGTGACTGGCGGATCACACTTAGGGGCGTGTCCACGTGGGTCACGGAGCACGGACTTTGGTCTGGATCTGCTGTTCTCTGGCTCCTTCGTCTCTGGGGCTGTCCCTTTGCTCTGCTTCTTGGCTGCAGTGAACTCAGCAGCTTTCCTTCCCACCCCCTTCTGCTGTAATTACTGCCTTGGAGCCAGCTGGCAGTGGACTGACTCCTCTGAAACTGTGAGCTGAATTGAACCTCTCTTCCGCAAAGTTGTGGGTATCAGGTACTGTGTCCTGGTGACAAGAAGGCTAATACAGCATTAAAAGAATAAAGTATACTGATACTTAGGTTCGTGAACTTAGTTTGTCCTACAGTTTTGGAAAAGATGTCCGTGGTTTTTGTGTGAGTGTGTAGGGAAGATGGCCATGGTCCTGTTTGTCACTCAATGCAGAGTTTGCAAGCAAAAACAAAACTTTGCCAAATGTTTCTGTTTGGGAACCAAATTGTTCCATGACAAAAGCATTCATGAACTGAGATACTATTGTATTCTGCATTCAGTGGTAAAGATAGTTGAATGAGCAAATAACAAAACTTTTTTTTGTGGTGCTGGAGATCAAATCCAGAGTCTTACACATGCTAGGCAAGCGTACTATCCCTGAGCTATATCCCATTTAAGCAAACTATTTAAAAATGTTAGCATTATAAGTAGTTAATTTACGTATATTAATTATACAGGAAACATATTTGTGACTCCATAGTGACCATGTCCTTTTTATTTTTATTGTCTCCTTTTAGCCTGTACATGCAAACCGGTTTCCAGTACCAGTCTGTGCAGCCAAGCAGCCTCAGCACTTTCCATCAAGGTCTGAAATGAATTTGTTAGATTACTCGCCTAGAGTAAAATCCATGCTTAAGCCTTATAGTTTCTCTTATTTTTAATTTACCCTAGGGCAAAGTAGACGGTTTCATTTAGGACAAGTTTAGAACACAGTTTAAAGAAAGGCTTTTAAAGAACTTTTGCGAGAATTTCATCATTTTAGTAAAACGATAAAAGGAAATGTTAAAAAGAAGCGTGAGCAACACTTAACAATGAACTGCAGAAGTCTTTGGTGTGTGTAAAATTCAGAAGCAAAGGCCTTTAGGGTAACTAGCAACAGGAAGCTAAACAGGGTGGACCAGTCCTCCTGTTGAGAAGAGCCAGAAGAACCTGGTGGGGGAGGAAAACATGTTTTTTTTGTTTTTTTGGGTACTGGGGATCGAACTCAGGTCCTTGCGCTTGCAAGGCAGGCCACCGAACCGCTGAGCTAAATCCCCAGCCTGGAAAACATGTTTAGTGGCGTAGGAGGCCCAATAGATGAGGAGTTGTGGGGATGGGGCTCAGGAGGAAGTGGAGAGGTAATTCCAGATCTGAGTACCATGCTTTCCATTATAGGTGTATTCATCTCTTCTGAAGGTGACCAGTGGGGAGTTAGGAAGTAGAAAGCTTTCAATAAACTCACAGGGTCGAGGGTATAAAAACTGGAGGACCTACCTTGGCCAACATCCAAGGCTTTATGTTGGGACCCAGGATTAAAGGTGAACCATACCCTCAACTGAGTTCTTGGTTTTAATGTTCGGCCCCCAATCCAAAAAGCTAGGCATACGAGGAAAAAAATGTGATGAACACCAAGAATCAGTGGGCCCTAAAAACATGCTGAGAAATGTACCCAGTTAAGTCATCTGACAGAGACTTCGAATAATCACAGTGATTATGTCTTGGAATTAATAGTCAATTTTGAGAATTCCGTTACACAACTAGAGGCTTTAAAATAAGAATGCAAATTCTAGAACATAAAAACACAAGAATTGACATTAAAGACAGTAAAATTAAAATTAGCAGGAAAGGGATGAATGTATCACCGCTTTTTACATTGTGCAAAGTGCCTCTGATCCCTGTTCCCCCTAACAAATCCTCCAAATTCCAACTGCACTGCTGCCCTGAGGAGCGTCCCGGTATATGGTCTTTATTGTTCAGTGTGAGCAACTGAAACCCAACCGAAGATGACAGAAGAGTGCGTAAATCCCAAGACGTGTATTTACCCGGTGGTGCTCTTGTGCAGTGCTAGACCGAAGGGACACTCAGGTTGGATTTAGCAGCGGTTAAGGGAGGGTGTCGAAGAATGAGGGCGAAGACGGACAGGCGGAGTCGTCATAGCAGGGTTAACTCACGGGATTTCAGCTCTCTACACGTAAACGTATTGCTAGGTTTACCTTAGCAGTAATTTGTTGTCCATAAATTCTCACAGACAAGAAAAAGCCTTCATCCGTTAATGCTTCCCACCTGTCTTTCACAATTCGACTTGACAATTTCTTGCAGTTTTCTTTTTGAAAACGTATTAGCTGGGCTGGGGCTTTAGCTCAGTGGTTCCAGCACCTGCCTCACAAGCGCAAGGACCCGAGTCTGATCCCCGGTATTAAAAAAACAAAAAACAAAAAACACAAAAACTATAAGCTAGCAGGGTCATCTGTGATTGTGGAATAACAATATAAGGTAGGTAATGGCTCCATTTAAAGTTAAACTTGGAACCTTTTAACCGTTGGTTATCATATTAATGATAATCTCAGAATATAAATTACCTTCTGTAAGACCAAGAGCCTGACCAACCGCTCCGAGGAGCTCCACAGCCTTGAGTCTCACCCGGGAAGGAGCACACCGGACAAGTTGGAAATGAAACAGACCTTTATTAGTCCGGCCAGACGGCGCTCCGGAGCCGAGTAGCTCAGAGGCGCTAGCTCAGGGCCTGAGGTCCTCTTCCAAGGGGATACGGGGGAGTTAACATTCAGAGCTTGCAGTCAGGTGGCAGAGGTTCATGGTCTGCTGGTTCGCCCTGGGGTCCAGCTGTCCCTATTCGGCAGCCACACGTTGATGGTTAACAGATGCCTACAGGATGTTCTGAGATCTTAAAAGCATTTCGGTTTAAGCAGTTTTCCCTGTTGAAGATTAGGGGAGGGTGAAACATCAGTCTGGGCCGTTAGCGGGCCAACGTGCAGTCACTTCAGCTCACTCAGGTCTCACGCTTTCCTGTTTTCAGGAAGGCTGAGAATCGTGTTCTGCTGGGCTCGGCACGAATGCAGCTTTATTTCCTTCGGTCCGCACACACCGTTAACTACCTTTTCTCCCCACCACAGGCCACCTCCACCGCACCCGACAGCGTCATCTCAGGGAAATTTAGTTCCTGCCCGTCCTGCTCCTGCACCTCCTTTGTATAGTTCCCTCGCCTGATTTTATACTCTTCTTTTTGCACATATCTTCAGAGAACCGAGCAAATGTTTTTACTCCCTGGTGTTTCTCGGGAAGGCCTTTCTTCCTATTGCAACTATGAATGGAAACAAATTCCACAGAACAAACAAACTGGGGAGTTGAGAAGTACAAGGAAATGCAGTCAAATGAGGAATCCGTTTCCAGCATTGAAACGTCGTGTTCGGTCACCTATGAGGTCAATGTACTTAGCACCGATTGTTATTTTGAACATGTTATAGCCCTGATTCTCGAATTAACTGCACTGATGTCAGATTTGTCTTTATGCTTAAGTGCAGCCCTGGTTTCTTTTACCTCGGTTATCATTAATACAGTTTCTGACCAAACGTGATGATCTAATCCCTTTGAAAACTAATTACTTGTTGATAACATGTAGTATTTTTCGTCTTGCACAGATTGGTAGCCTTGGTACACTAGAATCTTGTTTCTCATTCGCGACATGAATAAACGGATATTTTGTCTTTGGAATAATGCAGAAGAGCCATGACTAAGATGCCCTAATATTGTTTTGAAAGTATAAAATAGGCTAAAGGACTGTGTGTTTATTCGCACACTTACTAGCTTCCATTTGTATGATCTTCCACTATAAGTGACTTAGAAAAATTAATTTTAGAATTTCCATTATGCATCATGTTAAAGCATGAGATCCTTTTACAGTAGCATTCTTTTTTAACAGTACAAGCTATAAGGTACGAGGTATTTAATAGATCTAATCAGATACACTGTTGACTCACAGCTATAATAAAGGAGTAATTATAATCAATTATTTGAGCTGTTATAAAACCACTTTAAAATGTACGAGCACTTTACATCTAAAATCTGAATTTTTGAAGCTTGATATTAAATCATTTAGAATGTTTACATTTACGAAGGTGTGCTGGATCGTGTCTGTTTTTGACTCATTTTCCTATCAGGCTCGGTAAAAGAAGGAAGAAAAGGTTTTCTTGGATGATTACAAAAGTTAATGTGGTGTCTGTGAATTATTATCTCAGCCATGTAAAAACTAAATTTTTACTGTGGAAGAAATGGTATGGTGAATAAAATTTTAAACACAAAATTTTCACAACCTTTCATAATAAAGTTTAATAATAGGTTTATTAACTGAATTTCATTAGTAATTTTTTTTGGTTTATGTATATATGCATATACAAATATAACATTTACAATAAATAAAATACTTGAAATTCTCTTGTTGTCTCCCAGTGACTTCCTAAATACTCAATTATTGATGACCTGATAATTGGAAAAATAGAATTTTAGATAAAATCTTAAACTTGCCAAATTGTGCACAGTGGCTGTCACGAAAGGAAAAGAGATTGGTTTTGAAGATGGAAATTTCAGCTCTGGGGAGATGGCACATAACTGTAAGCAGCACATGAAAAATTGTGACCCGCTGTAGGTGAACAGCCTTTACTGCCTTTAGTCTCTGGGTTCCTGTCGAGGAAGAGGTGTCCGCGTACGCGATGTTGCTTGTGAGTTGTTTGTATACAGCTTCTGTTTTTTGTTTGTTTTTGTTTCCTAAGAAAGCTCCTTCTATACCCATTTTATTCAGAGTTTTTGTTATAAGGAGTTGCTGATTTTTGTCACAAGTCTTTCCTGAATCTATCGAAATGATCATGTAATTATTTTTGTTGATTCTATTGATGTGGCACATTACATTTCTTAATTTATGTATGTCAAACTGTCCTTGCATCTCGGGGTGCAACCACATTGGTCTGGATTTAGGAGCTTTTTAATGTGTGCTTGAATTGTTGACAGTCTTTGCATCTTTGTTCATGAAGGATGTTGGTCTGCAGTTTCGTTTTGCTAAGTATCTACTTTCTATGTCAGGGTGATACTATCTTCCTAGAATAAATTTGTAAGCGTTCTTTCCTTTCTGTTTCATAGAGTGGTTTGAAGAGCGTTGTTTCTAGTTCTTCAGAGATTTGGTGAAAGTCAGTGATAAATCTATCTAGTCCTGGCCTGGGGATTTAGCTCAGTGTTTCTGCCGCCTGCCTTGCAAGTGTATGTTGATCCCCAGTAGAAAAAAAATTTTTTTTAAATCTATCTAGTCCTGGTCTTCTGTATCGGAAGCCTTTTTATTATTGCTTCAATGTCATTGCTTATTGTTGATCTGCTTAGATTTTTTATATCCACTCAATTTAATTCTTTTAGTTCATCTGCATCTAGACGTTTATCCATTTCTTCTAAGTTCTCCGGTTTTTGAGAATAGAAGTTTTTCAAAATGGTTTCTAAGAATCCTCTGAATTTCAGTGGTATCTGTTATACTATCACCCCTTTCATCTCTAATTGCATTAATTGGTGTCTTCTTTCTTTAGGTTAGTTTGGCCCAGGGTTTATCGATCCTGTTTCTCTTTTCAAAGAACCAACTCTGATTCACTGATCTTTCGTATTGTTCATTTAGTCAACAATTCAGTAATCTCAGCTCTGATCTTTCCTTCTATTGATTTTGGATTTGGTTTATTCTTTTTCCCCTAGAAATGGAGAATACAATTTTTCTCTAGAAATTGAGATGTTTTGAGTCGTCTTTTAACAGTAACAAAGTTTTATTAAAGGTAGGAGAGGAAAGGGGCTTTGTAGAGCGAATTTAGGCCAAGTAAAATTAGGAAAAGAAGGGCACCCTGCAGCATGAGGGCAATGCATCCGTGCAAGAGAGAACAACGACAAACCCAGCGGCAACCGTCCTTTTGTATCATCTGTTCCTCAGACCGACATCAAGTCTAGGCCATCCTATCAAATCCTGCTTGCGAAGTTCTTGTACGAAGTCCATACACGGGGCTTTGGGAGCTGCTCTGAGCGACTTTTCCGAAGTTTGCAATGAACAGGTCAGGCCTGTTTCCCCGACGGTCTGGCCGTGCCCTAATCACGTGTCTCATTTCCTCCCGAGGGTCCCAAATCCGCATACCTCTTTACGGGGTCTACCTTTGGGTGTCGTGGCTCACCGGCTGAACTGAAGAAGAAAAGAGAAAACCAGGAGAAGACGATGGAAAAAGAGCTGGTGAATGTGGAGCTGTCTAATAATGGGAAAGAAACTCACTTTACTATTGCGTTGAGACTGTAGGACCCCAGTGTGAGGAGCAGGTCCGATTTCCGCACTTCTTGTGGAGGACAAAGTGTAGCAAAGATCGAGGAGAGATGATTATCAAGAGAGAGCCAGAGCCTTGGCAAGATTACCCACATAGCAGACATATTTAAAAACAGGAGCCTGAGTACAGGTGCCCATGTAAGCTGTGGTGAATTAGGGTCATTAGTGACTCTTTTCACCTGCTCCCAGAGCAATATTGGAGTCTCGCTTTCTGAAGCGGAGCTCGGGTCTTCGGAGCTTCTCAGAAATAGCTTTCTGCTTACTCCTGAGTAGATTCTAGTGACCGCTTTCCGTGTAGGAATTTTTATAGCTTGTCATGGCATCAGAATGGTTCTTTAGGAACTGGGAATAAGGCTAGGGCAGTGGTGCTGAGCCTTTTAGAGCTTTCGGTGATAAAACAGCCCACTGTAGCATGCATGCCGTAGGTTACCACCACTGGGCTTGGATCTTGTAGTGCCATAGGGTTGCCCTAGTTGC
>NW_022900930.1:3263271-3267160 GCF_012274545.1 Fukomys damarensis | reverse complement strand
CCGTGGGAGCCTCAAAGACCTCGGTGACCACGTTAATATCATATGAGAAATGAAAATGCAAACTGGAGAAAGTGTAGTAACGCTTTGAAAAGCAGGAACCGACCCTAGGGTGAGTCACCCTTTAAAAATAAGTTAGAATCATTTTCCAAGCAAAACAAAACAGAAATGTGGCATTGTCACCGTTTTTGAGAACTTCTTGAATGTCTGCCGAGGTGGGCGCGTTGGATTTTCAGAGGTGCGTCGGCTTGCATTTGCCTGCGGGATGTTTCTTGGGAGGTGTGTGAGGAAAATCCAGCGTGTGAATAGGAAAGACTCAGTTTTTCCTTACGTTGGCGCGATGTTGCTTGTGAGTTGTTTGTATACAGCTTCTGTTTTTTGTTTGTTTTTGTTTCCTAAGAAAGCTCCTTCTATACCCATTTTATTCAGAGTTTTTGTTATAAGGAGTTGCTGATTTTTGTCACAAGTCTTTCCTGAATCTATCGAAATGATCATGTAATTATTTTTGTTGATTCTATTGATGTGGCACATTACATTTCTTAATTTATGTATGTCAAACTGTCCTTGCATCTCGGGGTGCAACCGCGTTGGTCTGGATTGAGGAGCTTTTTAATGTGTGCTTGAATTGTTGACAGTCTTTGCATCTTTGTTCATGAAGGATGTTGGTCTGCAGTTTCGTTTTGCTAAGTATCTACTTTCTATGTCAGGGTGATACTATCTTCCTAGAATAAATTTGTAAGCGTTCTTTCCTTTCTGTTTCATAGAGTGGTTTGAAGAGCGTTGTTTCTAGTTCTTCAGAGATTTGGTGAAAGTCAGTGATAAATCTATCTAGTCCTGGCCTGGGGATTTAGCTCAGTGTTTCTGCCGCCTGCCTTGCAAGTGTATGTTGATCCCCAGTAGAAAAAAAATTTTTTTTAAATCTATCTAGTCCTGGTCTTCTGTATCGGAAGCCTTTTTATTATTGCTTCAATGTCATTGCTTATTGTTGATCTGCTTAGATTTTTTATATCCACTCAATTTAATTCTTTTAGTTCATCTGCATCTAGACGTTTATCCATTTCTTCTAAGTTCTCCGGTTTTTGAGAATAGAAGTTTTTCAAAATGGTTTCTAAGAATCCTCTGAATTTCAGTGGTATCTGTTATACTATCACCCCTTTCATCTCTAATTGCATTAATTGGTGTCTTCTTTCTTTAGGTTAGTTTGGCCCAGGGTTTATCGATCCTGTTTCTCTTTTCAAAGAACCAACTCTGATTCACTGATCTTTCGTATTGTTCATTTAGTCAACAATTCAGTAATCTCAGCTCTGATCTTTCCTTCTATTGATTTTGGATTTGGTTTATTCTTTTTCCCCTAGAAATGGAGAATACAATTTTTCTCTAGAAATTGAGATGTTTTGAGTCGTCTTTTAACAGTAACAAAGTTTTATTAAAGGTAGGAGAGGAAAGGGGCTTTGTAGAGCGAATTTAGGCCAAGTAAAATTAGGAAAAGAAGGGCACCCTGCAGCATGAGGGCAATGCATCCGTGCAAGAGAGAACAACGACAAACCCAGCGGCAACCGTCCTTTTGTATCATCTGTTCCTCAGACCGACATCAAGTCTAGGCCATCCTATCAAATCCTGCTTGCGAAGTTCTTGTACGAAGTCCATACACGGGGCTTTGGGAGCTGCTCTGAGCGACTTTTCCAAAGTTTGCAATGAACAGGTCAGGCCTGTTTCCCCGACGGTCTGGCCGTGCCCTAATCACGTGTCTCATTTCCTCCCGAGGGTCCCAAATCCGCATACCTCTTTACGGGGTCTACCTTTGGGTGTCGTGGCTCACCGGCTGAACTGAAGAAGAAAAGAGAAAACCAGGAGAAGACGATGGAAAAAGAGCTGGTGAATGTGGAGCTGTCTAATAATGGGAAAGAAACTCACTTTACTATTGCGTTGAGACTGTAGGACCCATAGTTCATCTGCATCTAGACGTTTATCCATTTCTTCTAAGTTCTCCGGTTTTTGAGAATAGAAGTTTTTCAAAATGGTTTCTAAGAATCCTCTGAATTTCAGTGGTATCTGTTATACTATCACCCCTTTCAACTCTAATTGTATTAATTGGTGTCTTCTTTCTTTAGGTTAGTTTGGCCCAGGGTTTATCGATCATGTTTCTCTTTTCAAAGAACCAACTCTGATTCACTGATCTTTCGTATTGTTCATTTCGTCAACAATTCAGTAATCTCAGCTCTGATCTTTCCTTCTATTGATTTTGGATTTGGTTTATTCTTTTTCCCCTACAATATTGGAGTCTCGCTTTCTGAAGCGGAGCTCGGGTCTTCGGAGCTTCTCAGAAATAGCTTTCTGCTTACTCCTGAGTAGATTCTAGTGACCGCTTTCCGTGTAGGAATTTTTATAGCTTGTCATGGCATCAGAATGGTTCTTTAGGAACTGGGAATAAGGCTAGGGCAGTGGTGCTGAGCCTTTTAGAGCTTTCGGTGATAAAACAGCCCACTGTAGCATGCATGCCGTAGGTTACCACCACTGGGCTTGGATCTTGTAGTGCCATAGGGTTGCCCTAGTTGCATCCCTATCAGCCTTTTGATTTCCCAAGGACACTTTGGACATTTCTCTTTGGGATCCATTTCAGTGAACGACAGTGTCCTGCTTGGGGAGATAGACTACTTCTAAGACTTGTAGATATCCTGCTTGTTGTATTAGTCAGCAAGCTCTTTGTTTCCAGATGGTTGCGTGGGCGTGTAGAACCAGAACGTCATATTAGATTTATATAGTTTCTTGCCTTCTTCTAATATCATGGCTGAGTAAGACCGTTATCTCTGCTCTTTGAGCAGAAGTTCCTGGGGGAACTTGGCCTCAATGTCCTGTTGTGAGCTGACAATGGCATAATCTGCCTCTTGTTGTCTTTCTTGAACAAAGCCGCTTTAATCAACGGACCACATCTCCTCAGGGTTTGGCAGAGGCAGATTATTGATGTCCTGCCTGCTTGCATTCATTGGGAGATCACTTGTTCCCAGCAGCGGCTAGCTTCTGGGCCTGTAGGATCAAAGAGGCAGGATTAGGGTAGTGCAAACTTTATAATAGCCTCAGCGTGGCTAAGAGCGTGGTCTGGTACTTGGTGAGGCATTTCTCTGTGGACCTCAAGGAACCTTTGGTCTCAGGAATCACTCTGACCTAAGGGGGAGGGAGTCAGGAGTTCTAGTTTCTGTTGTAGACTTGGGTGAAGGCACACAAAAAACTCCTTTTCTGATGTGTGGAGAAGGGTTTTCTCAATCAGGTATTCCATTGTGCCACGCAGCAGGGCCCACCTGTTGGCTAATTAGGTTTGAGTGACCTAGAGTAGTTCCTCTAGGTAAAATCTGTTTTGGCCTTTGCCGGAACTTGGGAATTGCTAGTAAGTCTCTTCCTAGAAAAGGAGGAGTAGGACACTATGGGACAATTAGAAACTCATGGCTAAACGTTTGTCCTTCCAAGTGACACATCAGGGCAAAGAATCTCTGACTAGGGGTCCCCTTGACCCCAACTATGGCTACAGGTGCAGACGTAGAGGAGGGGTTTCAAGAGAAGAAAGTGAAAACAGAAAGAAGTAATTGAATTGGCTCCTCTAAGACCCCCAACGGTACACAAGGTTCCTCACAGGAGGAGGTAGTATCTGTGGACAGGGGCAGTGCAGGATCCCTTGAGGCTCTTCAGATATTTTCAGTTCTCCTGGTTGGTGTCAGCTCAGAGCCAGTCGATAAAAATTCCCTACAGGTGTAGTTATTGCCTTTCCCTGGTGTTTAGTAACTATGTTAAAAGGACCCAGGGCACTGATGAGGGACAGCTAGGTGGAATATTTATAGTGTATTCCTTCCGCTGCTTTGGACGTTCCTTCCTAGACCTCCTCCTCCTCCTCCTCCTCCTC
>NW_022900930.1:3250336-3262771 GCF_012274545.1 Fukomys damarensis | reverse complement strand
GTGAATTCAAGGCCATCCTGAACTACACAGGGAGACGGGGTCTGAAAAAAATATTTAGTACAGGAAACAGTTAAAGCTCATCTACCACTGAATTCTGTATTCAATAAAATGCACCAGGTATGGATACTAAGAAATGGCAAGCCTGTTTCTTGAAATGAGGAAGAAAGGAAGAAGCTAGCATAAATTGAAATGCAGCTATGTAAAGGAGGGGACGTGCAAAGAAACTGAGCACAGGAAATCATTGTCTCTGTTTTTTTTCTGCCAGGATTGTTCTTGAAAGGGAATAATCCCATTATAATCTCTTGCTGCACATCCTTCAGGAACAACCTTAAGACTTCTCCTAAACTGCAAAATTTTCTGTTTCCTCTGGTATTGTAAAGTATAACAATGAAGCCTGAGGAAGGTGGTGCTCAAATTTGAGCTACAGCGAGAGAACATTTCTGTAGTGTAAACAAGAGCACAGACTGAGAGATGCAGAGGTAGTGTCGAAGTCGTGCAGAAGTTCTAATCAGACTCTATCCTAGGACTCTTCAGTGTCACAAGTGTGCGTGTGTACCCTGTAACAAATTTGAGTTGTGTTTTGAGACCTAAAATTCCCAAGTTATGGTAAATGGATGGATGTACTTTTAAAATCCGTGACAGGGTAATGAATAAGATTTTCAAATCAGCTAACAGAATTAAAAAGGGTGGATATTTCCAGATACCAGAACAAGGACCAATATAAGATTTTCAAATCAGCTAACAGAATTAAAAAGGGTGGATATTTCCAGATACCAGAACAAGGACCAACTGGTGATCTTGTACGTTTATGTGATGGATCTTGGTTCTCATTTCTTCCCCATTCCCCTGGCCTCCCTTCATCCGCTCCACCCTTCCCTATTACAAAGACTTTGTTTCCACTTTTTCCTTTTGTCATACTTTTTTCTTTTCCCTTCTTTCCTTTCTGCTAACATTTTGTTTGTTTGGAGATGATATCACTGGCCTCCCAACTCGAAGTGTTCTGCCTCAGCCTCCCATAAGCGGGGATTATAGGTATGCACCACCAAGCCCAGCCCCTGCCAAAAAAAAACAAAACCGAAAAGAAGCTTTTGCTAAACTGTCTCTGCAGAGTGAAGAAGGTAAACCTTCTCCTCCGGACGTACCTGGGACAAATCCCGTATAATCAGATGGCTTTATTGACCACTTACTAAGTCTCGAACCTCATGCAAGGAATAGCTGTACAAATGGTGGAAATCCTAGTTCCTAACCCCAAGGAGCCCTGGTGTTGATGGGGCAATAGTTAAAATCTTTTTTCATCCTATATTCCTATTCCTTTGTATAATGGGTTGAAGAAAGACCTCGGAAAGCATGTATTGTGTTTTACGTTGTGTTGATGGCGTAGCTAAGCGCTTCACCCTGTGCATCCTCTGGCCGTGCTTGCTTGAACATACACAGTCACCTCCTGCTGGGCGCCCATAGCCGAACTCTGACAACTCGGTGCTGAGCGTGAGGCTCAGTGGTGGAGCTCGTGCCTAGCCGGAGTGAGGCCCTGGGTTCCATCCCAGTACCGTGAAATCAAGACAAATTCGATTTGGCTTTAATCCTGTCTGCTGGTGAGATGTTACTGGAAGATGGCATGAAAGCACATCCCAGACTTGGCTTACATTAAAACATTTTCTTTCCTGATTTACTGTGTGTGTGTGTGGTAATTTTCAAACTTCATTTATTTTTATGAGTGCGTGTCTGAGGTGTGTAATGACCACATTTATCGTCAGGGACTTGCTCACGCACGTAACGCTTCAGTATTTTCTGTTCCGTTCCGCTCCCTCCAGTCCTTCCCCTCCCCATTTACAAAAGCTCTTTTTCTGCTTTCTCCTTTCTTTGTTAAAATCCCCTTTCCCTTCCTCCCCTCCCACTCTTTCCCTTCTTATCTGAAAACGTTCTTCCTACTTCTTTGCAGCTACGAGAGAGCTTATTAATTTTCACAGATAGAGTAAACCACTGGGTTAGTTTTTATTTTCAGAGTTTCTTAAAGAATGTGAGCAGTCTGAATTTGCTGGAGTTTTTTGTTTTGTTTTGTTTTGTTTTTTTGTTTGATACCGGGGATTAAACTCTGATCCATGTGCTTGCAAGGCAGGCGGCGGAACCATTGAGCTAAATCCCCAGCCCAGCAGTCTGAGTCTGAAGAAGCAATCGCCTTTTAGCCCGGAGGAGAGCTGACTGCGTCTGTCTTTATTCCTTTGGTGTCTCCCGAAGGTGTAGGAATGATTTCTGCAAGTTGTGGTGCGAATCCTGTCCGCAGGGAACTCGCAGCTGCTCTTGCCGATGCCCGTTTGGGGGCTTGCAGTTCTGTGAGACCGCACAGCTGTCTAAAGCACAGAGCACCCCCGATCCGCTGTCCTTCTGGGGGGTGCAGCCTTGTGGTGCGGTTTCTGTCGGCCAGGTGGGGGAGAGGCAGTGTTAGGACAGTCCCCTCTCCAGGGTGCCCTGGCCAGCCCTGCGAGGCACCCCTTCTCGGCAGATGCTGTGACAGTGCTTAGGGAGACCTCCACCTGCGCAGGTGTGTCCCAGTCGGGGAGGGCACTGGGTTTTCTGCTCCCCGCTGCTGCAGTAGGGATGCAGGTTCCACCCCGGGGATGGGGGAGGTGGAGGTGAGGTCAGCGGGAACATATCCGTGGTGCACGTGTACTGGCTGCTGTGCTGGGGAAAGGTCCGAGGAGTTCTCTTCGCTTCTTTCCCCAACGTAGGAGACAGTTTTCCCTCGGCGAGTAGAAGCTTATTTCCAGAGAGGGTGCTGAGAGACCAGCAGATGTCTTGGGGGTTGGGGATCAAATGACTCATAGAAGTTCCTTTCCTGTGTGGTTCTAGGCAATCATACAAACCGCTGTAGGACAGCAGAGACAGTTTGAGTTCTGAGGCTATTTTTGTCTTAAGTGAAGACAGCATTACAAGTGAAATGATAAAACAGTGTTATTTTAAACATTCAATAGCCAAAGAATAGGATCAATTTCATAGTTTAAAAATACATTTATATATATAAAACCTAAAAGGAACTTGTCCATTGTCCAAATCCAAACTTTTCTTTTTGTTTTTTTGGTACTGGGGATCAAACTCGGGACCTTGTGCTTACAAAGGCAGGCAGCAGAACACTGAGCTAAATCCCTGGCCCTAAATCCACCCTTGTCACAAGTCAAAACTAAGGTGCAGAGAGATAGAGGCTGGGGTATAGCTCAGTGATAAAGCTCTTGCCCAGCATGCAGGAGGCTGTGGCTCTGAACCCCAGCACCATCAAATAATATATGCATAAATTAAATGAAGAAATGTGAAAAATGTGGTGTTTTTGGCAGGGGAATTGAGCCAGAAGCCTTGCCCTAACACTGAGCTCTATTCCCAGCCCCTTTTCTATTTGTTTTGTTTTTGTTTTTTGGAACCAGGGATCGAACTCAGGTCCTTGTGTTTGCGCGGCAGGGGCTAGAACCACCGAACTAAATCCCAGGCCCTTTTTCTATTTTCATTGGGCAGAGGTTGTCACTAACTTGCCTTGAGGGGGCCAGGGATGCAGCTCAGTGATGCTGATGCCTGCCCTGCAAGTACAAGGTCCTGAGTTCCATCCACGGTACTGGAAAAAAATATGGCTACAGGTTCATGCTTGCTTCATCAGCACGAATACTAAAACTAAATTGCCTTGAACTTGAGTGCCCCTGTCTTGTCCTCCAGAGGAGCTGGGATTGCAGGAGTGTGCCACTGGGCGTTTCTGAGATTTGGTTACTAATAGGTTTGTGTAATATTTTTGTTGTTCAGCTCCTTATTTATGGAAAGTAACAAAGATTAGGGGAGGAAACAGGAACATTTTTATGTAAGCAATAAATAGTTTGACATCTGTAAGGCCCAAGAGCTTGTTTACTGTGTTGTTTTGGCCACAGGAGCCTTTGAGTCCCTGTGTGCCTCACAGTAAACACAACCCCTGAGCCACGGGTTAAGGGACCAGGATTGAGGCTGTCGCCTTCCCGATAGTGGCTCTGAGTGTCTCATGCCACCACCACCCCTTGCCACCAAGACTTTCTCCCCGTTCACCTTAAGGAGAAATGGATGAAGATCTCTGTTGCTTTTGGGAGTCACCAAGATGCCAGAAGCGGCCTGGTGCCCCGAGACCATGAGAACTGCTTTCTGCACGCCCCAAAATCTGTCCACTGGAGTCAGCTTCCTGAGTGACCGGATCTGCACGGCCGCTTGCTCAGGCCCTGGGAAATCACCAGAGAGCACCCTGGTGAGGTCTGATGGTTGTGCTGGTGCTTTCTAAACCTGGGGACGTGACGTAGTGACCAAGCAGGATGAATCCCTGAAGTGGCTGAAGTTGAGACTGAGGAAAACCTGGGCAGCAGGGAGGAAGGAGAGCAGCAGCCACCTTCGCTCCAGGAGGCACCGGCTGCCCGCTACACAGCATGGCTCCTTTCGGCCTGCATCGAGATGTGCTGGAGGAAGCAGACACGGAGAACAAGAAAGCTTATTTTATTAAAAATAATAAAGCTATACCACTGTATAAGTGGGGCCATCACACTGGGTCGGTGCTTAGGGCAGCGAGGGTTTCTTCGGGCTGGGTTTCTACGGGGCTGGGCCGACTTTTCCTGACGGGGGTGACTCGTGTGCTCCTGACCGCCCCTCTGCTCCCCAAGCATGCCAGGACTCGTTTCCGGGCCCAGCGGAAGGCCTGCCTCCAGTGGACGCATGTGGTCTGTGGGTCAGATCCGTTGTCGTCCTTGTGTAACTCCCCCGAGGAGACCGAGGGGGACCCCTGGCTGCTGGTCTTCAGTTTCTGCCGAGAAGAGGAGCACGAGTGAGACAAGTGTAACCCCCGGCAGTGCAGCCAGTGCTTCCTCAGTTATGGAACTCAGTTCCTTTGACTAGAAATAGCGCACCTGTAACGGCCAGCCCCAAAATCAACACTGGAGCACACAGGCCATCAAAAAACTGTTTTTTGCTTGCTTGTTTTTTGGCATAACGATTCACCCTTGTCTTCCTAGTCTCCATCTCTCTCAGCGCTCCTTGGTGTTTTCTCTACATCTCCTCCCTGGCTCCTTCCCTTCCTGCCCTCCTCCCCTGCACATCCTGTCAGACACCCGGGGTCCAGCCCTGCTGTACAGAAGACAGTGTTGCCCCACGCTGTCCAACCTGGCGCCTCTGCTGGGCCCGTCTCGACCTCTCCTGGGAGGCAGCTCTGTGCTCACCTCCGCAGGTTCACCTTCTGGGAGCCCTGCCGGCATCTGGAGGACTTCTGCGAGTTCGGGATTCTCTGGGGGTTTGCACTCGGGCAGGTCCTCAGGTGGGACCCGAGCGGGAGGAGGAGAGCAGCTGCTGCCCAGCTGGAGGTTTTCCTCAGGTGGTGCTCGGATCTGGAGGGCGTCGTCTTTGCCAGAGTCGTGGTTTTGTGTTTCAGCGTCCTGAGCGTCTTTGTGGCTTTGTGTTTGTTTCTTCTCTGGGATCTCACTGCTCTGTTTTTCATCCTCGTCTTTGGGATCAGGTAGCCGGCGTCATCAGATCTTTCAGACGCCTGGATTTGCTCACCAAACTCGGCATGCTCTTCTTCATGACCCTGGATTTCTTTCTTGTTGTCAATCTGTCATTTTCTTCTTGTTCACTTGACTCCATCAGCACCTTTCCATCTTGGTTTTTGCAGTTTGCAAGTAGTTCATCATCTTCCTGATGCTCATCCTGGCTGCTTTTGATTTCCGCCTTTCCCTCCGCATCCTTAGTATCTTCCGTTGCTACTTCCTCCGTGGGTTCAGGACCAGGGAATTCGGGCCAGCCATCTATGGGGTCAGTGCGTTGTCCTGTGAATCCTGGGTTTTGACATATCTTCTGGTCACTGTCAGTGACTGCTTTCTCAGCTCCTGCACCCTCACCCAAGACTCTGTCTGCATGGTCTTCCAAGTCCGTGCTTGTTCCATTCGTCGGCTTGGGGTTGTCCGCGAGGTCATATTCTCTATCCGTGAATCTTCCTAGATGTTGTGGGTCCTCCGGTTCTTCCACAGTGGGGATGTTGTCCATCGTAGAACCTGCGACACAGCCTTCATAGAAGGTGGTTGTCTCTTCCCTACAGGGGTGACGTTGGAATGTGGTGCCGGGATCTTGATGGACGGTGTTGGAAGCAGGGAGATCACCCCCTGCAAGTCTCTCCACGGAATTTACTTTCAGGTTGAGTGCTCTGAATTCGAGCACTCGCTGCTGGGGTTTGGGGTTGCCATCATATTATAGGGTTATATATTCTGTCTCCGTCAAGTCCGGAGTCTTCAGAGGAAAATGAAGACAAGACATTGGGGAGAAGAGCAGAGTCATGTACTTAAGAAATGAAGAGTATGTGGACACACACACAGACAGACTTTCTGCTGAGGTGTGCTGTACACTTACCATTCTGTCTAAAGAACACCTCCTTTGTTGGCAGAAGCGTGAAGGACAGGGGAATCGCTTCCCTGTTTTATTTTGGAGTCTAAGATGACCCATGTCCTCAGGGAATTCACAGCCTCTTAGAGCAGATACAAATCAAGTGAGTGGTAGAGGCCAGGGTGTACATGCAGCAGAAGAGCTTACAGATAATGTCGTGAGAGGCCTTAGAAGGGCCCCCCACGCCGGCAGGCTGGGAGTGGGCAGGAGACCAGGAGTCACCTCCTGGGACGAGGTCTTGGAGGGGCCACGTTATGGAGGAAGTAGAAGGGAGGCAGGCATGGTGGCCCAGGCCTATAATCTCAGCTCTCCAGGGGCTGGGGAAGGACGATTTAAATTCAGGCCTGTCTAGACCGTGTAGGGAGCCCTGGGCGCAAAACAAAACCAAAGAACACAAAAGAGAAGAAGTAGTAGGCATGTGGGGGAACCCTTTCTTGTGCCCATTGATTTCAGGCCCTGTCTGTCACTGTATTTCTGTTGTGGGACCTTTGGATGTAAGTTCAGACATACAGTATGTTGGAGACTTAGGAGAGTCCATACCAAATTGCTTTCCAGAAAGCTTATATCAATTTACAGGGTCACCATCCCACAGCTAATGGCATAATTAGCCTACCTTTTCCCGTGAGGCTCTAGCTATTAAGTGTGCATGGAAGAGCAGGTGGGCACACACATTCACACACACTCCCAGACTGCTGTGCACTGCCCAGATGGCTGCCTACCTGATAGATAAGCTCTAAAAGTCTTCAGTCTTGAACAGGTTATGGGAGAAATGCTTCTGAGTTGTCTCTTTGACCAAGAGAACACATCAGTGTGTGCTCTGTGACTGTTTGTTACTATGGCAACACCAGAACCCAATTATGATGGAACATGGGGAAGAGGGAAAAGGGGTAGAAGACTGCAAGACCTGTCCTCATGTTTCCAAATCACTCCGTGCACAAACATGCATGACAGCGTCTATTTCTCCTGTTGGCAGAAGCATGAGTGCCACGGGGGTGGCTCCCTTCTGCCAGGACCCATCCTCCCCAAACACGTGCTTGTTCTTTTATTTTTTTTATAACAATTTGGCTGTTTTGTTTGTTTGATTGGTTGGTGGGTTTGGTTTGTAGTTTTTGAATCAGGGTCTTGCTTTGTAGTTCAGGCTGGCCCTAAACTCACTATGTAGGCCAGGCTGACCTTGAACTCATGGGGATCCTCCTGCCTCAGCCTCCCAAGTGCTGGGATTACAAACATGTGCTACTACACCTGGCACTATGTGACTTGTTTCCTATTAGATCAATATTAGCTAAGTAGCTATACTTTAATCATACAGGTTGATTACAGTTGGAGCCATGTCGTACCCACACTGTGACTTTGCTGTATACATTTCCCATGACAAAAGGCCTGAATGGCCACCCACTGGAGATCTCTCAATAAGCCTCCTGTTTTTAACCTTCTCTGTTCTTTGAAATTATTTCTTCAATTTCGGGGGACACAAACTCAGGATATCTGATATCTAACAGGTTGGCAGTTCTATTTCTTCTACATCACCTGCAACCTCTGCTGTTTCCCCTCGAGGCCAGGTCTTTCTCTGTAGACCAGGTGGGCCTGGAACTCGCAGTCTCCTTCCTCAGCCTCCCCAGTGGTGAGATCATAGGTGTGTGCCCCTGTGTCTGTATCTCTACTACTTCCTCCACAAGCTTTCACATCGGAAGGCGTCTCCCAGGTTAGCCCTGCTCTGCTCTCCACTCCCAGGCCGGCTGCGAGAAGTCCCCATTACGTCCTCTCGGGACATTATTAGTGAGCTCTGCTACACTTACACCCCGTCCTCTACTAGTCTCTTGAGTGTTAGCTCTTCAAAGGACCTCTAAATTCCCTGAGGACACAGATTGTCTTAGATGCCACAACAAAAGGGAGCCACCCCCATGGAATTCATGCTTCTGCCAACAAGAGAAATAGTCTTTATCCTGCATGTCTGTGCACACAGTGATTTGAACACACAGGAATTAATCCTGCAGTCTTCTGCCCTTTTCCCCTTTCCCATCTTCCATTATACCCGGGTTCCAACACTGCCATAGTAACCAACAGTCACAGAGCACACACGTGTTCTCTTCATCGAGGAGACTCACAACTCAGAAGCATTCCTCACATTACCGGTTCACGACTGAAGACTTTCAGAGCTTATCTAGCAGGTAGGCAGCCATCTGGGCAGGGCACTGAAGCCTGGCACTGTGTGTGGTTCTGTACCACTATCTAATAGCCAGAGCCTCATGGGAAAAGGTAGGCTAATTATGCCATTAGCTGTGGGATGGTGACCCTGCAAACGGATATAAGCTTTCTGGAAAGCAATTTGGTATGGACTCTCCTAAGTCTCCAGCATACTGTATGTATGAACTTACATCCAAAGGTCCCACAACAGAAATACAGTGCAGACAGGGCCTGAAATTAATGGGCACAAGAAAGGGTTCCCCCACATGCCTACTACTTCTTCTCTTTTGTGTTCTTTGGTTTTGTTTTGCGCCCAGGGCTCCCTACACGGTCTAGACAGGCCTGAACTTACAATCCTCCTTCCCCAGCCCCTGGAGAGCTGAGATTATAGGCCTGGGCCACCATGCCTGCCTCCCTTCTACTTCCTCCATAACGTGGCCCCTCCAAGGCCTCGTCCCAGGAGGTGACTCCTGGTCTCCTGCCCACTCCCAGCCTGCCGGCATGGGGGGCCCTTCTAAGGCCTCTCACGACATTATCTGTAAGCTCTTCTGCTGCATGTACACCCTGGCCTGTACCACTCACTTGATTTGTATCTCCTCTAAGAGGCCGTGAATTGTCCTGGTGAATTTAGAGCCTCCTTGAGGAGCTACATTTCAACAGTCTAGTAGACGACAGGGTGTGTTGCAGAATTTATTAATAATGTCCCGAGAGGACGTAATGCGGACTTCTCGCAGCCGGCCTGGGAGTGGAGAGCAGAGCAGGGCTAACCTGGGAGACGCCTTCCGATGTGAAAGCTTGTGGAGGAAGTAGTAGAGATACAGACACAGGGGCACACACCTATGATCTCACCACTTGGGAGGCTGAGGAAGGAGACTGTGAGTTCCAGGCCCACCTGGTCTACAGAGAAAGACCTGGCCTCGAGGGGAAACAGCAGAGGTTGCAGGTGACGTAGAAGAAATAGAACTGCCAACCTGTTAGATATCAGATGTGCTGAATCTGTGTCTCTGGAAATCTGTCAATCAATCAATTTCAAGGACCAGTAGATGTTAAGAGTAGGAACAGTTAGGGCCAGGGATTTAGCTCAGCGGTTCGGTGGCCTGCCTCGCAAGTACAAGGACCCGAGTTCGATCCCCGGTACAAAAAAAAACAAACCAAAAAACCAGAGTAGGAAAAGTTTATGGAGAGACAGCTCCTGAGACAGGAGGGGTCTTGAGTTCATTGAGGCCGTTTGTAATTTGTGCAACGTCACGGTGTTGGTCACATTATAATCACCCTATGGAATTAGCTAATTAGCTAATATTGATGCAGTAAGAAAAGTACTGCTGTAGCATGGACAGAACAAAGGCGTGTTTGCGGGGGGATGATTTCTGACACTCTGGTCACACACCGGGGCGACTGATGCCCATTTGGACTCACTGGACCAGTTGGTGTAATTGCAGAATAATTGCAAGTTACTGTTTATCCCTTATGGAGGCGTGGAGACCTGGACCTTGAGGCCTAACCTTCTTCATCTGTATCTCCTGCTACAGTTGAATCCTTTCAGATCCGTCTTGGCTTGAAATCCACTTTGTCTGCAAAGATAATAACTTCTGCTTTTTTCCAGGTTTCTGTTGCATGGAGTATTGTTCTCCATCCTTTAACTTTCAGTGTAAGAATTTCTTCTTGAGAAATGTGTTTCTTATATTCAGCGTATTGTTGGATCTTGTTTCTTGAATTATTCTGCCAATCTGCTGCTTTTGATTTGTGAATTGAGACCAGGGATTGATGGTTATAACTGATGTATAGTGACTTCTCTTTGTGCTATGATTTTCATTTGTTGGATCCCTTTCTTTTCCCTCTGTTTAACTGCTTGCCTTGCCTGGTGGATTCATTCTTTTGGTATTCATGGAATTGTTGTCTTTTTCCAGAACATGCTTCATAACTTTTCAGAGTGCTGGTTTGGTGGTCATGAATTTCTTCAGGAGTTGTTTATCATGGAAGCGTCTTATTTCTCCATCGATTTTGAAAGATAGTTTTGTGGGGTACATCAGTTTGGGTTGGAGATTGTTTTCTTTTAGGGCTTGAAATACTTCACTCCAAGCTCTCCTTGGGTCTGTGTTGAGAAGTCCGCTGTGATTCTGATGGATTTTCCTGTCTAAGTAGTTTGTTTCTAGTTAACACTGTTTAATGTCCTCCTCTTAGGTTGCATTTCTGGAATCTTGACAATTACATGCCTTGGTGTAGTTGTTTTTTCTTTCCTGATCCTGGCTAATTGGAGTTCTATATCCCTCACTTATCTGTGTGTCAGATGCTTTTTCCGTGCTTCAGAATTTTCTGCTATTACTTCTGTTACAGACTTTATCCGTTGGGGCATCTTCTAAGCTTTCACTGATCTGGAGTATCTTATGTAAATCCTATGTTATTCTTCTTTGCATCACCTAGCAGCTGTTGGATTGAGTTTTCACAGTCCTTTGTTTGTTTGTTTGTTTGTATGGGGTTTTTTTGGTACCAGGGATTGAACTTGGGACCTTTTGCTTGCAAGGCAGGCAGCAGAACCACTGAGCTAAATCTCTGTCCTTGTCCCGTGCTGTTTTTAAGATCTCTTTCATTTGATGTTCGCAAACCACAGACCTGTCTTCTAAATCTGATACTCTGTCTCTATTGGTTGAGTCTGCTCTGTATAAATTCAATGCAACTTTTAATCTCCTGATGTCTGTTTAAGTCTGTTTTATGGAACACAATTTTTTCCTATGACGGGCATTCATGATTTTCACCACTTTCTTCAGCTTCTCTATTTTCTTTTTGTCTGTATCTCCTCTGGATTCACTAACCACGTCCTTCCTTAGGGTCATCGTCTCTTTAGCTATTTGTGAAATTCTGATTTTTTTTTCCTAGAGACTCATTCATCTGCTTTGTTACTTCCACTGCTATCATTTCAGAAAGTTTAGCTGGGTGGCTTGTGGTTACTTCCACCTGAATGCCTCCTGGATTTGTGTTCTGGGGTTGCATCTTGTTTCAGTATTTTCTCATTGTTTATTTTTTACAATTTGTGTTTTGCATTGAGACTCGTAAATTGCTTATGGTAGCTTTATTTCTAGTACTGACACCCTTTAAGAAATGAATCCTTTTCATAGATGTATTCTAGGCATTGTTGGCCAACGTTCTGCCTCTTCAATTTATTCTGGATGAGAGGTTGCAGCCTGTCTGGCCTAGCACCCCGTTCTTTGGTCCTGGGCTATGGTACTGTTTATGACTCCCAGACAATCTCAGATTTGTCAAAGAAGGAGGAACAACACTGTGTCCCCTCAGCTAAAGTCGTACAGCCGGGAATAACAATAGCATCAAGCACAGACTAGAAAACAACAGACTGATAACTATGAATTTGCCATTGTTAACCATACGCACAAGATTTATACTTAAATGGAAGTTCTAAGACAGGTCAGACCATTATAAACAGTAAACATCTGCTCAGTGGAGTGATATTCTCCCCAAGGAGAGAAAATTTAAAAGGGGTAAGAGGAAAAAATAGAGAAACAAACAAAGAGAAAGAGATTTGAAGTGAGCTCAATGCTAAGTATGAATTTGCCATTGTTAACCATACGCACAAGATTTATACTTAAATGGAAGTTCTAAGACAGGTCAGACCATTATAAACAGTAAACATCTGCTCAGTGGAGTGATATTCTCCCCAAGGAGAGAAAATTTAAAAGGGGTAAGAGGAAAAAATAGAGAAACAAACAAAGAGAAAGAGATTTGAAGTGAGCTCAATGCTAAGGAAGATTGCCAACTCTCAGGAAACTGTTGAAGAAGAGGGGGGAAAAAGAAGGAAACAACAACAACAAAAAAAAAACAATT
>NW_022900930.1:3184114-3250249 GCF_012274545.1 Fukomys damarensis | reverse complement strand
AAAAAACAAAACAAAAATAACCCCCAAACAAAACAACACCACCACCACCAAAACAAAGGAAAAGAAAAAAGAAAATTCTCTTTGATTTCAATCCTGGTATTACCTTCTGGGGTCTACCGTTTTGGGGTAGTGTCCATTTCAGGGCCTGACTCTGCTCTTACTGGTAGACAGAGGAGGCAGTCACAGCCCAGATATGTGCTGAATAACCCCAGCAAAATCAACACAATTAAAGGAGAATTTAAGACACCCCAAGTAGTACTTCAGCAAATTAACATAACTCTCTTGGTTACTAAGATAGCCAGGGGACAAAACTCATTAAATGTAGAAGTCCTAATCAACATGGTTTCAATATTTGTTTGGCGTCTTTAATATGTACAGAGCATGCAAAAGGCAGAAGAAATCTAAAAAGAGCATAAAAAAATGTGTTTTCAAAATATATATGAGTCTTTACAATATTGACCATATATTAGAATATAAAATATAACAAGTTCAGATCAAAGTATTGAGACTACCCAGAATTATGCTCTTCAGATCAAAACTAGATATGAACAAGAAAAATATAGCTTAAAATTCCCTAAATAGGTTTAATCTAAATAAATAAAAAAGAAATTCTAAAATAAAGTGGACGTAAGCCAAACTAGATTATTGGTTTAAGGAAATAATTCTTTAATATGAAATGGGTAAAATAAAAATCATAAAGCTGACATTCCTTCATTATAAATGTACACTCTTGAAAGGATCCCATTCACTAAATATAGAAACAAACCAGCTTGGGCAAAGACATCATCAGTACAATTATTTGACAAAATATTCATAGTCAGAATACATCAAGAATTCCTAAAGCCATGTGAAAAAAAAAGAGTGAAAATGCAAATGGAAAAAATTATATATTGGCTCTTCAAGAGAGTATTCAAGTGGAAAAAACAAGTGTGAAAATGTGCTTCAACTCATTACTTACTAGGTGATGAATTGTAAGCCGAGTTATGATATTAATATACAATAAGAATGACTAAAAAATTTTAAAAATGTATCAATGCTCATAGTTTTAGAAGAGATGGGATCCTTGAATCTTTCATACTTCATGGATGGGAGAGCAAGTTATTATAGTAAGTTTGAAAACAGCCAATCAATAGTTTCTCAGGTAATATACCACCCTATGGCATAATATCCTATTTCTGTGTAGATAAATATTATATCTATGAAAGCCATACAATGCTAACAGCAATTTTATTCTTCTTAGTCCTAAATTGTGATATATATCACATATTATAAGAGGTATTAATCATCATTACAGGCAGCAATGTGATTTGTCTTGAATTGGCTTTTGGCAAAGAATAGACACTATAGAGTATATGATCTCTGATTGTAGTTACATAGTATTCATGAAGCAGAAATTTTGATGGTCAAAAGTGAGGAGGTCTGTTTTCATTTTAGGTAAAGTAAAATTGTATATAATTATTGGATACATTGATGTTATGTATAAGAAGCTATGTGTTCACCATACAAATTTCACATCTTTGTATATAGATCCAGAAATTAGATTACAGAATCATATGGTGATTCTGCTTTTAGCTTTTTGGCAGCATCCGTACCGTTCTCCATAATGGCCGTCTTCATTTACAATGTAGCAAAGTCCCTTTCACTCCTTACCAATAATATATGACCCACGGTATCAGGGTCCTGTTTTGTCCGCATCACCAATATCTAATTTCTTTCTTTCTTTCTTTTTTTGTACTGGGATTGAACTCAGGACCTTGTACTTGCCAGGCAGGTGCTGTGCCACTGAGCTACATCCCATACCCTATATAATCGTTTTAATGTCCTTCTAAGAAAGGTGAGGTAGTGCTTTATTTTCAAATAAATTTTTTGTTATTTTATTGAGTTTCCTATTCACTATTTTGACTATTTTCTTTGCTTATAGAATATTTTACTTCGATGTATTCATCTTTATATTTGTTTATTGCCTGAAGATTTTCTTATGTTCAAATACGTTCTTCCCTGTACTTTTAAAATTAAGTTTATTGTTTATTTTTAGGTATAAAGTACAGTTACATTCATCACTGGGATGTTGTAGCTTTACATGATATATCTTGGTTCTTATCCCTGTATGCTTTTTAAAAATGTTCATCTAAGGGCCAGGGATTTAGCTCAATGGTTTCAGTGCCTGCTTGCAAGCACAAGGACCTGAGTTCAATCCCTGGTACCAAAAAAAAAAAAAAAAAAAAAAAAGTTCATCCAGTTTCAAATCTTACGTTTGAGTCTTTCAGCCATTGAATTGATTGCTGTATATGTTGTGAGGCAGGGGCTTGTATTTTCTGAACTGCTGTATTTTGACATAGCCATACCACTAAAGGACCTGTGGTTCACCCAGTGATGTGCACAACCATTACCTAACAGTTGTTGACTGTTTCATTGCCTCAGAGCGGCGCCCTGAAGCCTGCAATCACCACCCCACATTTCTTCACCCTCGACCTTCACCGTTAGTAGAAAAAGCTAGAAACTAATTATTGTCTCTAGAGATGTCCTAGACATTTCACAGAACTGACTAATTGCAGCATGGTCTTTGTGACTGGCTTATTCACTTAGCATAACAGCTTTAGAGTTCCTTCTTGTTTCCCAATTTTAGAGCTCCATCCACTTTCTTGTTTGGGGGGTTTTTTTCTTTTCTTTCTTTGTACTGGGGATTGAACTCTGGACCTTGCGCTTGCGAGGCAGGCACAGCAACACTGAGTTCAATCCCGGCCCAGCCGTCTGTTTCGTGGCTGAAGAATATTCCACTGTAGGGTGTACCACTTTGTTTATCTGTTAGTCAGTTGATAGACACTTGGAAAAGGAAGGTCTGGTGTTATGCAGAGTAGTTTTTCCACCCCTGTCCCACAGGCATCTTTGCTTTTTGAGGGAGATACTGGAGTTCTAGCCAGGCTCAAGGTGGATGGAGGACTCCATAGTCCGTGCGTAGTGCTTTGTGGGATGCAGAGGTGCTTCTGTCTCCACAGGGAATGAGGAGGGAGCAGGACTGCAAGGGGAAACACTATCCTGGAGAGCTCAGCTGCGAGGGAGACAGAGCACCAAGTCTGGGGTCACTTACAGGAAAATGCATATATTCGATTTCAGTTTACAGGGCTAAGGAAGAGTCCCTTAGAGACAGAACGGATACTTGAATTGGGAACTCAGTCTGAGCGGCTGCTTTAAGCTAGAACGGAGGCTGGTGACTGTGGCCTAGGGCTGCCCTTACTATGCTCTCTCTCAATAGCATGAAGGCCAGAAAGCACAGAGCAGGGGAATCCCCACCCTGGGAGAGGCCTGGCTGCGGTGTCCTCCCTTCAGCTGGGAGTGTTTAGCGGGGTTATAGGGTCAGGGGCTGCAGTGGATAAGGAGCCACTGTCACCTGGGGACATAGCAACCTCTCAGGGAAACAAAAGCAAAGCTGTTTAGTTCTTAATGCAGGATTATAGTTGGTAGAAGAAGCCACAGACACAAACTGGAAGGCTTTCAGTCATAGGATTTATTTGGTTTGTGCCATAACAAGAGGAGAAAAGGCAGCTTCTTTGGTGTATGGATCAGGCCAATGAATGATGTGTTTCCTAACAATATTCGTTGACTCGGTTATGGCTTTTTTATGTTGCTGAAGTTACTGCTGTAAAACAAAGATAAAAAAGAGAAACACTAAATTTTCACTGTTAGTAACAGCTGCCTAATGTTATAATACAGCTATATGTATAACAATTAGCACATTAGTTATACTATGCAAACAGAGGTTTTATTTACATAGTTTCTAAACTTTACATATGAATGCACGAAGGAAGGACCTACAAGCAAATGGAGAAAAAGAATAAGGAAAATCTACACAGACATCAAATCTAGTGAACGGTGCACTCTCTTTATCTGCAGAGCAAGAGCAGACCCTTTGCAGCTCTAGCCGGTGTCCCACCCGGCACTGCCCAACAGCAGCCGTCCCCTGCCTCCCGTCACAGCATCGGCTCAGCACCCAACAGGCTCTTCTTACGCCGTAACTCCACGATGGCCAAGAAGATTGCACCCGAATACACCACATCACCCAGTCCCCACTCTGATCAGTGCTTCCCTTGTCACATCTCTAAATCATTCCTGTGGTTTTCCTCTCATCCACTCCTGCTCACCACAAAACTTCCGGGGTGTTCGGTCCCCTCTTAGCAGCTGCGTCACTCTCCAGTCCTGACTGAATGCGCTTTCCGTTACCTGACTCCAAAAGCAGAAAAAGGCCCAACCAAAAAAGAGAAGTACAGGCCAATCTCTTAAAAGAACACAAAGAATCTTCAATAAGATACTGGCAAACAGTGCAGCTAATCATCAAAAAGATCCCACATCTTGGCCAAATAGGAGTCACTCCAAGAATGCAGGGATGGTACAACATATGCAAGTCAATAAATGCAACACACCACATAAACGGAACCAAGGGCAAAAATCACACGATCGTCTTCATAGACACAGAAAAAGCATTTGACGAAATCCAGTGTTCATTCGTGATAAAAAAAAGAAAAAAAAACTGAAGAGAACAGGAATAGAAGGTGTTTATTACAACCCGATGAAAACCACGTATGACAAACAACTACCAAAATCATACTAATGCAGAGAGGCCGAAAGCTTTCCTTGTAAGATGAGGAACAAGACAGATGTTTGCTATCACCATTCCTCTCTCATATAGTCTAAAAATACTAGCTGGAGCAATAAGACAAAAAGAAATGGAAGGTTATGGAAAGGGAAGGGAGAAGTTAAATTATCAGTGTGCACATGACACGATCCTCTACATAGAAGACCTTGGAAACTCTTAGACTTAGTATCCAAATGTGGCAGTATAGAACGATACAAAGTCAACACTCAAAAATCAGCAGCATTCCTGTAAACAAATAACAAACTCACTAAAATGGAAATGAGGGAATAATAATACTCTTCACCATAGCATCAAGACACATAAAATACTTAAAAATTAATCAAGAAAGTGAAATTCGTCTCTAGTGGAAGCTATAGTACTCTGACAAAGGAGACTGAGGAGGATATCAGAAAATGGAAGGATATGCACTGTTCCTGGGTGGGCAGAACCAAAATAGTAAGAATGGCCGTACTTCCAAACTGTAATATATATATATATATATGTATTAACACAATCTCAATCAGAACGCCAATAACATTCCTTCCAGAACCGAAGAAAGCAATCCTAGAATTCACATGGAACCAGAAGAGACCCACAATAGCAAAAGCAATTCTGGACAGCAAGGGCAAGGCAGGGGGCTTCACAATGTTGGGACTCCAAGTTATACTTCAAAGCTGTAGTGATCAAAATGGACGGTATTAGCAAAACAACCATAGTAGCAACAGCAAAAAGCCAAACCCAGCCAGGGATGTGGCTCAGTGCACCGTACCTGCCTCGCAAGTGCAAGGTCCTGAGTCCAGTCTCTGGTACAAAAACAAAAGAAAACAAAACAGAAAATCCAAAGCAGACTCATGAATCACTGGAGCAGAATAGAAGATGCAAAAAACTCCAGCCACTCAAAAGGGGCCAAATGCTTTCCCTTTAATAAATGGTGGCGGGAAAACTGGCTAAACATCTGCTCAAAGTTGAACCTGGACCGATATCTCTCATTATTCACCAAACTAAAATCAAAATGGGCCAAAGATCTAAACATTAAAACAGAAACAATCTTCTGGAAGGTTACAATAGGCAAAACTCTTGACGATACTGGTATAGGCCAAGACTTCCTGAGAAAAACCGTGACTGCACAAAAAACAATACTAAGAATCAGCAAATGGGATCACATCAAATTCAAAAGCTTCTACAAAGCAAAGGAAAAAACTAACAGAGAAAAGATTTAATCAAAAGAATGGGAAAAAATTGTGCCAGCTACTCCTCAAAGGACTAATATTTAGAATATAAAAAGAACTAAAAAATGTAGTCCCCAAATTTAAAAATTTAATTAAAAATAGGCATCTGAAATGAATCGTTATTTCTCAAATGAAGAACAAAGGAGCAATAAATGCATTAAAAAATGTTCAATATTGTTGGCCATTTGAGAAATGTAAATTAAAACAACACTGAGATTCCATCTCCCTCCAGAAAGAATGGCTGTCATCAAGAAATCCACTAAGGACAAATGCTGGAGAGGCTGTGGGGAGGAAGGAGACCTTGTCCATTGTCAGTCAGTTGGGTGGTAACCTGATCCAGTCACTAGGGAAATCTGGTTGGAGATTCCTGAAAAGTTGAAGCGTAGAAATTCCATTTGGCCTAGCCATTCCCCTTCTAAGCATCCTCCTAAAAGATTTAAAAAATCACACTATGTTGATGTGTGCCTTCCCATTTTCATAGTAGCACAATTCATAAGAGCTAAATCTTGGAAACAGCCTATGTTTGTGTCAACAGATGAATGGATAAAACTTGTGGTATTTATCCACCGTGGAGTACTACTCTGCCGTAAAAAGATAAACTTTAGTCACTTGTAGGAAAATGGATGCATCTTGAGACCGTAATGCTAGTGAAGTAACTCCAACCCACAAGCTAAAATATCTCATGGTATTCTCGTACATGAGAAACAAGTTATACATAGAAAACATGAAATAAATGACAGATACTAGGCAAAAGGAAAAAGAAAGGCTTTGTGTTTCAGAGGACCATGTATTTAAAAGTGTACCTTGGCAGTTCAAAAGTCTTACGTATTTTATATGTTCTGTGGACTATTAGTCTGATTTTCAATCCGTATAAATAACAATTTCATAAGCTCTTATGAGGAAATGAATCTGTTGCTGGAGAAGTAAAAGTGGGGTGGAAGAAAAACAAGGGAATTGAAATGTGTTATATCCATGTGCCAGTCTGCTACAGGGACTGTAACGTTATGTACTGAAAACCTGTACTAGTAAAAGTAAAAAACGAAAAAAAATCAAGCTTTCAAACTTACTAAAATTGTATATACATGACTCATTTAACTGCTGTATTTCTGTTTGTTCATTTCTAAAACAAGGATAGCAATACTCTGGAAGTCTGAGGAAGAAATATAAATGTGGAAAAACAATCTCTGTAAATCTACCAAATAGAGAGCCAGGGATGTAGCTCAGTGGTGCTGTGCCTGCCTGACAAGTGAAAGGTCCTGAGTTTGATTCCTGGTACTGAAAAATAAAATCTACCTAGTAGAGATTCAACTGAGGATGTAAGAAGCATGATTGTTCATAAATTCTTTAGGAAAACATTCAAGATCCCTTTGAAAGTCACTTCTTATTACAAAATTACATAATGGAGGCTTGGTTAGAATTTGTTAATATTACATATTTTCAAAGTAATATAAAGCAAAATTAACATCACATATTTTGTCTTAGTCCTTATTTTAACATACGATTTTCACAGACTGGAATCAGGATGGTGAAATATGAGAATAATAGCTATTATTGGGGCTTTGTTAAAAAATAAACATTGTGAATTATGTAATTCATGTTGATAATATGATTTCTTTGGTTGACCTTTAATTCTATGACTTGTTGCTGTTATCACTGCTGTCTTCTGATATAGAGCTGTAAAAAAGAGATAACACTTGATTTAGGAGAAACACTACCATATAAAGCAAAATATATCAAAAAAGGAACTACATTTCTATTAGTGTATACCAGTGTCCATTTTGCTTCCGATTTCCCAGAGAGCCTTAATATATCATACTATTTGCTTTTTTCTAATGTTGGTGTAATTCTAAAAATCTAATTAAGCATTTTAAAATTTAAAAGTAAAAATTAATTCATTATTTTCTTTTATCTTTTCTCCATGGAAGATATTAATGTATTTACAATAAAGTTTCCCCAAAGTTAAAAAAATGTGTATATCTTTAAATTCTTAATTTATCTTTTAAAAATTATAGTATTTTTGTCAAATCAGTGTGCAAACAAGTAATTATTTGGACTGCAAATTCACTTTCATCACTCAATGGATCCTCTATGCTACATTTAGTAATATTTTGTGATATTTCTGCAGCTTCCTATTTTCCTTGGAACACTTTTTCCATACATGGTTTCTGCTAAAGAGGAGGGTCGTGGTGTTTAAAATACAGTGATATGGCTACAGTGAGATAAGGTTGGAATGACTGACTATTTAAAAATTAAAATTAAAATTAAATGACCTCATAAAAATGCGCTGGGCACAGGCCAGCAGAGCAGTCTCTGCTCACAGATGGACACACGCCAGAAAAGCTAGCATCGCTTACTAACTGCTGCATGACGGACAGAATGGCTGGCTCTTGACCACCTAATCTGTTAACCCCTTTTTTTCCTTTTGCTGTATTTCATTTCTTACCCTACAGCCCAGAAGTCACATACTTTTGCTGTAAAACAGGCTTTCATAATCGAATGTTGTTATTTAAAGCATTTTATTAACTTATGTTTAATTGACAGATAATTAGCCTTTCTATGACATCTCTTTAGTACTTAGGGTTACTTCTAGCAACTATTCAAATTTTTCCAGGATGTCTTAAGAGGTGCACGGGAAGATTATGAAAGCCATTATCCAGTTAAGCCATAATCTGATGATTATGTAAATATGTCCAGATTGTCTACCCCAAGCTTCAATAGTTGCTGATAACTTGCTGATAAGAGCAATAATGGAAATTTTATGTCATTATTTTATCTTCATTTATATCACTGAAATTCACAGAACAAGAACACATCTGTACTAATCCTCTTTTTTCATTTCCCTAAATATTCACAGAGTAAATTAAAGTTTGTACTGGTGTTAAGAAAGATGTGTAAATGCCTTTATTATCATTTTAGAAACACAAGCAGTGTTCATTATGTGCAAGAAGGAAGCACCCTCCTACCTGTGTTTTCTCCTTCCACTGGGGATGTCTCCTATTTCTACTATCTTTATATATTCTTTCACAAAGTTTTCTCCCCTGTCTGTTTCTGTTGATCACCTTGCACAAATGATGGCCCATGTGAGGAAGACGATGTTGTTTGGGAGGTCAACAGAACCTCCCAAATCAACCATATGTGTCATGGCTTTCTGCCTGAAAGGATTTGGTGAGTAGGTCCAACTGTACTTGGCCTTGAACTGTGTAGGCCTTGAAGGATTCCTAATTTTTGGAGATCTGAAAAACACTGGTATACACTGGGACCTTCTTAATCAGTGTTTCTAAACATAAACCAAAACTAACCAGGAATCCCTCCTTGTAATGTTCTGAACTGCACGGAAATTCTCCCATTTCATTTGTAAAAACAAAATAATACTAATTTACTTACCTTTCACTTATGGTTCCTGCTTTCTTCCAATGACACTTCATTGTATTCCATTTGAGGACAAAGATTGCAGTTAAAATGAGAAAAGGTAGAAAAACGATGAAGCTAATCAAAAGGCCCTTCTTTTTAGGAGAGGCACGTTGTCGTCGTTTAATTTTCAAGGGTGTCATTTTATCTGCAAATGTCAGAGTACTTTTCAACTTTTTCAAAAATGATATCAAGGATACTATTGACTTAAATTAAAAAGTTTGAAATTCAAATAATAGTTATCACATAAATGAGTACATTCATATTTTTAAAAGTTTTTCCCATCTTCTGTTATTATGACAGAGATGATTATATACTGGTCAACTCAGTACATTTTTATACATCGACTAGATAAAATTGACAATATGTAATTTACAAAATTTTATTACATTTCTTGGTATATTCAATCTTTACTTACATAACATATTCTAAGTGTCTGATATACTTAGAGATTAGAGATGATTTTTAAAATTTAACATCAAAGGAGCCATCAAAAATATAAAGAAATATTAGATAAAAATAGCACTTCAACAGAAATTATAAAAATATGGGCTTTGAGTGACACAATCAACAAAACTTCACAATAGAAAAAATTCAAACTCAGAATAAAATGGAGAAATAAATCTAAAATTATAATTGGAGTTTTTGAAAGCTCCTTCACTGATAGAACTAGAAAAAAATCAGTGTCATAAATTCCTTGGAAAGTACAAGCTACTGGAACTCACATGATGAGAATTGATAAATGAAAGTTTCCCTCTGTCTTAAGAAATGAAAACTGGAATTTGAAAACTAATAAAACCTTCAAGATCATAATAATTTACTGGAAAATATTACCAGACATGTACAGAAGAAATTATATCAATTGAGCAATCATTTGCAGGATATAAGACAGGCATAAATACTTTTTCTCATTGAGTTTATTGGTACATTTTAGGTATACAGTACAGTTCCATTCATCATTGGGATCTTGTACCTTTACATGACAGGTCTTGGTTCTCGTTTTTTCCCCTTGTCCTTGCCCTCCCTTCACCCCCTTCTCCCCTCTCCCTTTAAAAACACTTCATTTCCATTTTTTTCTTTTCCCTTATTACCTTTCCCCTACCCTTCCCACTTTCCCTACACCTTTAGCCCTTTTCTTCCTATTTCACATTGTCCATTATATCATTAGGATCTTATGTACTATTATAATTTATTCACACCAGAGAAACTATTCGGTATTTACACCTGTGTGAATTACTTATTTCACTTAGGAGTATATCCTCAATATGTACCCATTTACCTATGAATGAATCTACTTTCTCATTCTGAGAAAGTATTCCATTTTATAGAAAAACCACATCTTCTTTATCCAGTTTCCAACTGATGGCCAAATGGGCTGTTTCCAAGTTTTAGCTATTACAAACTGTGCCGCTATAAACATAGGTGTGCATATATCCCTGCGATATGATTCTTTTAATTCTTTTGGAAAGATACCCATCAGAGGGATGGCTGGGTCAAAGGGAACCTCTAGTCTCAGCTCTTTGAGGTATCTCCATATTGATTTCCATAGTGGTTGCACCAGTCTGCACTCCCACCAACAATGGAGAAGGGTTCCTTTCTCCCAACAACCGCGCCAACATTTGTTATTGTGTGATTTCTTGATAGCAGCCATTCTTTGTAGGGTGAGGTGAAATCTCAGTGCTGTTTTCATCTGCATCTCTCGAATGACCAGTGATGTGGAACATTTTTTCATATATTTACTTGCTGTTTTTACTTCTTTGAGAAATGTCTTCATTTCAGATGGCCGTTTTTGAATTGGGTCTTTATATTTGGGGGTGCTGAATGTTTTGAGTTCTGTATATATTCTAGATAATAGTCCTTTGTCTGAGGAGCAGCTGGTATAAATTTTTCCCACATTGTAGGTTGTCTCTTAGTTCTGTTGATGTTTTCTTTTGCAGTGCAGAAGCTTTTTAATAAGATGAACTCCAGTTGTTGATTCTTTCTGCTAGTTCCCGTGTTACTGAGGATTTGTTCATAAAATCTTTTCCTATGCCAATGTCTTCAAGAGTTCTGCTTAACTTATCTTCTAACAAGTTTACTGTTTCTGTTTTAATATTTAGATCTTTAATCCACTTGGATTTTAATTTAGTGCATGGTGAAATATAAGGGTCCAGTTGTAATCTTTGGCAGGTTGAGATCCAATTTTTCCAACACCATTTATTAAAGAGGCTATCTTTGCTCCACTGAGGATGGTCAGCTCCTTTGTCAAAGATGATGTAGCTGAGTATATCTGGATTTGTTTTTGTGTCTTCCAGTCTGTTTGACTGATCCTCAGGCCTGTTTCTTTGCCAGTACCATGCTGTTTTTATCACAGTGGCTTTGTAGTATGGTTTCATATTGGGAATTGTTATACCAGCTGCCATGTCTCTGTTGCCTAGGATGGCTTTTGCTATTCTAGGTCTCTTCTGGTTCCAAATGAATTTTTGGATTATTTTTTCTAGTTCTGTGAAATATAGTGTTGGAATTTCAATTGGCATTGCATTGAATCTGTATAGAAGTTTGGTAGTATGGCCATTTTCACTATGTTGATTCTTCCTACCCAGAAGCAGGGGATATCTTTCCATTTTCTTATATCCTCTTTGATCTCTTTTTTCAGAGTTCTGCAGTTTTCAGTGTAGAGGTCTTTTGCTTCTTTTGTTAGATTGATTCCTAGATACCTCATTTTTTTGGATGCTATTGTGAAAGGAATTGTTTCCCTAATTTCTCTATCAATGAGTCTGTTATTTGTGTACAAGAAGGCTATTCAATTTTGGGTGTTGACTTTGTATCCAGCTACTCTGCTAAAAGCATCAATTAAGTCTATAAGTCTTTTAGTAGAGTTTTTTGGGTCTTCATTGTACAGGATCATATCATCAGCAAATAAAGACAGTTTAACTTCTTCCTTTCCTATCTTTATTGCTTTAATTTCTTTCTCTTGTCTAATTGCTATGGCTAATGTTTCCAGAACTATATTTAACAGGAGTGGTGATACTGGGCATCCATGTCTTGTTACTGATCTTAATGTGAAAGTTTTCAGTTTTTGGCCATTTAATATGGTGTTGGCTGTTGGTTTTTCATAGATAGCCTGTATTAAGTTGAATACAGACCATCTATTCCAATTTTTTGCAGGGTTTTTATCATGAATGGGTGTTGAATTTTATCAAATGCATTTTCTGCACCTATTGAGAGGATCATATGGTTTTTGTCCTTGACTTTGTTAATACAGTGTATTACATTTATTGACTTACATATGTTGAACCATCCTTGCATCCCTGGAATAAATCTGACTTGATCAGGATGTATGATCTTCTTGATGATCCTCTGTATTCTGTTTGCTAGTATCTTATTAAGGATTTTTGCATCTATATTCATTAAAGAGATTGACCTGTAGTTCTCTTTTTTAGTTGTGTCTTTCCCTGGTTTGGGAATCAAAGTGATACTTGCTTCCAGGAATGAATTTGGAAGTATTGCTTCCCTTCAGTTTCATTGAAAAGATTGAAGAGTAAAGGCAGTAGTTCTTCTCTAAATGTCTTGTAAAATTCAGCAGTGAATCCATCAGGACCTGGGCTTTTCTTTGTTGGTAAATTTTTAATTATGTTTCAATTTCACTGATTGTAATCAGGTGTTTAAAATGTTTTTATCTTCTTTGTTCAATTTTGGTAATTCATAAGTATTTAAAAATCTGTCCATTTCTTCTGTGTTTTCCATTTTATTAGAGTACAGGTTCTCAAAGTAGGTATTAATGATCCTCTGGATTTCTTCCCCCCCCCTTTTAGTTTATTGGTACATTTTAGGTATATAGTACAGTTACATTCATTATTGGGATCTTGTATTTTTACATGACAGGTCTTGGTTCTCATTTTTTCCCCTTGTTTTTGCCCTCCCTTCACCCCCTCCTCCCCTCCTCATTTATAAACACTTTATTTCCATTTTTCCATTTTCTTGTATTGTTTTTCTTTTCCCTTATTACCTTTCCCCTACCCTTCCCACTTTCCCTAAACCTTTAGCCCTTTTCTTTCTATTTCACATTGTCAATTATCACATTAGGATTTTATGTACTATTATAGTTTTTCACACCAGAGAAACTATTCAGTATTTGCACATGTGTGACTTATTTATTTCACTTAGGAGTATATCCTCAATATGTATCCATTTTCCTATGAATGAATCTACTTTCTCATTCTTTATGGCTGAGTAGTATTCCATTTTATAGAAAAACCACATCTTCTTTATCCAGTTTCCAACTGATGGGCAAATGGGCTGTTTCCAAGTTTTAGCTATTACAACTGTGCTGCTGTAAACATAGGTGAGCTAAGAGTTTATCCATTTTATCTATTCTTTCAAAAGATGAACTCTTTGATTCATTTATTTTTTGTATTGTTTTTTAAGTTTCCATTGCATTGATTTTTGTTCTAATCATTATAATTTCCTCTCTTGTTCAAACTTTGGGTTTTTCTTGCTCTTGTTTTTCTAGTCGTCTAAGATTCATCATTAGGTTGTTTAGCTCATGCTTTTCTAGTAGTGTAAGATTCATCATTAGGTTATTTGAGCTTGCTCTGTTTTCCTAATGTGGGCATTCAGTGCTATGAATTTTCCACATAGAACTGCTTTCATTGTATCCCACAAATTCCTGTATGTTGTTTTTGCATTTTCATTTATTTGTGTAAACTGTCTAATTTCTTCTTTAATTTCCTCTGTGATCCATTGATTGTTCAGGAGAGTGTTGTTCAATTTCCATGTGTTTGTGAAGTTTCTACGGTTTCTTAAGCTATTGATCTCCAGCTTGATTGCACTATGATCTGATAATATACAGGGGATAACTTTCATTCTTTTGCATTTATTCAGACCTGTTCTGTGAGCTAGTATGTGATCTATCTTGGAGAATGACCCACGTGCAGCAGAAAAGAATGTATATTCTGATTTTGTGGGGGTGGAACACTCTATAGACGTCTAATAAGTCCATGTGTTCAAAACCTTGGTTCAGTTCTAGTATTTTGTTGTTGATTTTCTGCCTAGATGATCTATTTGTGATAGTGGGGTATTTAGATCCCCCACTACAATTCTTTAGTGCTTATTTGGTTTTTCATGTTACTTAATATTTGTTTTATATAGTTGGGGGCATTAATATTTGGTGCATATATGTTTATGATTGTCATCTCTTCCTCTTATATTGTTCCCTGTACAAGGATGTAGTGGCCTTCTTTGTGTCTCTTAATCAGTTTTGGTCTGAAATTTACTTTGTCTGGAAATAAGACTGCTACCCCTGCTTTTTTCTGGGCTCCTGTCATGTGGAGAATTATTTTCCATCCTTTCACTTTTAGTCTATGGGCTTCTTTTTGCACTAGGTGTGTTTCTTGTATACAACATATTGTTGGATTTTGCTTCTTAATCATTCTGCCAGTCTGTTTCTCTTGATTGGTGAATTGAGGCCTTTGACATTGATGGTTATAACTGATATGTACTGACATTACTGTCATGTTATTGTCCTTTTGTTGACTTTTTACTCCCCCCCCCTTTTAGTTTCTTGCCTTGCCTATTTGATTTGGTCTGTTGGGCCTCATGGTGTTGTGACCTTCATTGTCCTTTTCTAGGATATTGTTTAGAATTCCTTGTAGTGCTGGTTTGGTGTTCATGAAGTTTCTCAGGTGTTCTTTGTCATGGAAGTATCTTATTTCCCCATCCATTTTGAAAGAGAGTTTTGCAGGATACATTAGTCTAGGTTGGAGGTTGTTTTCTTTTAGGACTTGAAATACCTCACTCCAGGCTCTCCTTGACCTGAGGGTTTGTGTTGAAAAGTCTGCTGTGATTCTGATGGGCTTTCCTTTGCATGTGATTTGTTTCTTTTCTCTTAGTGCTTGTAATATTTTGTTCTTCTGTTGAGTTTCTGGGATCTTGATTATTGTATGTCTAGGTGTAGACGTTTTTCGATCGTGGCTAGTTGGAGTCCTATATGCCTCACTTAGCTGTATGTCTAATTCTTCCCTTCTGTTTGGGAAGTTTTCTGTCATTAATTCTGTGAATAGCTTTTTTAAGTCATTTGTATTTTCTCCTGCTACTTCATGGATTCCTATCCATCTTATGTTATTCTTCTTTGCATCATCTAGGAGTCATTGGATCGATTTCTCATGATCCCTTACTGTATTTAAGAGACCTCTCTTTTTCATAGTCACTGACTGAAATCCTATCTTCTATATCTGAGATTGTATTTTTGCATTCTTTTATTCTGTTTTGTACACTTTCAATAGCGTTTTTAATGTCCTGGATATCTGTTTGAATCTGTTTTATGGATTCTATTTATTTACTCTGTTGGGCATTTATTGTTTCCATTTCTTTCTTATGCTGGGCATTCATGGCTTTTATCATGGTCCTGAGCTCATCTATTTTTCTTTCAGTTTATGTTCCAGAGTCTTGAATCATGACTTCCATTTTACTCAACATCTCTATGGTTATCTGGGAAATTATTTCTGTTTTGAATTTTTCTAGAGCCTGATTGATCTGTTTTGTTACTTCCTGTGCTATGGGTTCAGGGTGTCCTGCTGGTTCACTATCAGACTTTTTCATCCTCATTTGTCCTACTGTTTGCCATTGGTGAATTGGAAGTCTGTCTTTGTGTCTTAAGTGTTTTTTCATTTTTATTTTTGTTGTTGGGTTGTCCTCGGTTTAATTGGTGTAAATATTCTTAAACCCTTACTGTGAGGCTGGTATTACGTGACAACAAAATGAGATAAAGACAATACAAAGAAGGAAGTAAAGAATAAGCCAATATATTTTGAGCACATAAACATAAAAATTCTTAAGAAAATTTGAACAAATAAAATTCAGTAATATGTATTAAATAGTTGACATTTTCCAAAGTAACAGAACAAAGTCAGATGCTTCAGCAGAATTTGTAGAGAAGGCGTAATCCATACACCTAGGGAACATGAAAGGAAACTCTACAAGCTCAGGGCTGTTACCAGCTGATCCAACCAGATGATACAAACTGTGAAAGCCTATCATTTCCAAAGAGTACCTATGAAAGCCAAGAAGGCTTGTGGATTTCACAAAGACATAAACAATAACATTAAGACAGAAGGATTAACAAAACTCAGGAAATCATGATACCTGTGAATCACCAAATAAATAACCAACTATGGTTTGCAGAGAAATTTAGAAGTATAAAATATCAGAAAAATGATTCAGAATAATCTTTTTAAAATAAAAGCTTAGTGGAGGCCAAGAATATGCAGGTAAAAGATTAGATGACATTTGCAAAAAGAATGTGTGAACAAAATGAGAAACATGACAAACAGAAATAATCTTAAACCATACAATAATCATAAAGATGACAAATGCAGAGGCCGAGCTAAGAAATGCAGTGAAAGCTTTAGGAAGTTAGAAAGCTGATGAATTAGTGAGCTTGGCAATATCACATTTCAAACTTTTGGCTCAAAGAAGCAAAAAAAAAAAAAAAAAGACTGAAAAAGAATGAAGAAAATTTACAGGGATTATTGGAAACTATCAGAAGACCTAACTTACACACAATAAAAATTAAAGGAGGAGGAGGAGGAGAAATAAGACAAGAAATCATCTTCAAATAGTTACTGACTTATGGGCCAAGGCTTAGCTCAGTGGTGCTGCTGTGCCTGCCTTGCAAGTGCAAGGTCCTGAGTTTGATTCCCGCCACTCCCACCCCAGAAAATTAGTTACTGACTTAAAATTTCCCTAGTCTGAAGAACAAAGTGAACATGAAGGTTCTAGAAACACATATATTTAATCAACAAAGGAAAACTTCTAAAACATAAAGTAGTAAGAAACATCACAAAGCAAATAGAAATGCGCTGGAGTATAAGAGAAAATGTGATGCTATATTAAAACTGCCAAAATAAAATATAAAGACCCTGCCAACCAAAAATTCTGTATGTAGCAGGGCCATCTTTCAGAAAGGAATATGAAATAAAGACTTTCCCAAAGACTGAAGAAATTTATTAAAACTATATATGTCTTACAAAAAATTATAAAAGGGGTTTTTAAACGCAAAGTAAAAGCACTAATATTTAACACAAAATGTCTGAAATTAAATGCACAGGTGGAAGAAGGAATTTCCACAAATTTTTTTAAAAGGAACTCTTGGGCCAGGGATTTAGCTCAGTGGTTCCACTGTCTGCCTTGCAGGTGCAAGGACCCAAGTTTGATTCCCAGTACCAAAAAAAAAAAAGGAACTCTAATATCATAGTATGAGGAATGAACTACCCATATACTAAATGAAAGAGACAAAATAAAAAAAATCACAAAATCCTTTAATGTATAAGCAATAAAATGATGTAAATTGAGACATTAAAAGTTCAGAAAGTGGGAGGAATGAAGTTCACAGGCAGAATATTTTTTTTGTGTTCATTATCAAGCAGCTGTTTAAAAACATGTTATAACTATTTTTAGTAAGACCCATGCTAAAGACAAAATAAAATAATACATAGAATTAAAAATCAGAAACCAAAAATTTTCTACATATCAAAAGAAACAAAAGAGTTAAGAAACAACCTATAGGATAGCAAAAAGTACTAATCATCTGACAAAAGATTAATATTTCAGAATATGTAAGGAACTGAAAACCCTTAAAAATCAATTTAATTAAAAACGAATAAACAATCTGCACACTTCTCAAAAGAATACTGAAGGCCAACAAATATATGAAAAATGCTTAATATCCTTGGTGTGTTAAGCAGCTTTCTTACTGCTGGGAGTGAATATCTGACACCCAATGACTTAAGAGAGGAAATAGGTGTTTTTGGCTTATGGTTTCAGAAGACTGTGTCCATGGCTCCAAGGAAGAAGCATCATGGTAGAAGATTGTGGCCAAGTAAAGCTGCTCAGGTTTTTTGTTGTTGTTGTTGTTGTTTTTTATACCAGGTATTGAACTTGGATTATTGTGCTTGCAGGGCAGGTAGTGGAAGCACTTAGATAAATTCCTGGCCCCATAAAGTAGTGAGAGTGGCTATTTATTTATTTATTTTTTTTGTACCAGGGATTGAATTTGGGACCTGGAGCTTGCAAGGCAGGTGCCAGAACCACTGAGCTAAATCTCCGGCCCAAACCACCGAGTTTTTGAAGGCCAGAAAGCAGTGCAAGGGAATAGCACCAGACAGGAAGAGATTAGGGACCAGATGTAGATCCTGCGGTCATGCTTCTGTGACCCACCCAGATATACCCAGACATAAGCTTTACTGATTTCCTAGGTGGCTCTCATGAAGTTGACAGTTATGCTTCACTGTCAAAATCGGCCATGCATAAGGAAATGCAAGTCACTTACAGTGAAAAACCCATCAGAATAACATCAAATTTCTCAGTGGAAGCTCTGAAGACCAGTAAGTCTTGCAGTGAAGTAGTTCAAGATATGAATTAAAATTACTGATAACTAGATTTATATCTAGCAAAGCCCTTTCAAAATTGAAGAAATTAAAAAACTTCCTAGATAAGTAAAGAATGAAGAAGCTCATGACTACAGAGAAAACATTGCAAAAAATACTTAAGTGGATCCCAAACACAGAGCAAGAAGATAATCACAAGAGCAAAGGAAATGACAACTTTCACTGGAAGATAGATTAATGAATGAGGACCGTACAAGAATCAATTAGAAAAACAAAATAACATGACTACTATATCTTCAATAATAACATTTAATATCAATGGTCTTGGTTCTCCAATTCAAAGGCCTGGACTGGCAGTCTGGATCAAAAAACAAACTCAACTACATGTTGCCAGCAAGAAAATCAGTGCACCTGTAAAGACACAGATCCAAAGTGATAGAATGGATTTCACATGAGCGCTGTGTTCTGTGAATACCAACGCCAGCTCACCGGTTACCTTGTGAGCACCAAGCGTGGCAGTCATTGGAACGGCAGTGAGAGTGAGCCCACTCCGGAGCTGCTTCAGTGTCTGTTCTCTGCCTACAGATCACACTGGTCCCACCACCGTGTGCCCAACTTGTCCCAAGTCCCTGGCCAAGACTGTCCAAAGAGGTAGGGGAAAAGGAGGGGTAGAGGGTAAGAAAGAAGAGCAGGGAACAAATATAAGAAAAAGAAAAAATGGAAACAAAGTCTTTATAAATAGGGAGGTATGGAGGGGTTAAAGGGAGGGCAGGGGAGTGGGGAAAGAAATAACCATGATATATCATGTACAGGTACAAATCCCCAATAATGAGTGTCAACATACTATGCACCTAAAATGTATCAGTAAAATTAATGAATTAAAAAAGAGAAGTCCAAAACACACAAAAGTAAAAAGAGCAATGCTGGAGGCATCTCCATACCCAATTTCAAGATATCCTACAAAGCCAAAGTAAAAGTGTAACCTGATACTGGCACACAGACACACACACAGACCAATGGAATCAACAGAAAACACAAAACAAACTCAAGCACTGTCTGAGTTACTTTGTTGCCACAGAGATACAATGCTGACACCCACAAATTGACAATCTTCCATCAAACTCAACTTACAGCATTTTAGGGCTGCTTCTTCAGCCAACATCTCTAAACCTTTCCAAAGTTCTCCCACAAGCCAGTTCCAAAGGTTCTGAACCACACGGTCAGGTAGCCTAAAAGCACTGACTGCATTTCTCTTGTAACAAAATCTGCCTTGGTTACTTTCTCAGTGCTGGTACACAATACCCAACAGCCACAATTAAAGGAGGCACAGTTTGTTTTGTCTCCCAGTTTGTAGGGGTCTCAGTCCATAATAAGCTGGCTTCAAGGGAGGGCAGAAGGGTAGAGGGGCACGGCAGAGGAGAAACAGTCCATGGAATGGCATGGCAGCCAGGAGATGGAGGCGGGGGGGAGCAGAGGACCCAGGCCCCGTGCCCAGTGATCCAGCTCTTCCAACCAGCCTTCACCTTCCAAGTCACACTTAGCTAGAAACTTAGCAGTGGACTCTGGTCACCTCCCGGAACCCCTACATATAAGCATGTGAGGCTGTGGGGGACATTTTAGATATAACCTGTAGTATACACTGACAGCCATCTGATTTTTTTCTTTTTTGGTAATAGGGATTAAACTCAGGACCTTGCACTTGCGAGGCAGGTGGCGGCACCACTGACTTAAATCCTCAGCCCAGCCATCTGATTTTTGACAAAGGGGCACAAACATATGCTGGAGAAAATATAGCCTCTTTAATAACTACTGCTGGAAAAACTGTATATCCACGTGCGAAGATCAAAACTAGATCCTCTATGTTTCACCTGTACTAAAAATTAAAACGGACCAAAAACCTAGATATAAGACCAGAACCTTAGCCAGGTGTGGTGGCACACACCTGTCATCCCTGCACTTGGAGGCTGAGGCTGGAGGATCAGCACAAGTTTTAGGTCGGTTTGGGCTACATAGTGAGTTCAAGGTCAGCCTAGACTACATAACAAAGTCCTGTCTCAAAAGAAAAAAAAAAAAACCCAAAACAAAACAAAGACCAGAAAATTGAAACTCTTGGAAGAAATATAAGGGAAACACTTGAAGGCATGCACAGGCAAAGACTTCTTTAATATGACCCAAATAGCACAATAAATAATATCAAGGATTGCAGTGGGCCGAGCCTGAAGATGGTCCTTCCCCTCCTCCCTACTTCCTTTCTCCTCCATAGACTACAGTCAGACAGACAGACAGACATAGACTGTGTCTGTCTGACTAAGGTTGTAGACCCTGGATGGCACAGCCCAGGAGACGGTCACATTATGTACCCTTCTTTCTGTTCCCGTTCTGTGCATGCCCTGACCAGGAGACAGTCACGCTGATTCAGCCTAGGCCATGTAGCTCTAGTTACCCCGCCTTCTCTTCCTGTTTGTCTTACCCTATAAAGAAAGAGCGTGCTGGACTCCAGGCAGCCATTAACTCCCGACAGGCTATGGCTCCACCTGGTGCCAGCTTTCAAGCATGATCTTGGTATTTTCATTTTTCTTCATCTCCCACTGCTTTCCCCAGCTTCGGAACCTACGTAGGGTGGGTTGCAGGAAAGAATCAGCAAATGGTACTACAACGAATTAAAAAGTATCTGCATAGCTGAGGAAACAGCCAACACAGTGAAGAAACAATCTACAGAATAGGATTAAATCTTTCCTAGTTACTCTTCTGATAAAACTATACATACCTAGAATAGATAAGGAACTCAAAAGAGATTAACTAAAAAAAAAAAATCAAATGTAAACCAATCAGAAAATGGACAAGTAAACTGAATTAATTACAAATGGACAGTAAGTACATGAAAAACTGTTCAACATCCTTAACCATCAGGGAAATAGAAATCAAAATGACACTGAGATTTCATCTCATCCCCGTCAGACTATCTGTCCATCAGCAATACAAAAAACAACGAATGCTGGCAAAGATAGGGGGAAAAGGAACCCCCCGCACACTACTGGAGGGGCCAGTAACTAACCAGTACTACAACTGTAAAAATCAGTATGGATGTTCCTCAAAAAAACTAAGAAGAGAAAGATCATTTGATCCAGTTGTATCTGGACATATTCTCAAAAGAAAAATGGCACACTATGGTTATATATGTACACCTAAGTCCACAGCAGCACAATTCAGAATAGCTAACAGGCAGAAACAGCCTACGTGCCCTGCAGCAGATGGATATTATTCAGCCATAAAAAAGAACAAAACATGTCCCTGGTAGGAAAATGAATGGATGGGAGATCGTCGTGTTAAGCAAAACAAGCCAGTCAAAGTTAATCATTGCATTTTTTATACAATCAATAAAAATAATACATGTGTGCGTACATACACAGATACTAGGATACTGGAAGGCTGACTTTCAGAGATGGGAAAAAAGATTGGGGAGGGGCGGTAAAAAGAGAGGGGAATTGAGGATTAAAATACAGCGGACCCTCAAGTTACAACTGGCCTGACATACGGACGACTTGGGTTAATTAGGTTAATGGAAGATTCATCTGCCTCTTGTTGTCTATAGCATGTAGTGGGTAAACATTCAGATATCAACTGTATTGACTTACAACCAATTTGAGTTACAACCAGCTCTTGGGAACCCATTGAGTTCATGAGTGAAGGGTCTGCTGTGATCAAAATATGTCCTATGCATGTACCAATATACCAAAATATAAATCACTATTCTTTATTACTAATGTGCACTAATAAAAAGGAAGGCTAAAAGTGGACTACCACATTATACAGCCGTCCCACTTCTGGATGCGTATCCAAAAGACATGAAATCAGCATCCCCCAAACAGACCTGCTTACTCCTGGGGCAGTGTTTATAACAGCGGTGACGTGGAATCAGCCAAGGGGCCATCAAGAGACGAGAGAGAATGATTGCTATGTATACGCAATGGAGTAGGTATTCATGGTAAATAACAATTCATTTCATTCGTAGGAAACTGTACGGAACAGACTTAGAAAGGCAAGCAGCACTAACAGGACCTCTACTAGGAGGAGACTGAGGAAAGTCTACCTGAATGCAGAAGAGTGAGTGCTGGGAAAGGAGAAGCTTCGGGAGGGAGGCGGGTGAAGGCGGTTGGATCTCATCGGCGCACACTGTAACCACGTTTGGAAACACGACATCGGACCCCTTGATACGCAGTGGGCAGAGCTTCAGCGAATGTAAAGTAGTACACATTGGAAATTTAATTATTAAGAAATGAATCTATTGGCATGCCAAATCATTCTGATGCACGCGAAGCTGCCCGTGTCCTGCTCCTAACTGTCCTCCCGTTGTGCTTTAGCGCCTTTCTTTCTTTAGTTCTTCAGCTCTTTTGTGCCGGGACACCACAGTAAGTGCTGTCATTGGGTAGGTGACATCCTCAGACTCCCGTGAGTGGAGGGCCTGGTATGTTTACCCACCGAGAAGGGGGCTCGAGGGGAGACTTCTGGCCAGTGGGGGCCGCCCTGGAGGGGACCGCGGGGGCCCAGCCCGTCTCTTCTGTCCGGGACACGTTGACGAGGTGAGCGGCGTTGTCCAATTCGTGGTCCTGCGATACTTGCGTCCCTGCGGCAGGGCTGGACAGCCACGGCCCAGATCCCTAAACTGTGAGTGAAAATGTTTCTGCCTGTAAGGGGCCGGCTCGGGAGTTCGTTGTGGTGATGTGAAGCCCGCCCAGTAAGTTATTCCTGCGTCCAGTTGGTTTTGCGTGAAATTGTACCTAGAAACATCTGGCTTGTGGGTACGGACCTCAGCCATTCTTTGAGGAATATGATTTGAACTATGAAATACGTTAGTATAACAAGTATGGCATAGTCCTCGTGAGCTTCCATCAGATAAATTTAAGAATGTTTAGTGCTGCCTGTTATGTGTGCCTTGTAGGTACAGAAGAGTCGGTTCTTTCCCTTCCAGCAGTCAGGTGACATTTAAAGATGCAAACCAACCCGGAACGTGCCCATGGCCAGAATATGCAACAGAGCTGTTACCTTTTACAAAATAATTCATACTTACGCGAAAAGTCTTCTGTGTAAACGGAAATGTTCGTGGGGCCATAATTAAAATTAACAGAGCTTTTAAAATCCTCATCTTTGCATGAGACTTGAAATGTACCAGAACTGTGGCTGACACGAACCTAGAGCTGCACTGTCGGGGTCATGGCCCTAGCCACAAAAGGCTACTGAACCTTAAATTTAATACCGGAAACAGTGCAGTTCCGCCCCCTCAGCTGGAGCACCCCCACGGGAGATGCGCCGTGTCCACCCCGTGTGGGCGTGGGCCACGTCCGTGAGAGAACACGCAGGTCTGCAGACACTGACCTATCGCAAACCAAAACCCGTCGTCGATGCTGCCTCCGGGCGATGATGGCATGGGGTCACAGTGCGGTGGGGCGTAGCCAGCGTCGCAGTGGCAGTTATTGAAATTATTGCAGACCTGAAACCCAAACCAAAGAAAATAAACACTCTGTAGCCAACGCAAACTTTAAATATATTTTTGTGAGGGCTAGTGTCAGTTACTTGTGACATTAAAGTGGATAACGTTTTGGATACAATTTAAGTGTCTTAGGTCAGAGAGGCATAAAAAGTCTGCACCATAAATGGTGACATTTGACAGTTAAAAATGTTTATGAGTCAGGATAGATTTTTTAGCAAACAGTGATGAGATATCAGTTGTACATAAAATGAAAAAAGCAACAAAAATGAGGATAAAGCTTTTGCATAATCAGATACATATACGTGTACTAATAAAAACTTAATTGTAAAACCAGAAAATATTTTAAGATGTGATTGGTCGGTGAAATGAAAGAAGTCAAGAGGAGAATTAAACAACTGAGAAAAATGCTCATGTGAAAGTTCCACAAAAAGTCAAGTATAATTATTATTGAAAAGGAAGAAACAAACGAAGCTACAAGTAAAAGGACATGTATATTATTTAGGGGAAACATGGTGCAAGACATGTAGCCAGATTACTTTTCTTCTGATTTATAGATAAACTATGAAACATCTCTATGGTACAAGACAGCCAGTGTTAAAGCCAAATTAATTAACTGTCAGAAAAAAACATAATTTACAAAATTTCTATGGCTTGATAGCTAATTTCACAATGGACGGACGAGTAGAAATGTGATAAGTATGACTGTACATAACTAAGAATTGCAAAATTACTTATCAAATAAATGGAAATCATTGGTGAATTTAGCATGTTACAAGAGAATAGGCTGATTAACTAGTCCGGCCAGAATAGGAGGAAATATACATTTTTCAATTATGATGGGTAGGAATAAAGGTTGCCGTCATACTTCTTTTGTGTTCTTATTCATCAATTCTATTGGTACACTTTAGGTATACAGTATGCTGCCGTTCATTATTGGGAATGTGTATCTCTACACGATACACCTACATTCTTACCGTTTCACCTTTCCTCTGCCCTCCCTGCAACCCCTGCATCCTTCCCTATTTGCAAAGACTTTGTTTCCATTTTTTCCTTTTCTCATATTTAGTCCCTTCCCTTCTTTGCTTTCCCCTACCATCCCAATTTCCCTTCTCCTTTGGACCGTTCCTTCTTATTTCATATTATCTATTATATATTTTTGATCTTTATTGCATTTTCACTTTCTCACACCAGAGAAATTATTTGGTATTTACATGTGCATCCTATTTATTTCAATTAAGAATATGGCCTCAATGTGCATCCATTAAGCTATAAATGTCTCTAGTTTCTCATTCTTCATGGCTGAGTAGTACTCCATTTTATTTTAAAAACCCCACATTTTCTTCATTCAGTCTCCCGTGGATGGGCAACTGGGCTGCTTCCAAGTTTTAGTTATTACAAAGTGTCCCACTATAAACATGGGTGCACAAATACAACTGTGGTATGATTCTTTTAATTCTTTGGGGAAGACGCCCAACAGGACAATAGCTGGGTCAAAGGGGACCTCTAATCCTAGTTATCTGAGGTACCACCATCTGGTTTCCGCAGTGGTTGCACCAGTGTGCACTCCCACTAACTATGGAGAGGGGTTTCTTTTTCCCCACAGCCCCACTGGCATTTATTGGTTGACTTTTTGATAGCAGTCATTATTTCTGGCATAGAATCTCAGTGTTGTTTTCATGTACATCTCTGGAATGGCTCGTGATATTTGAACATTTTTTCATGTTTATTTGGTAGTTCTTCTTTTTCTGAGATATGCCTGTTCATTTCAGATGCCTATTTTTGGATTGGGTCTTTAAAATTGGGAGGTCTGATATTTCACAGTTCTTTATATATTCTAGGTAGAAGACCTTTGTCTGAAGAGCAGCTGGTAAAATTTTTTCCCATAGAGTGGGCTGTTAGTGGTTTCTCTTGCTGTGCAGAAGCTTTTTAATAAGAAGAGATCCCAGTTTTTTATTCTTTGTGCTAGTTGACGTGCGACTAAGGTTTTGTTCATGAAATCTTTTCCTATGCCAATGTCTTCAAGAGTTCTATCCAACCTCTCTTCCAGTTGGTTTAGCATTTGTTTTAATATTTAGATATTTAATCCATCTTGACTGTAGTTTAGTACATGGTGAGAGATATAGGTCTAGTTTTAATCTTTGGCAAATTGAAACCCAAATTTTCCAGTACCATTTATGAAAGAGGGTATCTTTCCTCCAGTGAGGTGTTTGGCTCCTTTGTTGAAGATGAGGTGGCTGAGTGTGTCTGGAGTTGTTTCTGCATTTTCTGATCCATTCCATTGATTCTCCAGTCTGTTTCTTTGCCAGTACCCTGTTTTTTTCTTTTTTGTTTTGTTTTGTTTTGTTTTGTTTTTATCACAGTAGCTTTGTAGTATAGTTTCAAATTGGGGATTGTGATACCTCCTACCTCGTCTTTGCTGCTAGAACTGGTTTTGCTCTTCTAGGGCGCTTCTTCTTCCAAATGAATTTTTGGATTGTATTCCCAAAGTCTGAGAAGAATGCTGTTGGAATTTCAATTGGGATTACACTGACTCTATAGCAGTTTTGGAAATAGGGCCATTTTCACTATATTGAATTTTTTCTACCCAGGAGTGAGGGATGACTTTCTATTTTCTGATATCCTTTTCAGTCTCTTTTTTCAGGGTGCTGTAGTTTTCAGAGTAGAGTTCTTTGATTTCTTTTGTTAGGTTGATTCCTAGTATTTCATTTTTTGGGATGATATTGTGAAAGGAGTTGTTTCTGCAATTTCTCTGAGTCTGTTGTCTGTGTTCAGGAAAGCTATTGATTTTTGTGTGTGTTTCTTGTATCTAGCTACTTTACTGAATTTGGTTAGTAAGTCTAGACAACTTTCATAGAGTTCTTGGGGTCTTCTATATAGAGTATCATGTCATCTGCAAATACTGACAGTTTGAATTGTTTGTTTACTGTCTTTATCCCTTTTATTTAGTTCTCTTGTCTAATTGCTGTGGCTAATGTTTCCAGAAGTATATTGAACAGGAGTGATGATAGTGGAATCCTTGTCTTGTTCCTGATTTCAGCATGAAGGATTTAAGTTTTTGACCATTTAGTACAATCTAGGAAGTTGGTTTTTCATAGATGGCTTTGTATCAGTTGAGACAGAGAATGTCTATTCCAATTTTTCTATAAGGCTTTTATCAGGAATGTGTTTTGGATTTTGTTGAATGCTTTTTCTGCATCTATTGAGATGATCATATAGTTTTTGTCCTTGGCTTTATTTTTTTTTCTCATTGAGTTTATTGGTACATTTTAGGTATACAGTACAGTTGCATTCATCATTGGGATCTTGTACCTTTACATGACAGGTCTTGGTTCTCATTTTGTCCCCTTACCCCTGCCCTCCCTTCACCCTCTCCTTCTTTGACTGTATTGATATAGTCTATTACATTTATTGATTTATGTATGTTGAACCATCCCTGCATCCCTGGATCCCTGGATGAATCCCACTTGGTCAAGGTGTATGATCTTTTTTTTATTCTCCCATTAAGTTTACTGGTACATTTAAGGTAAACAATACAGTTCCATTCATCATTGGGATTTTGCACCTTTACATGATGTATCTTGGTTCTTATTTTTCCCCATTCCCCTGCTCTCCCTTCAGCCCCTCTACCCTTCCCTATTTATAGAGACTTTGTTTCCATTTTTCATGTTTTTTCCTTTCCCGCACCCCTCCCACTTCCCGTTCTCCTTTAGACCTTTTCTTCCTGTTTCACATTATCAGTTATACCATTTGAATCTTTAAGGTATATGATCTTCTTAATGATCTTCTGCATTGTTTGCTTACTGAGGATTTCTGCATCTGTGTTCATTAGTGACATTGGCCTATACTTCTCTTTTTTGGTTGGGTCTTTCTCTGCTTTTGGAATCAAGGTGATGCTTGCTTCCAGAAATGAATTTGGGAGTATTGCTTCCTTTTCAATTTCACTTAAGAGTTTAAACAGTAGTGGCAATAGTTCTTCTCTAAATGTCTTGTAGAACTCAGCAGTGAATTCATTGGAATCTGGACTTTTCTTCATTGGTAAGTTTTTAACTATGTTTTCAATTTCATTGATAATGGGTTGTTTAAAAGTTTTAGGTCTTCTTGATTCAACTTTGTTAACTCATATGTATCTAGGAATCTGTCCATTTCTTCTATGTTTTCCATCTTATGGGCATGTAGGTTCTCAAAGTAGGTATTGATGATCCTGTGGATTTCTTCTTGGTTCACTGCAATTTCATTCCTAATTGTATGGATTTGAGTCTTTTCTTTCCTTTTTTGTTATTTATTTTTTGGCACCGGGGATCAAACTCAGGAACTTGTGCTTGGAAGGCAGGTGGTGGAACTGCTGAGCTAAATACCCAGACCTTTTCTTTCCTTTTTAAGATAAGGTTGGCTAAGTGTTTGTCAATTTTGTTTATTCTTTGAAAGAACCAACTCTTTGCTTCATTGATTTTTTTTTGTATCATTCTCTTAGTTTCCATTGCTTTGATTTCTGCTCTGATCTTTATAATTTTCTCCCTTGTATGAACTTTGGGTTTGTCCTGCTTTTTTTTTTTAGAAGCTTGAGGTTCAGCATTGGGTTTTTTTTATTTGTGCTTCCTCTGTTTTCTTAATATGAATATTCACTGCCATGAATTTCTCTCGAGACTGCTTTCACTGTGTCCCATAGATTCTGATAAGTTGTATTGGCATTTCATTTAACTGTAGAAACTGTCGATTTCTTCTTTAATTTTCTCTCTGAGCTGTTTGTTATTCAGAAGTGTGCTGTTCAATTTCCATGTGTTTAGAAAATTGTTATGGTTTCATTTGCTATTGATGTCTGATTTCATTGCACTATGGTCTGATAATATACAGGGATAACTTCAATTCCTTTGCACTTACTTAAACATGTTTTTTGAACAAGTATGTGGTATATTTTGGAGAATGACCTGTGTTCAGCCTAAAATAGTGTTTATTCTGATTTTGTAAGGTGGCACACTCTGTAAATATCTTTCAAGTCTATTTGTTCAAGAGTTTGAGTTCTAGTATTTTCTGTTTATTTTTGTCTAGTTGATAGTTTTTTGACAGTGGGTTATTAGGTCCCCCACTACTACTCCACTAGTGCTTATCTCATTTTTCATGTCTGTTAGTCTTTGTTTTATATAGCTGGGCACACTGATATTTGGCACATATATATTTATGACTGTCATGTGTTCCCTTTGCAAGGATGTAGTGTCCCTCTTTGTCCTTTTAATTAGGGTTGGTTTGAAATCCATTTTATCTGCAAATATGGTAGTTACTCCTGCTTTCTGGGGGGTTCCACTCGCATGGAGTATTGTTTTCCATCCTTCAACTTTTAGTTTGAATTTCTTTTTGAACTGTGTTTCTTGTACGCAGCATATTGTTGGATTTTGCTTCTTGATTCATTCTACCAGTCTACTTCTTTTGATCGGTGAATTGAGACCATTAACATTGATGGTCATAACTGATATGTATAGACTTATCTTTGTCATGACCTTTTCCTGTTTGATTCTCCCCGTTTGCATTTAATTTCTTGTCTTGCCTGATGGATTCATTTTGCTGGGCTTCCTGGGATTGTTATCCTCATTGTCTTTTCCTAGGATGATGTTTAAAATTTTTTGGAGTGCTGTTTGGTATTCATGAAATTCCTCAGGTGTCCTTTGTCATGAAAGTATCTCATTTCTCCATTGATTTTGAACGATAGTTTTGCAGGGTAATCAGTCTGGGTTGGAGGTTGCTTTTTTTTTCCCTTTTTCTTTTAGTGCTTGAAATTCATCACTCTGGGCTTTTCTTGACTTAAATATTTGTGTTGAGAAGTCTGCTGTGATTCTGTTGGGCTTTCCTTTGTATGTGATTTTTTTTCTCTAAGTGCTTGTAGAATTTTGTTGTGTTTTTAGAATCCTATTACATGTTGAGGTGATTTTTTTTTTTGACAAGGCTAATTGGAGTCCTGTAAGCCTCAATTATCTGTATGACATACTTATCAGTATGTCAAGTTCTTTTTCCCTGCTTAAGAAGTTTTCTGGCATTACTTCTGTGAACAGTGTTTTTATGTCTTTTGCCCTCTCTCCTGTTTCTTCATTGACTCTGAGCTGTGTTGTTAGTCTCCTTTGCATCATCTTGTAGCTGCTGGATTGATTTCTCATGGTCACTTACTATTTTTAAGAAATTTTTCTTTTCCTAGTGTCTCATTGCAGTCCTGCCTTCTATACTTGATATTCTTTCCTCAGATTGGCTCATTCTACTGGGTAAACTTTCAGTGGAGTTTTTAATCTCCTTGTTATCAGTTTTCAGCTGTCTTATGGATTCTGCTTTTTTCCTATCCTGGGATTCCACCATGTTCCCCAGCCCCCCACCCTTTAAAATCTGTGTCTCTTCTAGAGTTATTTATCATGTCTTTCACTATAGACACAGTCTCTGTTGTGTGAAAGTATTTCTGACTTCATTTTTTCCAGATCCTCTTTCATTGCCTGTTCAGGGCGTCGAATTGGTTGAGTATCAGTTTATTCCATCTTCTTGCCCCTTCATTTTGCATTAGGTGATCTGGAATTTTGGATTGAGACTTGTTTACATGTCTTCTCATTTCAGCACATGCAGCCTGTTGTGCCTTTTTGGAGGCGACTTTTTGTTCTTCCCGTGGGGTTCAATTCTCAGCAAGCCTCAGCGAGGCCTTTTCTCGCTTCTCATCACTGCTTCAATTCCTGGGTTCAGAACGGTGGCCCTTTGGGTCCCCGCCCTGTGCTGTTGTCCAGGCTGGGTCCTGGCTGGGGCCTGTCCACCTGTGTAGCTGTTGCCTGGGGGGGCATTTGGCTGGTGGTTTTGCACCTGAGTCACTCGTGTGTAGGTGGGCTTCCGGCTGGGGTCTACACGTACTTACCAGTGGTATCTGCAGTCCTCTGGCTGTTGCCTTTGTGCCTGTCCAGCTGTTTTCCAGGCAGGCCTTTGGCGGGGGCCTGTGGGCCAAGCTGCTAATGTCTGGGCAGGGCCCCAGCTGGAATCTGTGAGTACTAGGGCCATTCTGGTCCATGTGGGCTTTTCGCTGGGGTCTGTGTACACCTACAGATGGTATCCGGTGGGCATGTGGCTGTTGCCTGCATGCCTGGGCAGCTGTTTTCTAGGGGGCCTTTCGCTCGGGCCCTAGCTGAAATCTGTGTGCACCCCCACTGCTCTGCTTCACACGAGCTTCTTGCTGGCATCTAACCACATTTACTGAGGCTATCTGGGGAGGCCTCTGGTTGCTGCTTGGGTGCCTGCATCATTGTTTTCTAGGCGGACTCAAGCAGCTGGTATCTGGGCAGGGCCCTGGCTATGACCTGCATGCACCCCAGATGCTCTGGTCCACTTGTGCTTCTCACTGGGGTCCCTGCCATAATACTTCTTAAGGACAATATAATACTTAGGAAAAGTGTGCAAGCTCATCACATTTCTGTGCTAATAATTTTAGGTGTAAGACAAATCTTTACAAGTGAATGTACCATAGTGCCTGTTTTATTCCTATTTTTAAGATTTAAATCAGAAGTTAAAATTATGCTTTGAATTATTTATATAATATTCAATAAATTGTTATGAATTGTAGTTACTCCCTCTGCTATAGGGTAGTGAAACATTCTTCCTAACTATAGTTTGGTACTCGTTACCCAATCTCCCATCATCCTCTCCCTCTATCTTTCCTGGAATCTAGTGGACACTACTCTGTCCTCTAATTCTGTGACTTGAGCATCTTAACTTTCACATATGATGGAGAATATGTAGTACTTGTCTTTCTGTGGCTGGTTTAGTTCACTTAACTTAATGCCTGCTGTTTCTGTACATGTTATCACAAATGACAGGAGTTCGAAGTTTCCCAACACAAAGAAAAAAGTGTTCAAAGAGATGTAATTTTAATTATTCTGCTTTCAACATTACATATTGTCTACATGTGTCACATTGTATACTGTACCCTAGAAGTTTGTATAATTAAAAAATTGATTCTAAAAAATGTTAACATTGTCCTAAAGACCATGACTTTTCTAACATAGTATGAAAAATCCACACAGGGAAATAAACCGAAGCCAATGAGAGATTTAACAGATCTGAATGGAAAAGAAATTCTTTTCTCCCCAAATTTTTACATTATAAGCAATGGTATGTAAAACAAATATATTAAATGTGTGAAAATTTATATGTACATATACATTCAATTATATATAATGTGTGTATATATATATATGTATAAATGCATATGTGTAACTTTTATTAAATCCATTTCCACAGTCCCTTAATCTTAATCCAATATTGTAATAAGATATAACACTGCATTTTTGTGTGAAGTCGGAAGCTTAAATTCAAAATATGTATAACAATTTGATTCCATATATAAATAATATACATATATTTGAGAATAATAATCTATTTTAATTAGCTGTAATTTTCTAAAAGAAATTTCCATATTGGCTATCTTTATATTTAAAATTTTTAATGTAATACAAGTAGATATTAAGAAGAAAGTATAAAACTCTCTTCTATAAAAAACCCTAAAATTTTATAACAAAACAATTAAGAGAATAACAAGGGTTAATATACTGTGTACCATGATCTTAAAAGAAGGGCCAAAATGTTACTGAGAGTACAAGTCCTAAACAATCAAACAAACAAACATACAAAATATTTTTCTCTTGGAAGAAGAAACAGACACAAATAAAAGGATAGAAATTTCTTCCAATTAACAAAAGAAACTAGTGGTATAAATGAGACAAATTAGCATTTGGAACATGCTATTCAGTTGTACTAAAGTAATGGTAATGAAATATAAAATGACTGTTACATACCCCATGTCCCTTGCATTTGACAGCTGAGCTACACAGTGTTTTGTTGGCATACCGGGACACCTGCTCACATATTCCATTAAGGCAAAACTGAAATGTTAAAGCAAACAACAACAAAACATCAAGTCAATAGAGAAGCAAGTGTATTTGGGAAAAACATTTTACACAGAAGTCACTTCTATACACAAACATGAATCTGGATTCCATTACTAATAAAAGAACTTGGAGTCAGTATCAAAGTGGTGTGATATTTTTTATAAAATTACAAACATCAGACTTTCTGTAGTTTTGTGTTTAAAATGAGGAGTTAACTATTTCTTGCTTAGCTTATATATAAGCTATATATTTTAGTTTAAGTGTCTCAAACATATTTCAATCATAAAATGAATGTGTTGAGGTGTGTTCATATCCCCTACCAATTTAGAAATAAATACAGAGAAGCAATATAAGAACAGTTGCAATGTGGATTACTATCGATCTCCATGTAGTAGTATAATGTTCTGATACATTATTACACTAAATTTCCGAGTGATTTATTTAGAATTTTTATTATAATTGCAAAAGGAGATACACGTTTTTCATGTTGATGAATAAGAAATTAAGCACATCTCTCTAATCTATCGTATATTTCCTTAGGTATTGATACATGTAGATGTGGATGTATGTTAAATACAATTTTTGAAAGGACCCACATTTAGTGAGGATGACTCAAGGTTCTACCTTCCTACTTTTCTGAAATCAAGTGAACAGTGTACAATAACAAGGGGATAAAGTATGGATTTGAATTACTTTGAAAACAGAGTGATCCCAGTTCAAACGGACACACTGATGCACACAGAGGCCTCCTGTTCCTAATAGATGCTGATAATTCAGAAGACTCAAGATGAGCCCATCTGAAGAAGGGAAGGGTTCAGGGACTTCCCGAGATTTCACAACACACCGGTGACCAGAGGAGGGCGTGAGAAAGCCACCAATGGAACCCAGAGAGCAGCCTGACAGGGCTCTAGCAGAGCTGCAGCTCAGCCTGCGGAGAAGAGCAGAGCTGGAGGGCAGGGGCTGCTGACGCGGGGCTCTGCAGGGCGAGTTATCCACCAAGCCGCAGAACAAGGTCTGCTCAACGCCAGCACCAGCCCTCCCCTTGCTTTCAGTCACAGGATGCAGCCAGCGCAATACTTTTATCCCAAGGGAGAACGTTCAGAAGGGTTCTCCTAATTCGTTTTCTCAACACCCAAAGTTAAAGGAAGAAAGGCTTATTTAGCTCACAGTCTGTAGAGGTTGCAGTCTGTAGTTGGCTGGCTCCAAGACAGGGTGGTGTGGCAGAGGGTCAATTTAGAGGAGAAACAGTCCATGGCAAGCAGGCAGGCAGGAGCACATTGGCCCTCTTTCTGCCCCTTACGTTTTATGCCTGCCACCCACCCTCGGGCGGGTATAGTAAGGTTAGGTTACACCCTAACCTTGGCCAGAACTTTGCCAAGCCGACAGTGGGCTGAGTTAGTAATCCCAAATCCATGATCCCAGCACCACACACTCTGGATTCAGCCACTTCGGAGAAGCCCCTTCAATGACTGCATGAGGGTTTGGGGTGCTTCTAGACATAAGCCATAACAAGGGTGTTGCTTCCTAGAGCAACAAAAGCAATGGGATTATAGAATCCAAGCTGCTGTCCTCTAGAATAAGCGTTACTCCGTTAAAGCCCTGGATGTATCACAGCCTAAAAGTCAGCTTCCAAGTAAAGACTGTTGTTTGACAAACCTCAGTCACACAAAGATTAGAATTAGGGGCATCTTTTTAAATTAAAATGATATTAGTGTAGAAACATATGTTAACCCAGAGCATCTAATTGCTCAATGAGAAAAAGCCAGGTAAATTACCTGAATCATTCTTCAAAGGCATCACAGACCTTTAAATGCAACGAATACCACATAAAGTATAAGTCTTCAGTGGAAGAACCTTTGAAAAATGAGACTATGAAAGTCTCTGGTTTTACATTCCTTCCTCCCCTCCCTCCCTTTTTTTCCCTCTCTCCCCTTTATATCTGTCTCTGTCTCTCCCTTTGCTCACCCTTCCACCTCCTTCCACCAAAACAACATTCATGAGCGGGCTGTGTGCAAAGGACCAGTCTCGCCCAGGCAGAGAATCACTGGTAAGATCAGACAGCTGCAAACCTTTCAGGGCTGATCCACTGATAATGTGACAAACAAAAAGGCTTTCAATCACACGGGAGCTTTCTCTAGAGGAAATCTGCTGGATTCCTGTGTTACAAATGATGATAGCTAATTCTCCTGGTGATCTCCTGCGGTATAAGCATGTCAAAGTTCTAGCTGGTTCATTTCAGTCACTGTGATTGTCCTTCTGTACAGAGATGTCATTTCATTAAGATATACTGCTTTAATTTTCAGAAAATATGTTGTGCTATATCAGGCTGTAGATTTCCCTGAATATTTCTACATTAGGTCCATACAATTTTTGACATATAGGTTCATTCCTTTTGACAAAGTTGGATAATCAGGACAGTGACATGAATTCAAGTTATATCATTTCTTGTATTTCCATGTGTCTTTCAGTCTTTATAAATTTTAATTGGTCCTTGTCTCTCTGTGTTGCTGATTGGAATTCTATTGTCTTCTCTTTCCCTTCCTGATTCTCATCTCCTGTCCCTTTCATTCTGTTCCTGAGCCCTTCACATCTATATTTTACTTTTCGACTCCAAGTTTTTTGATTGGTTCATCTTTATATCTTCTCTGTTGTTGCTAAAACTTTATTTCTTTTTTCGTTTCAGACATGTCTGTAGTGGCTCAATGAAACCTTCATGATGGCTGCTTATAGTTTTAGAAGGATAATTCTAACATCTCTGTCTTTCATGATGCTGGTGTCATCTCCTCATGCAAATTAAGATTTTCCTGGTGTTTGGTCTGAAGAATGGCTTTTGTTTGAAATAAGTCAGATATGAGGTTACAGTGCTCTAAACCTGGTTCCAGCAGTTTTTGTTTGTACCAACACTGTCAGGATATCTGGAGCTTTCGGGATAACTGGTCATTTAACACTTGTGGTGGGAGAAGCTGCTCACTCCTGCTTGGGTCCTGGGAGAACAGGGTGTCCACTGGTTCTCTGCTCACAAAGCCATGGCAAGAAAGGATCTGGGGACATTTTATTTTGTGTGTCCTTTCTCTGCATTAGCTCAGTAAAACTGTACTCTCTTGGTAGGCTGCTCCTTGGCTACACAATGCAGATGCCCCTCAAACACTTCCTTCTCTCCACAACACTTGGTGTTGCTCAGTTGCTGACTTCTTTAGAACCCAGTTGGAGCCCGATCCACCGCGGGAAGGAGAACCACGCCTGCTCCCGACCAGCCGCCATCGCTCCAGTGCCAGGAAGGTAGCCGCGTGGGCGCCCCTGAACCCCCACACCCCCACACAGACACACACACTCTCAGACCTCCTGACGGTGCCAGTCTTTGGACCCACTCTGCAGAGGCAGAGGTGGTCATCAAGGGTATTTTTCTGAGTTCCCAACTTTGACCATCTTTAAAGAAAGGGTGTGGGAAACCTGTAGTAGAACGTTGTGGAGTTCAACCATTCAGAAGGATGGAGAACTCAATCTGGGCCTTGCAGCCCGAGGTCAGTCAGCGTCATGGGGTTGAGCCATCAGCTAACTGAGATCAGGGGTCTTGCATCCTCGCTCTGTCTGAGCCATTAAATGGTAAAAACACTATATTGAAATTTTGTTCACTGCAGACATGTTCTGGACTGCTTCTTGATTTCAATTTAATTCAAATGATTTAAGGGTGATAGACTAGTGATTACCACAGGTGGTCAATGTCCAAGTTGTGCTTGATCTTAATGTGTTGCTGATTGTATCAGTTGGAATAAAGCATTTCGGTTGTTTTGATGAGCTGTTTTCTCTGATGTTATGAAGATGAGAATGTCTGTGGGTCATTAGAGAAACAGAAGCTAGGGCGCAACTATATCAGGAAGATTTGGGTGATAATCCAGAGATTAAACCAAGGACAGTCCAACAACGAAAATAAAAATGAGAAAACACTTAAGCAAGACACAAGGACAGACTTCCAGTCCACCAATGGCAAACAGTAGGGCAAATGAGGATGAAAAGGCCGATAGTGAACCACCAGGACACCCTGAACTCAAAGCACAGGAAGTAACAAAACAGATCAATCAGGTTCTAGAAAAATTCAAAACAGAAATAATTTCCCAGATAACCGTAGAGATAGTGAGCAAAATGGAAGTCATGATTCGAGACTCTAGAGCAGAAACTGACAAAAAACAGATGAGCTCAGGACCACGATAGAAGCCATGAAGGCCCAGCATAAGAAAGAAATGGAATCCATAAAACAGATTCAAACAGATACCCAGGAGATTAAACACTCCATAGAAAGTGTACGCAACAGAATAAAAGAATGCAAAGATAGGCTCTCAGATATAGAAGATAGGATTGCAGTCAGTGACCATGAAAAGAGAGGTCTCTTAGAACCCAGTTGGAGACAATAGGAAGGAGAGGACGAGAGAGAGAACGCTGCTGCACTGTTAAAGTCTGGAAAGACGTTAACTGGCCTGTTTTTTGGTCTGCACCTTTCAGAGTTCTTATGCCTTTACAGGTACTGCCCAGGGTTTGTTTTTAAAACCATATGTGTTGGATGGGTCTTGGAAAATCGGTGCAGTCCGTTCATCTTTCTGGACCCTTAAGTCTCTTTCCATCCATTGTTCACTTTTCATTAACACTTTCATAATGAAACTCATAATAACTCATCCTCTGTCCTTATCTTGGAGGATAATGGACAATTCATTAAGTTTTCTTGGAGAGTCTGTTAAAACATTTTTATCTGTAGTTCTGGGGTAATAGTTTCCATTTTAGTAATAGGACAAACTATCTTTGCATGATTACAGCATTGTTTTAATTACTTTAACTTTCTCATAATTCTTGACATCTGTAATGTCAATTTCAGCTATTTTCATTTAAAACATTTTACTGAATCTTTTGCACTTTTAGTCATTTACCTCTTCATATAAACTTTTAAATCAGTTTTGGCAGCCTCCCTAAAAAACAAAACAAACCAATAAACTTGCTGGGACTGTAACTCTGATTGGGTCATGTGTATTAATTTTGAAATCATAAACTTCTTAGCAATATTGAACCTTCCAATTCATGGAAACGGTTTATTCTTTCAGGTATGTAGGTCCTTTGTTAGCACTGTGGTTGCAAGTTCGGAGGTCATCTTGGATATCTTTCATTAGATCTTCCTTGGTTGAAATACTTTTGAATGTTACTGATGCCAAAATATCTTCATGAGGAGGCTTTTTCTAAAAACTTTTATTTATGTGTGTTAGCTTTTAGGAAGCTGTAGAGGCACAAAGTTACTGCAGTCTTGAATTGGGGGGTCCGGCAAGACACCTTCAGTGATCACCACAGCTAGGCTTTAATGTAAACTACGATCCACAGAACTCTCATGCACCATTGCAATCCAGACAGTAGAATTTCATGTTTTGTAGGATGCGTTTTGATATTTTACTTACCATAATGCTGATAATGTTCTTCCATGCTGTAAGTGCAAATGCCATTTTTGAGCAAAATATTGTTATTCCTCTCAGATGTACTCTATCTGAACAACAGATAATTAGTATAAGCCTTGATTTTGTTCTAATTTACATCATAATTGTTTTAAGCCCATGAACATTTCCTGACATGCAGTAACCAGATTTGTAAAACTTAGCATATATAAAAAAGTCTCTCTCACACATTCCCACCACATATAGTGTCAACCAAAGTTTGTATTTACCTTGCTATCTTCACACTTAAGACCGTCAGGTGCTTGGCTTCTATCAACTGCTCCAGGAGGCCCCGGTACCCTAAATTGTGCAGACACACACGTGTGGCCAGAAAGGTAAGTGTACTGAATATTATAGAGGTGCGTTGAGGTTGATACCACTTCTGCATTTTTCCATTCACACACCACCTTGCCACAGATAACATTGCTGGCAAAAGAAGACAGAAAAACAACCACTTGTTAGTTACTGAAGTTTGCAGTGTGTCAGGTAAATAACAGGTCAAGCCATGGAGAGATATCACAGTGTTTCTAGATCTTATCACTAGGGCTATTCAGACCACATTCATCTGACGAAGTACAGAATATGGATTTATCTGTATGTGGGACAGCTTTCGTGTTCAGTAAGTGACACTGCAGCACAGGCACACACACACACGCACATAGGAAATGTAGGCTTTCCTAAACACATACTTAAAATCACATCTTCCTCCACGACAGTTTCCAAAGTCATCATTTTGAAAGTTTATTTCCATTGTGCACAGATCTGTACCTCCCTGAGCAACTGTAAATATAAGAGGTTTCAGTCAGTCATCTGTTAACAATAACTACAAACTAATTACACTACAGTATTTCAACAATAACGACCACTCAGTTGTTACGTGTTGTACATGTTTTGCTCCCATCTTCTGGTGCTATGTGAAGAATTAGTATTAGAAATTATCCATTTGAAAATAGGAAAATTGGTATCTTTTTGCAGAAATGATCAAGAAATCAGTCATTTCCTCCTCTCTTCTGACGTTTCCCACCCTTTGCACCTACCCACTGATATTTAACTGATGTTCTATTCTTTTTGTCCTATGGTTATTAAGTGTATTCCACTTCTTGATATCACTCAAAGTTGCTTTGTCATTTTATTTCCAAATTTGGACTTATAAAAACAACTTTAATATGACTATCATGTGAATTACTGACATTACAATAACTGTAGTTTAAAAGTGAACTCCAGAAAGGTGGAGGTGGTAGCAGAGGACTATAACCCAGCTCTCTGAGAAGCTGAAGCAAGGGGATCATAAATTTAGGCCCACCCTGGGCAACTTAGAGAGTTAATGACACCTTGTCTAAAATAAGTGTAAAAACAGCTTAGCATGCAGCTCAGTGAAAAAGCCCTTCGTTTAATCCTGAATAATAAAAAATAAGTGCATTCAAAGCACAATTATTACATTTTCCATGTAGTTCCATACAGAAAAGATCTGTATCTCTGCACCTTCCTTTATAGCAGTATGCAGTGTTGTTACTGCATGATTCAAAATCAGCAGCTTTTGTATCTTGTTCACAAATCTCAGTTACTCCATTGCAGAATTCAGGAAAATCACATTGGTCTATGCTTCTCCTACATAAATTTCCTCGCTCCAGTACCTGTGAGAAAAAAGAATGCATACTGAAGGGTTAACCAAAAATACTTTTTTACCAAGTAAAAAGAACATTGTACTTCTGTCTTTCCCGTAGTCATTATATTTTTAAATTATGAATTTAGAAAAACTCAGGTAAAGTAAATAAGAAACAACTCAAATGTCCATCCATGGATAAATCAACAAATATGCAAATACAGGGCTGGGGATTTAGCTCAGTAGCAACATGCCTGCTTTGCAGGTGCCGGCTCCTAAGTTTGATCCCTGGTGTCTGCCAAAAAAATGCACATACAAATGCAATGGAATATTTTCAATTATAAAAAAGAATGGCAAATTTCTGGGCTTGGTGGCATACTTGGGAGGCTGAGGTAGGAGGATCACTGTGAGTTTGAGGCCAGCCTGGGCTAGTGAGTACAGGGCCAGCCTGAGCTACAAAGGGAGACCCTGCCTCAAAACAAATAAACAATAAAAAAAGGGGGAGGAATAGCATATTTATATATTCTACAAGTTGGATGAACCTTAAAGTGACTATGCTAAATTAAAGCCAATCACAAAAGTTCACATTTTATAGGAATCTACTTACAGGATATCTCCTGAATAGGTACATTCACAGACAGAATGCAGACTGTCAGGGAAAACTGCAAGGTTTCCTTCTGGAGTGCCGAGTGTGCTTTGGAACTACAGAGCGGAGGTGCTTGCACAGCACTGAGAATGCACTAACTGCTATACTGGCCTGTTCACTTTAAAATAAAAATGAGAACCAAGACCACCTGTCCCATAAAGGTACAGGATCCCAACAATGAATGTAACTGTACTGTATCCCTAAAATGTACCAATATAGTCAATAAAAGAAAAAAAATAACATATGAATTTAAACCCAGTGGAAAAAAGGTTTTCATAGTTAAAATGCTTTGGACATCATGAATATTCTCTTCAAGATAAGTAGCAGATATCTGTGCTTAAAGAAATGAAAATGCTTGATGGCATCTTGTACATTGTTCATTACAGGTCATTCCCTTCAGAGCCTGCCCTGTGGGCCCTCGAGGGTCATCGATCTGCTTCGGACTCTGGCGGACATCAGAACACTTCGCTGTTGGCACGATGCCGAGGGCCGGGAAGGAGCTCGATCCACTTGGCTTCCTCTACTACTAAGACTGACAGATGCTGGGGAGCAGAAGATCTGTATTGTATACCATCAATTGGAAAAGCAAGTAGTTTCAGTAACTCATCAACGTCACATATGCAGAAAGTTTGTTTGAGATTGGTGAACAAAATTCAGATATACCCAGGTGATAGATACGCTGGAAATCCTGTGGTGAATGCTGGGAACAAAGAGTCACCTGAACACGAAGCTACACATCTTTTCTTTAGGCTTTCTAGGTGCCATTTACCATCCAGATACAACTGTTTAATACATGAAAGGGAGTGTACGGGACCTATTAAAATGATTCAGAATTTGCATATAGGAGTGTCTAGGTACTGGGGAGGTGCACGGTCATCATGTTTAGCAGAGCAACTTGGCTGACTGTTGTCTTTCGTATGCAGCACTTGGAGTTGTCCTCTTAAGAATATTTGTAAAAAAAAAAATAAGACTGAATTTCTCAGTTTTGTACTTGATCTTAGCCAAAAGGCTGAGAAGTGATTAAATTTCTCCATTTTGTACAATCTTTGTGGAAACTCATTTATTTGAGCACAGACAGAGAAGGAGAGAGGAAGCTTTTCACACTTAAGGCAGACAAAATGGGAACAGTGTATATGGGGCCTATGGGCCTTCAAAGATAGCAAAAAGTCAAAATCCATGCTGTGACTCATAATAAAATCAATGTGAACTAATGTAGTGCACCACTTCAGCACGAAGGCTCTCCCAAGCAACTTCACTGAATTTTCATTCTACTAAATGTAGCAATTATTGCCATTTTAAACCACTCTCCTGTAAGATGTAGACAAATGGCCGTGGATTGTTTGGAAAAACCTTAGTGTTCAATCCAACTTTGGAGAAAGAGTTCGAGGCAAGAGCTCTGCTGGTGGGAAAAGCCAGGTCTGTTTCTGAGAAGGAGAAACCCCAGGCTGCCCTCTCTATCCCTGTACCATGGAATCAGACAGGCATCGCCCTTGATCACCAGTCCACTTCATGAAAACGGACACCTTCCCAGGCTCTCCTTCAGTGTTACGCTGCCCACGGCTGGCTCCTCCACACTGATTCTTCTAGTGCTATTTTCAAAGTGAGAGTTGTTTTATTGTCTTCTGTTCATCAGAACACTGCACATCAGTGTGTATATACTGAGTGGTTTATGGCAGAATTTTACTATAAATTGCCTGAACATGAAAAGCTGCATACATGCAAGACCAAGAATTCATAGCATTAAAATAATTGGAAATTAATCTTCCACGCAATAACTGGATATTTTTCAGTACACATTGAATAGAGACTTAAGGACGGCCTTTGAATCCTGACACCATCTGTGTAGGAGTTAGATTTCTATAATTTACCATCTGAAGAGAGCGATTACCTTGAAAATAAATGAAATAATATAAATACTATAAAATATCTTATACTATAAAATATCTTTAATCCCATGTAGAAAAAAACATACCTTTTACGGACACTTCTCGTGGAATATTTAAGGACATAAAAGAAATATACATTCGCTGTCAGCAATTAGCCAAAGAAACCAAAGAAAGTGAATATTCTGCAACAATGCATAAGATTCTAATAAGATTACTGACATTTAGAAATGGGAGGAAAGGAGCTAAAGGTGTAGGGAAGGTGTGATACGAAGGGGAAGAACAAAAAGGGAAAAGAAAAAAATGTGAGAGAATGAAAAGATGAAAATAAAGTGTTTGTAGATGGGGAGGGGAGGAGGGGGTTAAGGGAGGGCAGAGGTAAGGGGAAAAAAATGAGAATCAAGACTTGCCATGTAAAGGTACATGATCCCAACAATGAATGTAACTGTACTGTATCCCTAAATGTACCAATAAACTCAATAAAAAAAAAATTAACATAAAACATTTTAATATTAAAAAACTTTTAAAAGTGAAAAACTTGCACAGTGATAAAAAGTTACGAGGAATATAAAACGTAATATTTTGGGTGCTTACAAGGCAAGTGTTTGGATCACAGCACGGGCCACTCCCACACTCGGCATTGCCAATTAGTAAACATGTTTTAGCATTGCAGCACTTTTTGTATTTGCACACCTACGAGGAAACACGATGATATTCTTACACACAAGAATTTTCCATCAAACAATTAATTTCACTTTCAAAATACATTAAACCGTTTCTCTAACTTAGCCGTAATCACAGTATGATTATTGACTTCAGTACCTATTTTGGGGGGTCCGGGGAATTGAACCTAGGTCCTCGTGCCTGCCAGGCAGACATGGTGCCGTTGAACTAAATCCTCAACACTTGGACCTGTTTTTAATATTGCTTTACTGGATTTCAAAATTTTCCCCATGGTGATCAAATTATTACTGATTCCACGGTCCAGAAATTTTACAGCTAAAAACTTAATGAAATTGTTTTCAGCTTTCTTGTTCATAAATATATGTTCAGCGAATTTTAACCACTTCTGCATTGCATGTATTTGCCACGTGACCATGTCTTCGCCTGTGACCGCTTTTGGGATGTGGTCCTGCACTGCAGGATGATGATTCAGTCAACAATGGAAAGCACGTGTGGACTGGCTGTTCCACACAAGTACAATGCAGCTGAGAAATTCCTGTTGGCTGGGAACAATACTCGTGTCTACGCTGATGGTATAAACAAACCTGCTCACTGAAGTCCTATAAAAGTATAACATGCAGTCCTGCACAGTGTATATCACAGTACATTGATAATATAAATGACTGGGTCACTGGTTTAGATATTTTCTGTACAGTACCTTTAATCACTATTTTAGAATGTACTCTCATAAGAAAAGTTTACCACAAATGGTACGCCATGTGATACTTGATAGATGTGTCAAACCGGAGTTTCTAAATCAGAACAGTATTTTTATTGTATATGTTACAAGGACATTTTTGTCAAGATATATAGTTCTGTAATTTCATATTCAAGATGAATGCTACCAGTCACTAAGTAGATATACAAGAACAAGAACAGTTCTTTATAATATGCTCTTCCATATAGGTGGGTTTCACAGACTGTCAGTAACATTTAAAAATTAGTAAGATAATGAAGAGATGGAAATAAAGTGTTTGTAGATGGGGAGGGGAGGAGGGGGTGAAGGGAGGGCAGGGACAAGGGGAAAAAATGAGAACCAAGACCTCTCATGTAGAGGTACAAGATCCCAACAATGAATGTAACTGTACTGTATCCCTAAAATGTACCAATAAACTCAATTAAAGCTGAAAAACATTAGTAACATGTAAGGCAACGATGGTAACATTTAAAAAATTAGTATTTTTATGGTTAATGTGTTACAAAGTCTGCTTTTGCTTTCCCTAAGTGGTAATGGAGACTTCCACCTTTCATAAGATGTGACTAAGGAGAACCATATACAACCAGATTATTACACTACGTTTCTATTCTGTAATGCTGTTGGTGTATGAACACTGTAGTTGGAGTCCCAGGGCTGAGGCTTTGTGACAGAGGGCGCGCCTAGCATCTATGAGACCTTGGGTGTGACCCCTAGCACTGAAACCAGAACGCAGTAAAAGTAAATGAAGTTTCCTCAGATACAAGGGACAAAACTGAGATGAGGACGCACATGAGAACGTGTTTGCTGATCTAATGAGTCAACTCTGACTGAGAGGAATTTGGAGGTGACATATTTGGGGATCAACATTACTGACTACTAGCTGGGTGTGGTGCCACACACTTGTAACTCTAGCAGTCAGAGGCTGAGGCAGGAGGGTTGCCACAGGTTGAGGCCAGCCTGGGCTACATAGTGAGTTCAAGGTCAGCCTGGACTACAAAGCTAGGCCCTGTCCCAAAAAAACAGACAAAAAAATTATTACTGATGACTGATTACTCGTGTTTATAGTACAGAAAAATGACATTGCTACCAAAACTTGCATGATAAAGAAATTATATTTTTTGCACCACTGTCCCAGTATTTAAACTCATCGGATTCTTCAAAATCAGGAGTGGTCATCACATGTGCCAGGAATCCCTATCTTGGATATTTGACAAAATGTGTTATTTAAAACAAGTCTTCCCTTGTATATTGGATCAATACATTTAAACGTCTACATGAGAAACACATTAAATAAATCTGAAGAAGCCATGCAAAGCTCACACTTTCCAAGCCACAGTCACACTGCTCTGAGGGCTCCAAAACTCGATTGCCACACGTTCCACTGTGTGCTTCATAAACCACTTCTGAAGCTGTTTGATTCTGAAGACATCCGAGTCCAGGCTGTGAAACTAGCAGCTTCAATTCATCCACACTGCAACTGCTGAAAGGCTTTATGCCACTGGAACGTCTAAAGGTAAATGATACTTGTCACGAAATCAAGTCCGTGTCAAAGTAGTGATTTCTAATGCATGGTACAAATCCGCTTAGAGGACAGCCAGGAGGGTGGGCAGCAGGCTTTAATGTTTACGGAAAGATACAAGCAAAGGAACGCATTCCGTTAAACTGTCAGTCTACTGAATGGATAGAAAATAGAAGTGAAAGTACTATGAGCTACAACACGCAAAACACATTACTGTCCTTAGTACAATGACTTGTGTTTGAGGACGTCCCACTATTTCTTGTTTTCATTATTATAATCATCATTATAAGAGTCTTATTTGTCATTCAAAATGGAAAGTACTGGAAAATGTACATTAAAAACTTCAAGGATCGAAAGATGATCAATTGTATTAATGAAAAATTATGATTATACATTCATTATATAATTTTCAGTAACCAAATAAATGAAATGAAATAATTCAGCAGCAAGGCACATAACATCTATGATCCTTAGATTCTTTTTACGTTTTTATTTATATTTCCATGTTAAGGGGCATCTAATAAAGTTTTGCTTAATCTCAACCTTTTATAAAATGATTTAAAATAATAAAAGGGTAATCATTTACTGAACAAGAGTAAGACACCAATATGATATCAAAATAATGCCAAATACTTTAACACAGTCCTCATACAAATTAATTTTCTTGTAGTGGCACACTGGACCTTCAAAATAGGAAATAATGGTTCCTTTTTAACATCCGATTCTAGAACAATATTCTAAACTCCACAAATATCACAATATTTGAATATTTTATAACAAAAACATTCAGTTTAGAATAAATCACACATTTAGTTATTATGTCTCTTTAACTTCTTTTCTTTGTCTATTCTTTTAATGACCTTGACAAGTTGGATGATGACAGGTCAGTTGGCAGGCTGTGCCTCCAAGGAGACTGTGATGTATGTTCTCATGATTGAACAGAAGTTACACACCTTGGTGACATCATCACAGAAGTGTGCTACATTTATCCCACTGCAACCTAAATAGTATAATATGACTTCAGTTTGTTCTGTTATTGGCAAAAACAACTTTGATCAGTTGCTTAATGTGTGTTTACCAGTCTGCACTGTAAACTTCCTTTTTATTCTTTTCAGGTAGTAATTATTTGGAAGGGAACAGTTTGGTTGTATTTAAATATTGCATTGTTAATTAAATTTTATTTTTTCACTTCTGTATTTATACTAATGTACTCTCATAATTTCCTACTATATTTAGTGGGCTATTAGCATAATCAACATTATTTTTGACAATCAAATTTTATCAGATTGCTACCAGAGAAGCTCTTCAAATTGGATTTTTACCCTTGAAAAATCTCCACAATTCTTTGAGCAACTTCTTGTTATGGAAGCAGGATGTTCCAGGCTAATTTGTATTTTCTTTGCCTTGACCACAGAATCTGACTTTTCTCCAGAGTTCTCTTGTTGGAGAAGAGAATTTAAAACTATAACCTGGACCAGATGTGCTCATCATCACCAGGTTTCATAGGACAGGGACCAAGGTTGAGCCAACATCGTAACAAACAGTCCCTTCACCGTCGCTGTCAACCTGCAAAATCCCCACTGATTTTGTCCCTTACACGGTCATGAGTTTAGTAATATTTCAGTGCTAGTGCAGACAGGTTTCTAGAGTGTGCATTGGCCAGTGATTTATGAGTTCTCAGGTAGAAAAGATTTGGGGATCCACTGGGTTCCTCCGCGTGCTATGACCCGGTTACTTGCTTTGTGGGTCTAACGTGGTGAACACCCCCGCGCTTCGTGGTGTTTCCTGGTGGAATCTCTTGGGAGGTCTGATGCTGTATACTTCCCGTCCACCTGTCGTCCTCATCTTATCGCGACCGTGTGAGAGACCTTGGGGAGGCCACCGTTCTATGTTGGTGCTTGTCCCAGTATCGCCTTCTTCTCGCTCTGTCACAGCACTGCTTTACCCTCAATTATTCAGGCTATAAATATGAAAGTAAAAAGCTTCGTCGTTAGGCACCTGTTTGCACTTGAAAACGCCTTTCTGGAAGACCTGTTCATAGTTTCATCCGCAATGACGTGCTCATGCCTCACACAGGGAAGACCCTTTATCTGTGGTGCTGTGGAGCTATCCGACGAGGGTCCCCGCAGATGTAACACCCCTCAGTATCCCCATTATTCTCCTTTCCCAAATCATTGGTCTCCTCAGGATCTGTTACTGACTCGTGTTACTTTCAGCTTCAGCACATTTCACTTTCTTCTCTGGTGCTCAAACGATTAAGCCTTATAAAGATATTTCTTTTGCTCTAATCATGTTCTGATCCTGAAGAGATTTTCAGCTCTACCACGTCTCTGTAAACAGCAGAAAGTCATCCACATTCACTTTTTTTTCCCTGCTGAAACCATGAACATAGCAATACTAAGCCTATTTGTATACCAATAATTCTAATAAGTCTTAAATAATATGTAGTTAATAAATATATTCTTCAAGAAGTTTTATTAGAAAAGGCTTTACATCAGAGACTACTACCCACATTTCCCAAGAGCAGACACATTTACAATAAATAAAAGACCTTACATTGCTTCGGGGTTCATTATGCACGTGGTCCCTGGGCAGTGACAGTTATGGATGTTATCATACGTTAATCCCAGGTTAATCCCAAGCAACTGCACCAGAACGACCGAAAATGCCTCTACAGTTATTGTCTTTGGGTACTAAAAAAAAACAACAAGAAGACGACCAAATTATTCCTTCATGCCATCAATTTCATCAAGTAACTCTGGCCGTATTATATAAAATAATTTACACACTTAGAAACTAGCTTACCATAGTTAAATAATTTTCTTAGGAATATGGAAAGAAGTAGGTGATTCTGCTTGAGTAACAGCATTTTTACTCCAAATGGCAGTGACAAAATAAAATAAGACTAATGTTGGTATGAACCTTTAAACTGGTTTCTAGTAAACTAGAGAAAAAGTAGCTAATGTCGCCGGACATGTGGGGAATGTAATGTCAACCTCGGTGAGCTGTTGAGAGGATTACAGAGGGGATAACTGGCTGGAAATTAGTAACATGATACTTCTGCACAGGACGTGCACACGACCATAGAATTCAGCAGGCCCACTCCTTGTTATGCATGCAGAACAGTTAACATCGGCACCTGAAGGATTATCTGTACTCCCGTGTTTGCAGCATTATGTACACAGCCAAATTACGGGAATATCCCAAATGTCCATCAACAGATAAATAACAGAAATACAACACAGTACATAAAATTGAATGTTATTTATCTGTAAAAAGGAAGGAAATCATATTGCCTGTTGAAATGTGGATGAGCCTAAGGGTATGACATTAAAGGACACACATAATTCACAAAACATCAAATGCTATGTGACTTCTTATAGGAGACAGCTGAGGCTGTCAAGTCACAGAAAAAATACAGTGGTTATTCTTTGGGGCAAAAGGATGAGTAAAATGGGATTTTTTTTTAAAGGGCATAGTTTTAGTCTTGTAAGATAAGAAGTTCTTAAGAGTGCTCTCAAAGTAATTTAAGTATGCCAGGCATGGTGGCGCACGCCTGTAATCCCAGCACTCGGGAGGCTGAGGCAGGAGAATCTCTGTGAGTTTGAGTTCAGCCTCGGCTACGAAGTGAGTTCCAGGTCAGCCGCAATTTAAGTACGCTAAACACTTTGATGTGTACAGTTAATAGTGGTTACAATGGTAAATACTATCATGTGTTTTTAAAATCCTAATAAGCTCTCTTTAAAAAGATAATATTTCAGTTTCACGACCTAAAGAGTTATATGTTTTTATGATGTGTATTTCAATGTTCAAAACTGGCTGCTGTTACACATGAAGACTCATCAGCCACATGCATACCAAGGCGATTCCTATGGCGAGCTTTGGATTGCAGGCCATTCCGTGATACGTTGCTCCCACGAAATAAGGACGGTCCCTGTAACTAAATAGGATAATGTTTCTTGTGAAGAGACACAGTGTTATTAATAGTCATTCTGAGTTGACGATCTAAATAAAGCATAGGTTTATTAGTATTAAAATTATTACGTATAATGTCATAGGCTTTCAGATTTCCATTTCATCTTATACTTCCAAATAGGATATACAGACAGCAATCTATATAAATGCCGTTAAAAATACAAATCATGTAAAGAGAAATGTATAATAGATCATGTGAAATAGGAAGAAAAGGTCCAAAGGGGAAGGGGAACTGGGAAGGGTAGGAAAAAGGAAAGAAGGGAAAGGAATTAATATGGGAAAAGGAAAAAATGGAAACAAAGTCTTTGTAAATAGGGTGGGGGAGGGGTTGAAGAGAGGGCAGGGGAGGGGAGAAAAAATAAGAACCCGCGTGGACTAGGTAAAGGTACAAATTCCCAATAGCGAATATCAGCATCCTGTCTACCTAAAATGCGCAGATAAAATTAGCAGAAAATACAAAGCACGCTCATAGCTGCAGGTTTCGTCAGTACAGGACCGTGAGGTAAAGGACGAGGCCCGCACAGCGGCCTGTCTCCCTCATCTCCTGGTCTAACGCTTCAGGTTGCGTTCTTTGTGCCTGCATAAAGTGTTCGATACAGTTTTCCATCCCGTTAACGAATTCACACTTCATGGAATACTGAAGTGGTGATTCAATTAATTCCCCCTATGGGAATAACCGCTTACTGTGATTAATTAATAGTGTGTTATACTGTTATATTTACTTAGTGATCTGCCAACACAATACTCATACAGACGTTTAACAGACCACCTTATCATGACAATAGTAAGACTGGTACATCCTTTTAGTAGCCAACATACAAAATCTAGCATTGTGAGTGAAGCGATTCTTACATCAATAGGTACGCCATGTCATGGGACCTTTGAAACAAAACCTTTTCTCTCCATGACAGAAATCTTTGTAGCACATCGTCAGCATCCCCGTCAGTCGGAATCTTATTTTGATCGGTCCAGGCCTCCACAGAAGACAGCATAACCTTTATTTTCAGGTGAGATAACATCTGAAGGTAGAAGATCGGTACACAGCATTCTGAATAACAGCAGATATAATACTACGTCTTTACGCAGAATCCGAATATAGTCAGTTTACTATTTTTGAAGATAAATCCATTCATGATGAAACTTGTTAGTAGGACTACACTTTTTACATATGAAAATGCAATTTATATAAACAATATGAACTGTACTAATGTTTCTTAGCTAAATATGAAACAAATACTTACAGTGTTCATGAGATGAAAGATAAAAACAACTTTTTCGGCAGTCAATGTCATATCGGAGCCCATATAATCATACTGAAAGGCAAATTTTATTTCTTGATCAGTGGTGTAAAAGTCTAAATTACAATATTTTACATAGGTTGCCTATAAATTAAAGCAGTGAGAAGCCAAAAGTGTATTTAGATTGATCAATTGCTTCCCAAATTTTTGGAATAAGCCCAATAATGTTTTCAATTAAAATATTAAAACAAAATTGCTGTATTACCATAATTATATACATAGAAACTAAAGGCCCACTGGTTAAAGTACAAGCGTGTATAACCATCACCAGTAAGCAGCAGGGAACAATCTTCATCTAAACAACTAAGCCTGCTTTGTCTGTTTATGCTACCATCATTTTTTGTCATTGCAATCCTATAATGCAGTGATACGTCCTCACTGAACCATGTGCTTCCAAACACAGACCCTGAGCACTGTGAGAGTGAAGGAATCCGTCCTCACGGCGCCAGGGATGGAGCTCAGCCACACTGTGCCTGCCTCACAGGCAGGTCCTGAGTTCGATCCCTGGAGCCCCCCGTCCCCCCCCAAAAGAATATGTCCTCATTTTAAGGAAAAATTATATTTCCTCTGAAATATTATTTCTAAACTTGTACAAACACATTTCTAAACATTAAATACAAATATCAAGAAGGGCAACTTGGGATCTTCAGTAATCTCTAGGTAGCCTGTAACAGAGTCTTCACAGAAAATAAATGCAATGGATAAAGTTCCTCTCCGATACAGAGGAAAGAAATGTTCTCTGCCTAACTTTTGGAGTCTGGCGCTCTCAGAGAAGGCTTTCCTCTTTGGTACTTTTCTGCATGTAACCTTCCCCAATAAATCATATTATGCATTTTCTTGAGGTAGCACATGTAGTACGAGTGAAGGTTTTCCTTTCCGTAGGCAAACCCAGGAAAATGTGGTGAGAGTAAAACATGATCGCAAAAATTAATCCAAATAGGCAATACACACAAATACTAACAACAGACTAAACCCCAGTTAAGTGGCAGTGACTTAAATATCTACCATGTTCAAATAAAATAGAAACTGCTCAAGTGGAAGAACACAGAAGTACTGAGATTTGAAGGCAACAAGATATACCAGGAAAATATTAGACAAAAAGTCTACCTATGCTAGTCATTGCAATTACTGTATCTTTATTGTTACAGAAATAGTCACACTTAAGAAGAAAGCTTGAGAATCCCAAAGTATAAATAATTTAAAAAGCAAGATAAATGAAAGATGACAGAATACAAAGATGAAGAATTGATGGGGACGGGAAAGTAACCTGGGCAGGGGGAGGGAAAGCAGAAGAATCAGGATGTGAGATGTGTATGAATCAGTGTCCCATACTGAATGCATCCACTGTGTATTGCAAACATATACTAGTAAAATGGTTTTGGGGCCAGGGATTCAGCTCAGCGGTTCTGCCACCTGCCTCACAAGAGTGAGGACCCGAGTTCGATCCCCAGTACAAAAAGAAAACTAAACAAACTGAACCAAAAATCAAACAAACAAAAAATCTACAAGAGGCAACTTTAGGGCTGGGGATTAAGCTCAGAGGTTCCACCACCTGCCTTACAAGCACAAGGTCCTGAGTTCTATCCCCCATACCAAAACAAAACAAAAACAAAAATAACGCCAAAAACAAATCTGAAGAAAAATACAGCTTAAAGACAAACGTGAAGATTATCTCAGTATCGATATAAACTTGCTTTTAAATAATAGCATGACTATGAAATATATGAAACAATATTCAACACAATAAGTTGAAATTGTTAAAGTCTGTTTTACAATATTAGTGTGTTTAATTCATATTAACATTAAGGTTTTGTATTGATGTGTTTCATTTCTTATTAGTAGTACAAGTTGAATACATTTATCCTGGGGAGCGGGTACATAGACCTCTGTCTTGATTCCTTTTACTTCCCCTCCCCTACTCCCCCCCCCACCTCTAGACCTCCTTCCCATTTGCAGAAAGGCCTATCTCCTGGTTTTCTACTACCTTTATTTTTACTTTTTGAATTATTTAGAATGTGGTTTTCTCAGCTGAGAGAAACCATATGATGTTTCAGCTTCTGCATCTCATGTATTTCACTAAGCATCATGGTCTCAAGATGCATCCATTTTCCTACAGATGACTTACATGTATTCTTCTTTGTGGCTAAGTACTACTCTGTTGTGTGTGTATATATCACATTTTCTTTATCCATTCATGTGCTGATGAGCATTTAGCCTGTTTCAAAGATTTAACTATTATAAGTTGTGATGCTAATAACGTGGGTATATATACATCACAGTAATAATTATGTATTTCGCTCTTTCAGGAGGGTACCTTGAAGGGGACTGAGTCAAATGGAATTTATAATGTCAGGGTTTTTTTTAAATGAATTCTATTGGTATATTTAATGTATGCAATATAATGACATTCATTGTTGGAAATCTGCACCTTTACATAGTCAACCTTGGTTCTTATTTTTATCCCCACTCCCCTGCCCTCCCTCCAACTCCTCCCTCCCTGTCTTCAAAGATTTTGTTTCCATTTATTTCACTTTCTCATATTAATTCCATTTCCTTCTTTCCTTTCCCCTACCTCTCCCATTTCCCCTTCCTCTGTGTCCCTTTTCTTCCTATTTCACATTATCTAATTATACCTTTTAGTCCTTATTTTTATTCAGTTTCTCACTAGAGAAACTATTTAGCATTTACACGTGTCCTATTTATACCACTTGAGTATTGCCTCAATGTGCTTCCATTTAGCTACAAATGTCTCTAATTTCTCATTTTTTATGGCTGAGTAGTATTCCATTTTATAAAAAATCCCCACATTTTCTTTATCCAGTCTCCCGTTGATAGGCATTTGGGCAGCTTCCAAGTTTTAACTATTATGAATTGTGCTGCTATGAACATGGATGCACATATATCACTGTGGTATGATTCTTTTAATTCTTTTTTTTTTGTATTTGGTAACTTCTAATAGTGAGACTTTAAATAAAGAAACATAGAGATCCTCACACAACTTGGAAGCCATTTAGGCAAGTAAATATTTATTACATAAAAAGCATCCAAATTAAAATTCCAAGAGGCTGGAGATTTGGCTCAGTGGTTCTGCTGCCTGAGTTCGATTCCCTGAACCAAGCACAAAGACCCGAGTTTGATCCCCATACCAAAAAACAAACAAACAAACAAAAACCCTCAGATTTTGAGAGAACAGTTTGCAAGTCTTTGATAAGCATTTGTACATGAGAAAACAAGTACAGTGGACCCCTGACTTAAGAACTCAATTCATTCTTGAGGGCTGCTTCTAACTCAAGTTGATCAGTTGAAGGCTCAGGCTCCTCTCCACAGCCTTCAAAGTCTGTCCTGTATAGAAGCAAATGGCAGCGTCCCTAGGGAGACACTGGCCCAGGATTTCTCAGTTAACCCCACACAGGCAAGGATGTTGTAATGTTCCTTCCAGAATTCTTACGGGCTCTGAATCCGAGACCATCTAGGAGCACAAGTGGCCAGCATTCGGTTCACATCTATATGGCAGGTGGTAGTAACTCAAGGGTCCACTGTATTTCAATAAAAAGGAAAACAAGTTTGAGTGCTTACCTTTTCTTCCAGCGTGACCTCCTGCCTAGCCTTTGTGACTGAACAGCCCTCACCCCGCAGTGATTCATCTCTACAGCCCGGATGTTAGCTCCACAAGACTGGCGGTGCACAGAAGCCCCGAGATCCCTTTCACATAGCCTGTCTGCTACTCAATATTCCCTTACAGGTTTATACAACCTTATACTGAATGAGCTTGGGAATTTCAGATATCCAAAGTCAACTATATATACACAATTCTATTTTCTTGCACAGGTCAATATATATCAGGTGCCCAACCAACCATATGATGACTAGTGACTATTTAGACAAAAAAAGTCAAAATGTATCCCTAACCAGAAGTGAAACAAGTAAAACGCAAAGTTACAATATAAAGGCCTTGCTGGTGGTGCAGTCCTCAGGGACCATATCACACAAAGTGTTCAAACAGCATTCATGGCAAGCGGGGGCTGCGGGGCCACAGCCCCCCAGGCCCGAGAGCAAGCACAGCGTTACGTCCTCGTCTCGCCCGGCTAGGGACGCGTGGATCCTGGGCAGCAGGGCGCCCCAGGGCCCCGGGAAGCCGCCTGTGCAGCCTGCTCTGTGCCAGGGCCCGTGTCCGTCCTGGGCAGCCAGCTCCCCAGGCATCCCAGGCGGCACCGCAGGCCCGGCCGGCCACCAGATTGTGCACGTCCAGGGGGTTGCGGAGAGGAGGAGGCACTCTTCAACGCCGTCATGAACCCCAGGACGGCCAGCTTACTGCAGACCATGTCCACGAGGCTCCAGAAGCTGCCCAACTCCTTCAAGCCACCGGAGCCCAGATCCCACTCCCGACAGGCCCTGCCGGAGCCCTGACTCTGCAACGTGCTCCCGCGCAGTCCTCTCCAGCAACCTTGCAGCTGGGAGCTGTTCCGTTTGGGACATTGGCCCCACTGGGGGAGTCTCTGGCCCAGCAGCTACGCCTGACATTTTCTGAGACCAGATGGCCATGCGTTCTCAGATGAATGTTACAGCCCCCACCAGTCCCCAGTGCAGCAGAATTTAGTGAACTCAGCCTCGGGTCCTCTTCCTGATGGATGGGAACAAGCCGTAACTCAGGATGGAGAAATTTACTATATAAACCATAAGAACAAGATCACCTCTCCACTAGACCCAAGGCTTGACCCTCATTTTGCCATGAACCAGAGAATCAGTCAAAGTGCTCCAGTAAAACAGCCACCTCCCTTGGCTCCCCAGAACCCACAGGGAGGTGTTATGGGTGGCAGCAACTCCAACCAACAGCAACAGATGCGTCTCCAACAATTGCAGATGGAGAAGGAAAGACCTCAGTTGAAACAGCAAGAGTTGCTTCGGCAGGCAATGCAGACTATCAATCCTGGCACAGCAAATTCTCCAAAATGTCAGGAATTAGCTCTTCATGCTGGAGCAAGACAGTGGAACTCAAAATCAGTGTCTTCTCCCAGCGTGCCTCCGGAATTAAGAACAATGACAGCCAATAGCTCAGATCCCGTCCTCAACAGTGGCACCTGACGCTCTCGAGATGAGAGCACAGGCAGGGCTAAGCATGAGCAGCTACGGCGTCCCTCGGACTCCAGACGACTTCCTAAACAGCGCTGAAGCAATGGATACAGGTGATACTATCTGACAAAGCACCCTGCCCTCGCAGGAGGACCATTTCCCAGACTACCTTGGAGCCATTCCTGGGCCAAATGTGGACCTTGCAACACTGGAAAGAGATGGGTTGAACATAGGAGAGGAGCCAATGCCCAGTCTGCAGGAAGCTTTGGGCTCTGACATCCTTAATGACATGGAGTCTGATTTGGCTGCCACCCAGCAAGATAAAGAAAGCTTTCTTACATGGTTATAGAGCTCTCAGGTAGATCGAATTCTGAATCTGTGAAGGATCTAAGGAGATGAGACATGTGTGCCTGAAATTTCCAAATAAGCCCGTTAAATTTTTCTGTCAAATACAGAAAAAGATGAACAAATGTCCAGCAAGATTCTTTCATCCCTTCTTTTGCTCTTCCTTGCCCATTTCAGCTGTTAATATATTGCTGACCTCTTTCACAGTTGGCTCTAAAGAATCAAAAAAAGGTTTTCTGTTGGCTGGTTTCTTTTGCTACTGTAACTGCTCTTTGTTCTGGGGGCTGGGGAAGTGAGCCTGTTTTGATGATGGATGTCGTTCCTTTTGCCCAGTTAGATGTTCACTGATCATTTGAACTGTTTCGACTTGGAAGTCAAATGCTTTATCTCACAACATTTAGTTTCTTCAACTGCCCTTGGCCAGTGGCAGAACGTGCCTTACTGGTCTGACAAGTCAAAAATGATGTACCTGATATTAAGTACTTCATGCTGATTTGAAGAGACAGCTGAAACCAAGGCTGAAGACTGTTTTACTTTCAGTGTTTTTTCCCCCCTAGTACAATCATTACTCACACAGTGACCTGGGCTTTACTTTAGGAGCTTGTAAGGCTTGAGTCAATTTTCATAGAAATACATTGATTATTGCCACATACTCTAGTATAGATTTGGGTGGATATTTTGGGGGGGTTTATTTTTTTGTTTGGGTTTTTTGATGGTGGTAAGGTTTGTTTTGTTGTTCTTTTTTGTTGTTGGTTTTGTTTTTTTGTTTTTCTAGAATCTAGGCAAATTACTCTATTAGTGAATCTATTTAGAATTGTAGCTTAGGAAGGTTATTGTAGTTCTTTGGTAAAATCTGTATGTCCTAGTTTTTGCCATTTTATTTAAATCTTAATTATCTGCTTTTTCTATATATTCACATGCACACTTACAATGTTTATAGCAGTGTGATCGCAGATCATTTTAGGCTTCCCTACCTTCCAGTTTATTTTTTAAATGGTAGCAGCTTTGAATGTACGCATTTAGAATGCATGGCTAAGAGTTTATATTTCATGAATAGTTTGGTTCTGTTGGGGAAATCTACAGATATTTGAGGTAGTTTAGTATTCTAGAAAGGGTATTAGTACGGATAGTGCCTCAAGGACTACTCCGCACCCTCTGGACACATGTTAAATATTATCTGATGAACTGAAACAAGAAATGTTCACACAAATAGTTGGTGAGTCAGAGGGACTAGCATCTCACATCGGAACCTGGTCTAACTTCAGGGAGAAGAGAGGTGGAACCTGCAGCAGAACCTTGCAGAGTTCAACCCAGCAGGAGGTCAGAGATCTCAACTTGGGCTTTGCAGACAGAAATCAGCCTGAACCTCAGGGACTGCTGCTGGCTTTGCTGAGACTAATTAGCTTAGACCTGCACACTCCTGCCCACGCTGTCTATTGTGTCAGCAGAGGCATGCCCTGAAGGAGGCCCTCTATTTCTATTTGTATTTTTTATTTGCAAAGTAATATTTTTTCATATCCTTAATCATTTAAAAAATTGTTATCTATCTTTTTCTTTTCTCAAAATTTTTTCCTTGTTTAATCTTCTTTTTATTATCCTCTCTTTCTGTCTCACATCTTGATTTACATTACTCTCCCTTTTTGTTCTTATTCCTATCCTAATTCAAATTTTTTCCTTTTCTTTTATTATCCTTTTCCTTCTCTCAATTGCCATTAGAAAGTGATTAGAGTCTCTAAACTCCCAATTGTTGTTAGTTTGTTCTGTTCTTGTGTATATTTTGTTCTGTCTTCTCATCTCAACAGCTTCCTAGAGTTTGTGTGATCTTCCTGTGTCCCCTGACCTGATTTTTCTCTATCCTATCTATCCTTCCCTCCTCAACTATTTCTAAGTCCCCATCCTGAAGGGTAAAGTTGCTATATTGAAGAGCTTACTCACTATACAAATTTTGGGCTGGTTCTCGATTTTGATTTAATTCACACAGTTAAAGTTGATAGATTAATAACTACCACAAATTGTCATTTTCTAATCTGTGCTTGATGCTATTGTGTTGCTGATTGTATCACTTGGGCTAAGGTATTGTGACTGATCTAACTGGTTGTCCTTCCTGGTTATAATGAGAATGAGATTGCCTCAGAGATATCAGAGACTGAAAACATAAAGACAAGCTACATCTGGAAGATCGAAGTATTAACCCAGGAATTAAACCAAGGACAGGACCAATGATAAAAATAGAAATGAGAAGGCATTTAAACAAGACAGAAACACAGACTTCCACCCCACAAAGGTAAACTCTGGGGGAAATGAGGTGGAAGAGTCTGACAGCCATCTGGACACCCTGAACCAATAACACAGGAAGGAAAAAATCCAGATAAATGAGGCTCTAGAAAAATACAAAACAGAAATAATTTCCCAGATAACCATAGAGAGGGTGAGAAAAATGAAAGGCATGATCAGAGACTGTAGAACAGAAACAGATAAAAAATAGATGCTCTCAGGACCATGATTGGAAACCATGAATGCCTAGCACAGGAAAGAAATGGAAACCTTGAATGCCCAACATTGGAAAGAAATGGAATCCATGAAACAGATTCAAACAGATACCAGAAGAATAAACTATAGAAAGCATTATGAAAGAATTCACAGCAGGATGAATGAATGTAAAGATAGAATTTCAGATCTAGAAGATAGGATTGTGGTCAATAACCATGAAAAGAGAGATCTCTTAAAAACAGTAAAGGACCATACGAAATCAATCCAACAACTCTTAGATGATGCAAAGAAGAGTAATATAAGACTGATAGGAATCCATGAAGTAGCAGGAGAAAGTTCAAATGACATAAAAAAAAAACTGTTCACAGAATTAATGACAGAAAACTTCCCAAACAGAGGTGAAGAATTTGACATACAGATAAGTGAGGCATATAGGACTCCAACAAGCCATGATAAAAAAATCTACATATAAACATATAATAGTCAAGATCCCAGAAACTCAACAGAAGAAAATACTACCAGCAGAGCAAAGAAACAAATCACATGCAAAGGAAAGCCTATCAGAGTCACAGCAGACTTCAACACAAACCCTCAAGTCAAGGAGAGCCTGGAGTGATGTACTTCAAGTCCTAAAAGAAAACAACCTCCAACCTAGACTGATGTATCCTGCAAAATTATCTTTCAAAATGGATGGGGAAATAAGATACTTCCATGACAAAGAACACCTGAAAAATTTCAAGAACAGCAAACCAGTGCTCTGAACGCTTCTAAACAATATCCTGGAAAAAGAAAATGAAGACCGCAACTCCTTAAGGCCCAACAGAACAAATATACCAGGCAAGGCAAGAAATTAAAAGTAAAGAGGTAAAATAAAAAATAAAAGAACCAACAACTGGAAAATAACATGACACTGGAAAGATAATACATAACAGTCATAACCATCAATGTTAATGGCCTCAATTCACCAATCAAAAGAAACAGGCTAGCAGAATGGATTAAGAAACAAAATCCAACAATATGCTGTATACAAGAAACCCACTTAATCCACAAAGAAATTCATAGAGTGAGAGTAAAAGGATGGAAAACTGTTCTCCATGTGACGAGAGCCCAGAAAAAACCGTGGGTAGCTCTCTTATTTGCAGATAGCATAGATTTCAAACCAAAACTAATTAAAAGAGACAAAGAAGGCCACTACATCCTTGTAAAGGGAAAAATACAAGAGGAAGAAATGCTAATCATAAATATATATGCACTGAATACTAATGTCTCCCACTATACAAAACAAATATTAATGGATATGAAAAACAAAATAAACACTAATACTATCAGAATGGGGTACCTCAATACTCCACTGACACAGACAGAGCATCTAGACAAAAAAATCAACAATGAAATAATAGAACTGAACCAATTCTTCGAACAAACAGACTCAGTAGATGTCTAGACAGTGTCATGCCCCAGATAATCAGAATATACATTCTTTTTGGCTGCACAGAGGTCATCCTCCAAAACAGACCACATGCTAGCTCATAGAACATGTATAAGTAAATGCGAAGGAACTGAAGCTATCCTATGTACATTATCAGACCATAGTGCAATTAAACTGGAGATCAATAGCCTAAGAAACTGCAAGAACTTCACAAACGTGTGGAAATTAAATAACACAGCTGAACAATCATTGAGTCACAGAGGAAATTAAAGAAAAAATTAGATAGTTTCTATAATTAAATGATAATGCCAATACAATATACATGAATCCATGGGACACAATGAAAGCAGTTCTACGAGGGAAATTCATAGCAGTAAATCCCCACACTAGGAAAACAGAGCAAGCTCAAATAAACAATCTAATGCTTGACCTTAAGCTTCTAGAAAAAGAAGCACAAGACAAACTGAAAGATCACACAAGGGAGGAAATTATAAAGATCAGAGCAGAAATTAATGCAATGGAGACTAAGAGAACTATTCAAAAAATCAATGAATCGAAGAGTTGGTTTTTCAAAAGAATAAATAAAATTGATAAACCCTTAGCCAACCTTATCAAAAAAAAAAAAGGAAAGAAAAGGCTCAAATTCATGCAATTAGGTATAAAAAAGGTGAAGTCACAGCAGATCCAGCAGAAACCCAGAGGATCATCAATACCCACTTTGAAAACCTGTACTCTATATCAGAAGAAATGGACAGATTTCTAGATACATATGAACTTCCAAAGTTGAACAAAGAAGATATAAAAAGTCTAAACACCCCAACTACATTCAGTGAAATTGAAACGTAATTAAAACATTACCAACAAAGAAAAGCCCAGGTCCTGATGGCTTCACTGCTGAATTCTACAAGACATTTAGAGAAGACCTATCACCACTACTCTAAACTCTTTAATGAAATTGAAAGAGAGGCAATACTTCTTAATTCATTCCTAGTAGCTTGCTATATTTCTCTCTCAGTGAGTTTGTTGTTCATTAGAAGGTCATTAACTTTTAGATGTTGACTTTATATCCAGTTATGCTACAGAATTTGGTCATTAAATTTACAAGTCTTTTGGTGGAGTTTTTGGAGTCTTCTATGTAGAGTATCATGTCATCTGCAAATAATGATCGTTTAACTTCTTGCTTTCCTATCCTTACTCCTTTTATTTCTTTCTCATCTAATTGCTCTGGTTAATGTTTCCAGAATTAAACTGAATAAGAGTGGTGACAGTGGAAATCTTTGTCTTGTCCCTAATTTTAGAGTGAAAGCTTTCAGTTTTTGTTCATTTCATATGGTATTGGTTTGTCATAGATGGCTTTTATCAGATTGAAATAAGGACCATTTATTCCAATTTTCTGTAGAGTTTTGATCATGAATGGGTGTTGGACTTCGTCAAATGCTTTCTCTGCATCAGTTGAGATTATAATGTGATTTTTGTCTTTGGCTCTGTTGATATGGTGCATTACATTTATTGATTTGCATCTGTTGAATAATCCCTGCATCTCTAGGATGAATACTATTTGATTATCATGTATACTCTTCTTGATGATTTGCTGCATTCTGTTTTCCAGTAGTTAAGAGTCAAGCTTTATGACACAAATTTCAACTTGCAAATGGAGAAAGCACACGAGAAAATGAGATACAATATTTGCAATAATCATAGGTAAAGAAAGGGGAAGTTTTCTTTGTATTATAAATGCAAACTGTAAGTTTGAAATCATTTCCAAATAAAATGATTAAACCTGAAGATGGGGAGGGCTGGAGATTTAGCTCATCTACCGTGCAAGTGCAAGTTCCAGAGTTCGATCCCTGGTACCAAAAACAAAAGAAAAAAACCCTCCCCCCAGAAAACAAAACTGAAGATGAAGTAAAGATAACTTCATTTGAATAAATGCTAGAGAGACTCCAACAATCTAAAAATAAATATTAGAAATACAGTCCTATTAAAGAAAAAGAGCAAGTAGGTGAAGAAAAATACTTTTTAAATTTCATTTCTTTAAAAAACAACTGAATGTTTTGCTAATCAACATATTCAATGGCTTACAAAAAATGGAGCCATAAGATATAGTTTCACAAAATTGCAATCATTGTCTTTACATGTAATTGTATTGTTTTAATGCTCTTAAACTATATCTAAAATGGCTTGAAATTCATTCTAAATCATGATAAATTTACATACTAATATCTACCTCCAGAGAAATAATTGGGATGTAGACCTAGATACAGAGGTATATTAGAAAGAAATCAACATGGAGGTTACACATAAGTTTTTAAATATAATACACTAGGTTCAAGGGGAGGTAAAGAGCAGAGCAATAACAACTGATCACTTATAATGAGCACTAATAGCTGAGTGCTTAGTTGTCATGCTGCTCCAACACCCACTCACGACATGTTCTAAAGAGAGGCAGGGACTGCCTCTGACTATAGATAGAAGAAAAGGAAAGAACCCCCTGGCTTATCAATACACTGTCCACCACAGCCATAGCTTAAAACTAAAGACACAGACTGAAAAACAAGGAAAGGAAATTTAACCACAGAATGTTGTCAGTCATTGTCGGGTTGTATTTGCATAATGACTTTAGCACAGCATAACTCAGACTCTCGTGGTTCCATTTTCAGGCCAAATACCAGTATTCCTCAAGTAATAGCAATAATGATGAAGATGCAAATGTCTCCCTAAAATATGTCTTAATTAGTAAAATACACTATATTAACTACATTAATGGGGCTTTATGTAAACATTAAGTGTCATAACACATTTAATGAACACGTGGATAAATGTTTAATGTTAGTGTATATATATGTGTGTGTATATATATATATATATATATATAAAAAACAAGGAAATATCAATATGTACACATAACTATGTTTAAAACAGAAATATGTGCTTATAATTTCTCATTGAAATACATTAGATATTTTTTCATCATTTTCTTTTTTCAGTCTTTATTTTTTCATTGATACACAGTTTCCCATAATTATCTTGATAAAAATTACTGAAGAATGCACATTTTTTTAAATGAACAAAACAGAGAACTTTTTGACTCTCCTTGAGAGATCTTAGGCAAATGGTCAATGATAATAAACAAATCAGTTTTTTAAAGTTGCTGTTAAGGCTTTGCTAAAACTGATATTATATAAACACATTTCAGAGCCAAATGAATCTTCCTATCAATGATTCTTCCTATTTTTAAAATATGGCACGCCTACCAGAAAATTCAAGCAAGTTATAAAACATACACTATTATTAGAGATAACATCAAACAAACATCATCAATTGAATAATAAATCAATCAGGTTAATCTAGAGCAGGAATCTTTCACCAACTATTAAGGTAGATTCAGAAATATCTGCAGCTAGATGTGATTCACTAGGTTACAGTGTGGTACAACCCTTCTGTACACTATTGCTGTATGCGTACACATGGTAATCAACACATAAGTATTAGTTTCCCTAAGTCATTGTAGAGGTAATACGGGAGATACAAATTTTGAACGGAGTAAAATAGAACTGATTTTCCTACAAATATACTTGAATTTAAACATAAACTGAAGAATATATTGAAATATATAAGTAACACATACCAAGCCTTTGTCCACAATGATTTGTATTTTCAGAGTTCTGTTCAACAGTGGATCAAGTGAATGTTTCTATGAAACAAATAATATGAATAAAAACATTTTCAGAATTCTAACTTTATCATGTATTATATATTAATGAACCTTCCCAAAGGTATGGAAATATTGAGTACTTAGAATTGTATATAAAGACACATATATAGAAAAATAAGAGGATGGACGCACACTTAGTAAACAAGCAAAAGGGAATCCTTAGAAAACATTTAAAACAAATCAGATTCTTCCCTCCCTCCCTCTTTTCTTTTCTTTTCTTTCTCTTTTTCTTCTTTTCCTTTCATGCTGGGAAATGAACCCAAGGTTTTTCACACACTCTACACTGTCTGCTCATTTTATATTTTTGACATTTGTTATTTTCAAAAAAGTTGCTAAAATTAGGGATAATAACGTTTCCTCCCTCTCAGTAACTTCCTGTGTACCATGTAGGATTACATCACTAACTTTTGTCTTAAGTAAACTTCCATTAACTTTAACTCTTTACTCTAAATCTTACTTTAACTCTTAGCATTAAATGTGGTCTTTATTTTCTCATTAATTTGTATTTTTACTTCTTTATATTAACTTATTGAGTTCCACATTCAATTAAATGACTTGTGATGAACATATACACTTGTGTAACCATAACTATAATCCAAGCAAAGAATGTTCCCATCACACTCAACATTTTTCATGTTGTTGGGATTATTCATAGTTCATTTTTTTTTTTTTTTTGGTGCCAGGGATTGAACTCGGGTCCTTGCGCTTGCAAGGCAGGCCACCGAACCGCTGAGCTAAATCCCCGGCTAGTTCATTCATTTTTGTTGCTAAGTATTATGCTATTTTAGAGTACATTATAACTTGTTCTACATTCACCTGTTGATGCCAATTGGACTTTTACACATTATCAGTTATAAACAAAGTTGCTCTGAATATCCACATACAGGTACTCATGCAATTACATAGTTTTATTGCTTTTGATAAATACTTAGAATAGATGAATTATATTATAATTGCAGGTGTGAAAAAGAATACAGAGGGTGAAACTGCTTTCCAAAATGTTCTATTACTTGCATTTTGAACAAGAAATGAGTTCCCATAGTTCCCATTTTCATTTTTGTATTAATTCTTATTTGCATTAAGAATTTTATTTGTACTTTTCTGATGATTATGTTGGTTATCTAAAAAGGAGGTTGGCTTCTGTTGAAAGTGTATTCCTTTTATTATTATTCTTTTTCCTATCATACATAAAATTTCCAGTACAGTGTTGAATGGAAGTTGTAATGTCAGATAGCTTTTGCTGGTTCACAATTACAGTGATTATCATGGTCATTCTGGGGTACTGTTAACAGATATACATGGACTGGGTGGCTTAAATAAATTCTTCTTTCTCAAAGGTCTGAATTTTAGGAAGTCCATGACTTAGGTCTTGGCAGATCTAAATTCTTCCTGGTTTGCAGACAGCTGTCTTCTCCTCCAGTCCTTACATGATGGAGAACAGAGATGAAGATCCTCTGTTTCCTCTACTCTTTTAATGGGGCATTAACCCAGTATGAGGGAACCTTCATGAATCGATCTAATTACCTTCCAAAGATCTGCTATTCCTGTAACATCCTCTGGGGTTAGAGCTTCATAATGAATTAATGTGGTACATATTCACGTAGCATAGCAGAGGCAAAACATCCAGTCGTCTACATTCATTACGTTAGCTGTAAATTTTCCTAGATCCTCTCATTTATATCAAGGAAATTTTCTATTTCTACTTTTTAACATGCATGAGTGTGGAATTCTGCCAAATGATTTTTCTGGACTATTGAAAGGTCTTACAGCTTTCTGCATAAGTCTGTTAAATTATGTATTTCAAGTAAACTTTGAGTGTCTTCATTTAAACAAACTTGCCACAGATTTTCAGATACTTCAGTCTCAGAATTTTAAACAAATAATATTTTATATAATAATGGTTTAATTTTATAAGCTAAAGATCCTCAGAAATTATTTGACTAATTCAAAAGCATTTCACTTTAGCAAAGGACAAAACCAGTCTGAATTTTTCTGTCGTTTTGAGTGATATTCTTTGAGACCAAAATGCAGGTAGATTGATTATTCATAATTTATAAAGTCCAAAAAGTATTATGTAAATATACCTCATTGTTGCCAGTTTTGATCATGGACTTCTTAGAAATTTTTAAAGTTCAAATTATCTTTATTTTGCTAAAGTGTTATTCTTTAATAACTTGAAATATTTTCAAAGCTATTTTATTGTGACGATGGTTTTCATTATTTTGAATTGCCATTACTAGTCTTTTTTTTTTTTTTTTTT
>NW_022900930.1:3142238-3183961 GCF_012274545.1 Fukomys damarensis | reverse complement strand
TGTTTTTTTTTTTTTTTTTTTTATAACCGTAGTAGGGCTCTTTAGAGAAATACAGTTGAGAGGATGTGTACATAAAGAGAAAAAGATTTATAACAAGGAATGGTCCCAGGTGTCATAGTGTGGGTCTGAAACGTCTTCTAAAAGCTCTTATGTTGAAAGTTTGTCCCCAGGTGTTGGTGCTATTGGGATAGTGAAAACTTTAGTGGATGGGGCCTAGTTGGAGAAGTAGGTTACTGAAGGTAAGCTGTTGTCTCTGCTCTCTATCCTGTCTCTCTTTCTTTTTCCTCTTGGCAATTGTGAGTTGAGCAACTCTGTTCCATGAAGTCCTGTGACCACGATGTCCTGTCTCAGCATAGACTCAGCACCAGTGGAGCCTGTGACTATGGACTGAAAACTCTGAAACCGTGAGCCAAATAAATCTTTCCTCCTTTCAGAAGATTATCTCAGGTATTTTGTTACAGTGACAGAAAGCTGGTGAACCAGGTGATTATGGTGGCTGGCTTTTCCAAATTCTGTAGAACTGGCCAGCACAATGGACAGCTGAGGTATACAGACTTGCCATCCTGGACATGCACACAAACTGATGCTACATCTTCAATTTGAGTTTAAAGCCATTTTCTGCAAAGTATCTGTTGTACTTTGCTAACATGCAGTGTTTTTGTTCTACTGAGCCTTCAACTGATTGAATCAGACCCATTTACATTATGCAAGATGGTCACAGCTTTATTCAATGTTCACAAAGCTAATCTCATTAAAGAAAACACAGGCACACCCAGAAAAACACTTGATTGTCAGATCCCAGTGGCCCAGGGAAGCTAAAGCATAAAGTCACCTATCATGTATTCTTAGGTTTTTTCTGTCATCAGCTTTATATCCACTGCTTCTTCCACTTCACATTTTTGGCTATGACATTATCATTACAGCTTATTTATTTTAAATGATAATAACTATTTACAAGGTACACTGCACTATTTATATATGTATATATTATGGAATAATTCAATCAAGGGAATTAGCACGTATCTATCTTCTCATATATTTGTTATTTTCTGTGGGGTGAACATATAACTGTTTGTTTGGTTTTGGTTTTTTGAGACAGGGTCTCACAATGTAGTTGAGACTGACCTGGAACTCACTATGTAGCCCAGGCTGGTCTTGAACTCATAGTGATCCTCCTGCCTCAGCCTCCCGAGTGCTGGGATTTCAGGCGTGCGCCACCACACCCAGCTGTAACATATAAATGCTATAGGAGTAGATTTTAAGTGTTCACATCATGGAAAATGACAAGTTCTACTTCTAGTCACTTTTGAAATATATATTATACTGTATACTTTACCACAGAATAGCTCTACAAAACCTGTTCCACCCATATAACTGAGACTTTGAACTTGACAACCAATATCTCCCCACTCACCCACCCATAAGTGTGTGTTAACCATTACTCCACGCCCTAATATTATGGAGTTGGATTTCCTTAGATTTCACGTATGTCTTGGTCTGTTTTTGTTATTATAGCAAAACTGAAGCTGTGTATTTGCAAACAAAAGGTGAACATGTTTATTTAGCTCACAGTCTTCACACATAATAGGATGGTGCTAAGCATCTGTTCAGCCTGGTGAAGTTCAGGAGAGACTCAGGAGAAATTCTTGATCTTTTCCTATAACATGCTGTACTTATAGGACTAAATTATTTGCACAAGAACCCCATTGAACTCTTCCAAGGACAGTTCCTGTGGTTACCTCACTCGGCACGCCCCAAAGATCTCACCTCCTAATGTCACTACACTGAGGACCGAGTTTCCAGCATGTAAACTTATGTGGGACTCTTATGGCTTGTATCCAGTGCTTCACTCACTCCCAGGTGGTGTTTTTGGGAAACAGCCGCATCATGGGTGTACGACAACTGGATTATGGCTGTGATGGCTGGTTATTCCACTGATTAGCACAGCTCTCTGAGTGTGGATGATAAGAAAGCCCAACCTGGTAGTAAGTGGCAAAAAACCAATAGGCTTGTAGCCCGAGTGGAGTGAAAAGGAAAAGGAAGGCTCCTTGGCTGGCTGCTTCCTGCATGAGTTGTTTTTCTTCTGCGATACCCCTCTGCCATGCTGCCCTGCCTTGGAGCCAGCTGATTGTGGGCTGAAACTTCTACACACTGTGAGTTAAAATAAATCTTCCTTCATTTAACTTCTGTGTATTGGGTATTTTGCCCCAGTAGTGAGAAAGTAACAAGAGAGGGACACTTCTGAATCATATTCTAGCCATAGTAGCACAAAAGTGAAGTCGTGCAAGACTTGTCTTTCTGTGCCAGGCTTATGTCACCAAGCATAACGTCCTCCAGCTTTCTCTGTGGTTACAAATGACTGAATTTCCATCATTTTTAAAGAGGATTATTATTCCACTGTGTGTGTATGTATGGACACACATGTGTGCACACACGCACACACACACACACACACCAAGTAACATTTCTTTATCCATTCTTCCACCAGGGGATACACAGGTTGATTCCATATCTTGACTCCTGTGAATAATGCCATGATTTAGATGCAACTATAGTTATCTCATTTCCCTAATAATAGACAATTTGGACCATATTTTAAAACATCCATTTCCTGTTGGTATTCCTCTTTTATTTTTCTCATTGCTGAGACAAAATACCCAAAACCCAAAGTTAAAGGAGGAAAGGTTTACTTGGCTCACAGTTTGAGAAGTTTCAGTCCATAGTTCAATGGCTGCAAGGCTGGATGGCACGGCAGAGGGGCGTCGCAGAGGGAAACAGTCCATGGCAAAGCGGGGCAGGCTGAAGGTAGCAAGCAAGTGAGCTGCAAGTGACAAGTGACAAGTAACAACCACAGTTCTTTCTGTCCTTTATATCTTATCCAGGGAGGGTAGACTCTAGCCTCACACTATGAATCAATCCCAGCCAACTTCACAAAGCCCCAGCTGTGACCATGTAAAGCTTTGGGGGAACACACAGATACAAGCCATAACAGCGTGTTTTTAAAAAACTTTCTATTTGGGTTGTTTGCTTGCTATGTAGTGGCTTTAATTTTTCACAGATTTTGAAAACCTATCCCTCATTAATATATGGTTTGCAAATGTATTCTCCCAATCCATAGGAGTTTTTGCCTTTCACAGTTCTGATTATGTCCTTCGCTGTCTAGAAGATTTTAAATTTGATCCAGTCCTATTTGTCTGAATTCACAACTGTTACTTGTGCTTTAAGCATCAAATGTAAAAAATCATTCTTTGAGTCCAATGTCATGGCAATTTCTCATATTGCTTTTTTCTAGTAATTTTACATTTCAGGTCTTACATTTAAGATCTTAATATAATTTTTAATAAATTTTAAAATGTGGGATGAACATAGGTCCAATTTCATTCTTCTTCAAATGGATATACAGATTTTTCCAGTACCATTTATTGGAGAGACTATAATTTTCCTTAATGTGTTCTTGGAAGCTTTCTTAAAAAACCAGTTGGCCAAGAATACAGACTATTTCTGGGTCCACCCTTATACCCACTTTCTAACATGTCTGTATAACTCAGTCTCAGGAACACTTTCATTTTACTGTAAGAATATGTTTTTATTGGATCTTGTTTTCAGTTTCGGGTTCTATGTATCAATTATGGTTTTAATGAAGATGTTCACTGTGTACGTACATATTTTCTGTACTTTTACTGGTGAAAAAACAGACCTAAAATATAAGCCTTTCTTTCTCTCCCTCCCTCCCTCCCTTCCTTCCTTTCTTTCCATTTTCTATTACTTTAGAAAAATGTTATACTGTATTAAAGATATGTAATTCAGTTATGTATATTTGCAAAAGTACTTGTGCTAATAAATGTATGCAAAATTAAATCTGAAAAAAATTACTGAGTTTCCCTGTGAAGACAGAAAAGGCACAACACAAACATATATCCAAGCATCTCCTTTTCTGCAGTGACGTCCACTGCTTTTTAATGATTAAAAGTGTGACTGTTCAAAAATTTGGTGCATTGGTCCAATTAAGTTACTGATGAAAGAAAACATAAAATATGACAGTTTTATTAAATATCTCTTCAAAGTTTGCAATACTATGTATCAACATATGAAACTACAGAGAAGAATCTATGTAAGAAAGATAACAGTGAGTTCCACACCAGTATTTAGCATTAATTTTGGCCTTCTAAATTTTATAAAATAAATTTTATACTTCTAAATATTTCACATTTTAATAGATATGCTAACTCATAATATTTACTTATTACAATAATAAATTTAACAATTTAATAATAATCAAAATCCATTTTTCACTTACTACCAGAAAAAAACTTCAAGAAGCATAATGGCTGGATGTTTTGACCACAAAATCATACATTTATAAAGTGACATTTATAATTAGGCATATAAAAATAAGTAGAGTCTACAGGACACATTGAAAGTAGTTCTAAGAGGAAGTTTGTTGTTGTCATTGTGCACATTACAAAAACAAAGTGAATTCAAATAAATAACCTAGTGATACATCTCAACATACTCCAAAAACAAGAATGGTCCAAACTCAAATCTAGTTTAAGGAGGAAAATAAAGACCAGAGTGGAAATTAGTGAAACTGACACTAAAAGACAATACCAATAATCAATGAATCAAAGAGCTGGTTCTTTCAAAGAGTCAACAAAATAGACAAAAACTTGGTCAAACTTAGCAAAAAGGAAAGACTGACATCAATAGAATTAGAACTGAAAAGATAAAATTACAACAGACACTGCCACTATCCAGAAAATCATTAGTAACTACTATGAAAAACTGTACTCCACCAAATTGGAGAATATTGAAGAGATGGACAGATTCCTCGATACATAGGAAGACTGCTCCAAGAAGATATAAAAATTTTGAATAATCTAATAATACGCAATGAAACTGAGGCAGTAATCAAAACCCTGCCAACTAAGAAAAGCCCAGGACCTGATGAATTCACTACTGAATTCTACAAGACTGTGAAGGAAGTTATAACACCAATACTCCTCAAATTCTTCAATGAAATTGGAAGAAGATGATTGTCTCCAATCTCAAATTCAGCATCACTGTCATTCTAAAGCCAGAAAAGGACCTAACTAAAAAATGAGAGACAAACCTTTAGAGAACATAGATGCAAAAGTCCTTAACAAGATATTGGAAAATAGAATGCACTGTCTTCAAAGGGATCATATATCATTTTCAAGTAGGTGTCATCCCAAGGATGCAAGGACTCAACATATGCAAATCAATAAATGTAATCCATCACAGAAACAGGAGCTAGAACAAATATTGTATAATCACCTCAACAGAAGCAGAAAAAGCCTTTGATGAAATCCAACATCCTCTCTTGATAAAAAACTGGAGAAAAAAGGAGAAAGGGGGCCTTTCCTCAATCTAATAAAAACCATTTATGACAAACCAACAGTCAACATCATATTAAATGGGAAAGATTTCCCTTTAATCAGTAACGAGACAAAGATGTCCAATATCACCACTTCTGTTCAATATACAGTAGTGCTCGAAACTTTAGCAGAGTGATCAGGTATGACATAAAAATAAAATGGCTATACATAACAAAGAAGTCTAGTTATCATTATTTGCAGATGACATGAGCCTTTTCATAAAAGACTTAAAAATTCCACCAAAAGACTCCTAGAATTAATAACCAAGTTCAACAATGTAGGTGGATGAAAAAATTAATAGCATTCCTGTACACCAATAATGAACTAACTGAGAAAGACATTAGGAAAACAATTCACAGTAGCATCAAGAAAAAGTAAACACTTAGGAATTATTTTAATCAAGGAAGGAAAAGATGTATACAATAGAAACCACAGTACTCTGAAATAGATCAACTAGTACATCAGAAAATGGAACAATAACTCATCTTTATGGCAGAACCAACAGTGTCAAAATGGCCACACTTCCAAAACTGATAAACAGTTTAATGCAATCTTAATCAAAATACCAAGAGCACTCCTCATAGAACTAGGAGAAACAACACTGAAGTGTGTGTGGAACCAGAAGAGACCTACAATAGCAAAAGTCACCTTGGGTAACAAAAGCAAAGCAAGAGACATCACAAGCCCAGATTTCAAGTTATACTACAAAGCTGCAGTGGTAAAAACAGCATGGTGTTTGCACAAAAACAGACGTACAGATCAGCAAAACAGAATAACAGATTCAAAACCAACCCTATATATGTTCAGCCACCTAATCTTTGACAAAGGAGCCAAAGACATATGCTAGAGGAAAAGTAGCCACTTTAAATGGTTCTCGGAAAACTGGCTATACATGTGCAGAACGTTGAAGATAAACCCATATATTCCATCATGTACTAAACAAATTAAAATGGATCAAAGATCTAAACAGAAGATGAAATGGGTAAAATTTTTGAAGTCACAGGTGAATGCAGGGACTTTTTGATCAGAACCCCAACTGCACATGAAATAACATCAAGAATCAACAAATGAAATTATATCAAATTTTTAAAATTCTGCACAGCAAACAACAAGATGCAGAAGAAAAAATGGGACAAAATTTTGCCATGTTTACCTTGAATGCAGGATTAACATCTAGAAAATACAAAGAATTCAAACAAATTAGAATCTCCAAAATAAAAGACTCAATACACTTAATCATAGCCAAAAGGCTAAGAAGTGATATAAAAGACCCAATAAATAAATGAACAACTAAAATGAATAGGCAGTTTGCAGAAGAAATACAAATGGCCCATAAATACATGAAAAAAATGTTTAGCATCAATGGCTCTCAGGAAAATGCAAATGAAAACAACACATATTATCTTACTCCAGAAAGAAGAGCAACCATCACGAAATCAAGTGAACAAATGCCGGCATTTGAAAAAGGAACCATCATACATTGTTGGTGGGAATATAAACTAGTACAACCACTATGGAAATCTGTATGGAATTTGTTTAAAAAACTAAAACTAAAACTAAAGCTAAAATTTTCATTTACCCAGATATTTCTCTACTAGGTATCTTCCCAAAAGAGTGAAAGATGGCATATTGCAGTGATATATATGCATACCTATGTTTATAGCAGCACGATTCATAATAGCCAAATCTTGGAAATTATCTACATGTCCATCAATAGATGACTGGATAAAGAAAATGTGCTATCAGCAAGAAGCTGGAGAAGCCAATGGTGACCAGAACAGCATAGTTGCAGGCAGGTCCTAGCCAGGGCCCTGCCCCGACCCAAGCAGCTTGGATCCACAGGCCAGGCCAAAGGCCCACCTGAAAAAGAACTTCTCAGGTGTGCAAGCAACAGCCAGAGGCCCACCCAGATACCACTGGTAAGTGCGTGCAGACCCTAGACAGAAGCCCACTCAGACACCAGTGACAGGGTGCACAGCACCCAGCCAAAGGCACTCCCAGACAACTGCTACATAGGGGGCAGGCTCCAGCCAGAGGCACACCCTGATACCAACCCAAGTGTGCACAGGTCCCAGCCAGGACCCTGCCTAAACAACAGGGCAGCTGAACCACCATTCTGAACCCAGGAATTGGCACAGGGGTGAGCAGCAGAAAAGGCCTCTCTGTGGCTTGCTGAGAATTGAAGACCACTGGGTGAGTGAAAAGTCTCCTCAACAAAGGCACAGCAAGCTGCATCTGTTGAAATGAGAAGACACGTACACAAGTTTCAAAACCAAAATTCCAGATCACCTAATGCAATGCCAAGGGGCAAGGAGATGGAATAATCTGATACCAACCAATTCAATGCCCTCAATAGGCAACAAAAGAGGATCTGGAAAAAATGAAATCAGAAGTAATTTCTCACAATAGAGATTGTGTCTATAGTGAAAGACATGATTAATAACTCTAGAGCACACAGAGATTAAAAAAAAAAAAGGTAGGGGAGCTGAGCACCATGATGGAATCCCAGGATAGAAAAAATATAGAATCCATAAAACCGATGCAAACCAATATCCAGGAGATTAAAAACTCCACTGAAAGTTTACCCAGCAGAATGAGCCAATGTGAGGACAGAATTTCAGATATAGAGACAGGATTGCAATTAGTGACCAGGAAAAGAAAATTTTCTTTAAGTGACCATGAGAAATCAATTGAGCAGTGGTGAAATGATGCAAAAAAGAATAACATAAGACTGATCAGAGTCAATGAAGAAACAGGAAAGAGTGTGAAAGATATTAAAAAAATTATTCACAGACGTAATGGCAGAAAACTTTTCAAGCGGGGAGAAAAGAACTTGACATCCAGATAAGTGAGGCATACAGGACTCCAATTAGCCATGATAAAAAATCTATACCTAGGCATATAATAGTTAAGATTCCAGAAACCCAACAGAAGAACAAAATTCTACAAGCAGTTAGAGAAAAGAAACGAATCACATACAAAAGAAAGCTCATCAGAATCACAGAAGAGTTCTCAACAGAAATGTTCAAGTCAAGAAGAGCCTGGAGTAACATAGTTCAAGCACTAAAGGAAAACAATCTTCAACACAGACTGATGTACCCTGCAAAACTGTCTTTCAAAACAGATGGAGAAATAAGATACTTTCATGACAAAGAGCATCTGAGGAACTTCTTGAATACCAAACAATCACACATAAAATTTTAAAGTATATCCTAGGAAAAGACAATTAGGATCACACCCCAGGAAAGAAGCCCAGCAGAACGAATCCATCAGGCACAAAAAGAAATTAAATTCAAAGGGGGAAAACCCAACAAAAATAAAAAGTTATGACAAGGATAAGTCAATACATATCAGTTATAATCATCAAAGTGAATGGTCTTAATTCAATAATCAAAAAAAGAATTGGCAGAATGGATCAAGAAGCAAGATCCAACAATATGCTGCATACAAGAAACACACTTAATTCAAAAAGAAAAACTCAAAGACTGAAAGTTAAAGGGTGGAAAACAATATTCCATGTGACAGGAATAAAAAAAAAAAGCAGGAGTAGCTATCCTCTTTGCAGATCAAATGGATTTCAAAGTAACACTGACTAAGAGGGACAAAAAAAGGACACTACACCCTTGTAAAGGGAACAATCCAAGAGGAAGAGATATAATCATAAATATAAGCGCACTGAATACTAATGTGCCCAACTATATAAAACAAATAATAAGGGAGATGAAAAATCAAATAAGCACTAATACAATAGTAGTGGGGGACCTCCATATGCCACTGTCACAAATAGATCAATCAACCAGACAAAAAATAAATACTAGAACTCAAACTCTTGAACAAATAGACTTAACAGATGTTTGCAGAGTGTCCCACCCTACAAAATCAGAACACACATTCTTTTCAGCTGCATATGTGTTATTCTCCAAAAGAGACCACATACTTGCTCATAGAACATGTTTAAGTAAGTGCAAAGAAATTGAAGTTATCCCCTATATATTATCAGACCACAGTGTAATGAAATTAAGATCAATAGCAAAAGAAACCATAAGAATTTCATAAATACATGGAAATTGAAAATACACTTCTGAATAACTAATGGGGTCACAGTATAAATTAAATAATATATCAGACAGTTTCTACAATTCAGTGACAACATCAATACAACTTATCAGAGTCTATGGGATACAGTGAAAACAAGTCTTATGAGAGAAATTCATAGCAATAAATACTCAGGAAAACAGAGGAAGCTCAAACAAACAACCTAATACTGAAACTCAAGTTTCTAGAAAAATAAGAGCAAGACAAACCCAAAGTTCACACAAGGGAGAAAATTATAAAGATCAGAGCAGAAATGAATGCAGTGGAGGCTAAGAGAATGATACAAAAAAAAATCAATGAAGCAAAGAGTTGGTTTTTCAAAAGAACAAACAAAATTGACAAACCCTTAGCCAACCTTATCTAAAAATGGAAAGAAGAGACCCAAATCCATGTAATTAGGAATGAAAAGGGTGAAATTACAACCGACCCATCAGAAATCCAGAGAATCATCAATACATACTTTGAGAACCAATATGCCAATAAGAAAGAAAACACAGAAGAAATGGACAGATTCCTAGATATATATGAATTACCAAAATTAAATGAAGAATTCCTAAACATTATTATCAAGGCAATATCAATGAAATTGAAAATGTAATTAAAAACTTACCAACTAAGAAAAACCTGGGTTCTCATGGCTTCACTGCTGAATTCTAGAAGACATTTAGAGAGGAACTATTGCCACTACTATTTAAACTCGTCAATGAAATTGAAGGGGGAAGTAATACTCCCATATTCTTCATTCCTGGAAGAAAACATCACCTTAATCCCCAAAATAGAGAAAGTCCCAACCAAAAAAGAGAAGTATAGGCCAGTGTCACTCATGAACATAGATGCACACATCCTCAATAAGAAACTGGCAAACAGAATGCAAAAGATGATCAAGAAGTTCATACACTGTGACCAGGTGGGATTCATCCTAGGGATACAGGACGGTTCAACATATGCAAATCAATAAATGTAATACACTATGTTAACAAAGTCAAGGGCAAAAACCATATGATCATCTCAATAGATGCAGAAAAGGCATTCAACAAAATCCAGCACCCATTCATGATAAAAACTGGAATAGAAAGTCTCCATCTCAACCTGATAAAAGCTATCTATGAAAAACCAACTGCCAACATCATACTACGTGGTGAAAAACCTACACTAAAATCAGGAACAAGGCAAGGATGTCCACTATCACCACTCCTGTCCAGTACACTTCTAGAAACATTACCCACAGCAAATAGACAAGAAAAAGAAATAAAAGGGATAAAGATAGTAAATGAGCGAGGCAAATTCTCATTACTTGCAAATAATAAGATACTCTATATAGAGACCCCAAGAAACTCTGCCAAAAGTTATCTAGACTTAATAACCAAATTCAGTAGAGTAGGTGGAACAAGGTGAACACACAAAAATCAATAGCTTCCCTGTACACAAACAACAGACTCACTGAGAGAAAACTGGAGAAACAACTCCTTTCACAATAGTATCCCCAAAAATGAAATACCTAGGAATCAACTTAATGAAAGAAATCAAAGACCTCTACTTTGAAAACTACAGCAGCCTGAAAAAAAGAGATTGAAAAGGATATCAGAAAACAGAAGGACATCCCTTGCTCCTCGATAGGAAGAACCAATATAGTGAAAATGGCCATACTTCCAAAACTGCTGTATAGATTCAACACAATTGAAATCACAGCAGCATACTTCACAGACCTTGAGGAAACAATCTAAAACTTCATTTGGAACAGAATAGACTTAGAAGAGCAAAGGTAGTTTCAGCCAGCAAAGACAAGGTAGGGGATATCACGATACCCACAGTGAAACTATACTACAAAGCTACTATGGTAAAAACAGCATGGTACTGCCAAAGAAACAGACCTGAGGATCAGTGAAACAGGGCAGAAGATGCAGAAACAACTCCAGACACACTCAGCCACATCATCTTTGACAAAGGAACCAAACACCCTCACTGGAGGAAAGATAGCCTCTTCTATAAATAGTGCTGGAAAAATTGAGTTTCAACTTAACAAAGATTAAAACGAGACCTATATCTCTCATGATGCACTAAACTATAATTGAAATGGATTAAAGTTCTAAATATTACAACAGAAACAATAAACTAACTGGAAGAGAGGTTAGACAGAACTCTTGAAGACATTGGCATAAGAAAAGATTTCATGAACAAAACCTCAGTTCCACATGAACTAGCACAAGAAATCAACAAGTGGGAACTCTTATTAAAAAGTTTCTGCACAACAAGGAAAACCACCAACAGTGTGAAGAGACAACTCACAATGTGGGAAAAAGTTTTGACCAGCTGTTCCTGAGACAAAGGACTACTCTCCAAAATATATTAATAACAAAAAAATCAGACCTCCAAAAATAAAGACCTGATTCAAAAATGGGCATCTGAAATGAACAGACATTTCTTGGACAGAGAAATAAAAGTAGCAAATAAACATAAAAAATGTTCAGTATCACTGGTCCTTCAAGAGGTGCACATGAAAACAGTGCTTAGATTTCACCTCACCCCAGAAAGAATGGCTGATGTCAAGAAATCAACCAAAAACAAATGCTGGCGGGGCTGGGGGGAAAGAGGAACCCTGCTCCACTGCAGGTGGGAGTGCAGACTGTGCAACCCCTGTGGAAATCAATATGGAGATACCTCAAAGAACTAGGATTAGAAGTCCCATTTGACCCAGCTATTGCCCTGCTGGGTGTCTTCCCAAAAGATTTAAAAGAATCATACAACAGAGATATATGCTCACCCATGTTCATAGTGGCACAGTTTGCAATAGCTAAAACTTGGGAACATCCCAGTTGCCCATCAACTGGAGACTGGATAAAGAAAAAATATATATTTTTAATAAAACAGCCTACTACTCAGCCATAAAGAATGAGAAATTAGAGGCATTTATAGCTAAATGGATGCACATTGAGGCCATACTCTTAAGTGAAATAAATAGGACACACGTGTAACTATCGAATGATTTCTCTGGTGTGAGACACTGAAAGTGTAAAGAAGGATCAAATTGTATGATATATAATGTGAAATAGGAAGGTAGGATGTAAAGGGGAAGGGTAAATGAAAGTGGCTGGGGAAAGGAAGGAAGGCAGTGGAATTAATATTAGAAAATGAAAAAGTTGAAACAAAGTCTTTGTAAACAGGGCAAGGTGGAGGAGTTGAAGGTAGGGCAGGGGAATGGGGAAAAAATAAAAATCAAGATATATTATGTGAAGATACAAATCTCCAATGATTAATGTCAGTATATTGTGTATCTAAAATGTACTAATAAAATTAATTTTTAGAAAAGAAAATGCGGGATTTACACACAGAATGGAGTACTACCGGGCCTTAAAGAAGAATAGACTTGAGTCCCCTGCAGGAAAATGATGCACCTTGAGATCCTAATGTCAAGTGAAATAAATTAGACACACGAGTTTAATACTATACAGTTTCTCTAAACCAAACATATAAACAATCAAAGAACAAAACGAAAGTTAAATGACAAGAAACAGGGTACAGATCTGCAAATGGGAAGGAGACCGGAGAGATGTGGGTGGGGAGCGGGAGGAAGAGGAGAAAGGGACGTGAAAGAGTAAAGCTGTGTCACGCACATGTACCACACAGCTACAACGGAAGTAGTCACTGTGCACTGCAAACGTGTGCTAATAAATAAAAAATAATAATTAGGAAAAATACTCCAAAGCAGCACTTTCTCTAGATAAAAATATATGGACACAGTTCTAGTGAAGTTTCCTCCAGCTTTCCTACCTGTAAATTGGCTGCTCAAACAATAATGTTTCACAAAGAATATGCTTTAGAGAAGGAAATGCTTATCGTAACCAGCAAATGTGAAAACTTTTGTGATATTAGCATGCATATTCAGTAAAACTACCATAATCTTTAGGTGCATAAAATTCTTACAATTAGGGAACTATTTTCATGGTCATAATGATCGTTAATTTATATGTTTATATCATTCTAAATATGATATAAATCAGAATATTTTTAAAGATACTCTACTCTGTGGGCTTTTATATAATCAACACACGTTCAGAGTTTGTTTCTACAATGAGACAAATCCCAAACTTGAATATGAATAGGTTTCTCAAAAGCAACACAAGCGGGGTTCTAGCAGGAAGGGTTAACTCACTTGCTGTTTCACGTGAATTCTGTAGGACCGATCCGTCCGTGGAGTCACAGGGGAGCTTTCCGGTAAGGAGGACTGGTCCATGTTGTCACTCCTTATCTGGTACAGCACGTGCATGTAGGTGGGGATGTAGTCCAATGGCTCCACCACATAACTGACGTTCTCCAACTGTAACAGCCCTCTAAATGTTCAAACACAGCAAGACAAAGAAAAAGACAGTGAGTGTAGATTTTCCAAACGGAAGTATAAGTTGATGTGAAATAAAAATATGCTACATCTGTTTGACGATATTTGCAGTCTATTACCTAAGCACCCCATCATGCTTTATTTTTTTTCGTGATCAAGAATACAGTTAGAATTTTGATTGAGACAAAAATATATAAATACAGATTAAATATGTATTTTTTCCAAATAATATTTTTAAAATTTTAAAAGGAGCTATTTTACTGCTGACAGTTATGGTTCTACTGCCCTGAGGAATATAAACTAATTTTGAAATGTCTTTACCATTTATTTTTAATCAAAAATAAATGTATTTATTTGGTATAAATTTTTTAAAAAATAGGCGTTGAATAGCCAGACGGAGATAATTACCCATACCTATTATCTCACATAATGATATATTTTTGGGGAGAGAACACTTAAAATCTACCATGGTCCCAATTTTTTTTTCCATTAAGTTTGTTGGTACATTTAAAGCAAACAATGCAGTTACATTTATCGTTGGGACCTCGTATCTTTACATGATGTCTTGGATTTTATTTTTCTCCCCATACCCCTGCCCTGCCTTCACCCCCTTCACCCTTCCCTATTTACAAAGACTTTGTTTCCATTTTTTCTTTTCCCTTATTTCCTTTCCCCTCCCCTTCCCACTTCCTCTTTAGCCATTTTCTTCCTATTTCACACTCTTAATTATATATACCATTTGAACCTTATTTACACTTTTATTTTTTCACACCAGAGAAACTATTTGGTATTTACTCGTGTGTCCTATTTATTTCACTTAAAAGTATAGCCTCAGTGTGCATGCATTTAGCTATAAATCTTTTGAGTTTTTCTTCATGGCTGAGTAGTACTCCATTTTATAGAAAAACCACATGTTCTTTATCCAGTCTCCAGGTGATGGGCATTTTGGTTGTTTCCAAGTTTTAGCTATTACAAACTGCTGCTATAATCATGGGTGTGCATATATCACTATGGCATGATTCTGTTAATTCTTTTGGAAAGATATCCAGCAGAGGCATAGCTGGGTCAAATAGGACTTCCTAGTTCTTTGAGGTATCTCCATATTGATTTCCACAGTGGTTGCACCAGTCTGCACTCCTGCCAACAATGGCGAAGTGTTCCCTTCTCCCCACAGCCCCACTAACTTTTGTTATTGGTTGATTTCTAGATAGCAGCCATTCTTACTGGAGTGTGAGATGGAATCTCAGGGTTGTTTTCATTTGCATCTCTCGAATGACCAGTAATGTTGAACATTTTATATGATTATTTGCTGCTTTTACTTGTTTGTCTGAGAAGTGTCTGTTAATTTCGGATGCCCATTTTTGAATTGGGTCTTTGTATTTGGAGGGTCTGATTTTTTTGAGTTCTTTATATATTCTAGATAGCAGTCCTTTGTTTGAGGAATAGCTGGTAAATTTTTTTTCCCACATTGTAGGTTGTCTCATAGTTCTGTTGGTAGTTCCTCTTGCACTGCAAAAACTTTTTAATACAATGAGATCCCAGCTGTTGATTCTTTGTGCAAGCTCTTATGCTGCTGAGATTTTGTTCAGTCTTCTCCTATGCATGGCCCCGATTTTCAAAGGTAGAGTGAACAGCTGTTAACAAGAGGCACAGGTAATACAATGAACCTCTCGAACTTATTCCTCTGACACAACTGAACTTTGGTACCCTTTGACCATCATCTCTTTACTCCTCCACAAGACCTGATCAACATCATTTTACTCTTAATCACTATATGAATAATAGTTTTAACGTTAGAGAAATGCAAACTAAAACAGAATCATATTGTATCTTCTGTAGCTTTGAATAAAATGTTCCCCATGCGCATCCGTATTGCGGCACATGGCATGATTTCCTTCTTTTATATCTAAATACTATTTCATATTGTGTATTTACCGCATTTCCTTTATTCATTCACTTACTGACAGGCACCCATATTGATTCCATATCTTCCTAATTGTGCATAATGCTGCAATGAATGTGGGAGTGCAGAAATCTCTTCCTTACATTTTGATACATATCAGAGAGGAAGAGGAATTACTGGGTCATATATAGGGGACTCCATGTTTAGCTTTCTTGAAGGAACACACTACTTCCCATAATGGCTGTACTTATTCACAGTTTCATGAACACTGTGTCAGGGTTCCCTTTTCTCCACAACCTCTTCGACATTGAGATGTTGTCTTTTTTGAAAATAGCCAATTGAGTAAGTCTTAGGTGAGGGCTGGGGATTTAGCTCAGTGGTCCCGCCGCCTGCCTCGCAAGTACAAGGTCCCAAGTTCGATCCCCGGTACCAAAACAAACAAATAAAAGTTGCTTCTTGGCCTTTTGGCTAAGATCAAGTGTAGTCTTAGGTGATATCTCATTGTGTATCTTACTTGCATACTCTGAGATTAGGGATGTTGTGTATATTTTATATACTTGTTACTCCTAAGGTTTATTAAGAAAAATATTTGTTTACATACTATTGCTTTGTGTGAATTCTGTACACAGTTTGGATATGAATCCCTTATCAGAGATCCTCCTCTTTGAATGTATCCACAGCTCTGCAGAGACTTACCAGTTTGGTTTCATCTATTTGGTTCCTTTTGCTTTTGCTACCATATACATATAATTCTAGAGTCAGATAAAGATAAATCAATGCCCAAAGCAATGTAGTATAACTTTCCCTCCTATTAACTTCTAGTAATCATAGTTTCCATTCTTACATTTAAATCTTTAATACATTTTGAGATGGTTTTTGTGTTTATTGTGAGATAAAAGTTTGATTTCCGTTTTCTTCAAGTGGGTGTGCAGTTATACCAACATTACCTATGGAACAGCGTGTCCTCCTCTTATTCTGCGTTCTTGGCACCTTTGTCAAAAATCAATAGACTTCAGGGCTGGGGGTTTAGCTCAGTGGTTCCTCTGTCTGCTTTGCAAGTGCAAGGTCTTAAGTTCAATCCCCGGTACAAAACAAAGGAAAAACCAAGAGGCTTCACAAGCGTGAATGTACTTTTGGAGTCTCTATTCTGTTCTTCTAGTCTGCAGGTTGGTTTTGTGAGCAGCACCATGCTGTAGCTTGGTGGGACATTTACAGTCAGGTAGGGTGATACCTTCAGCTTTTGTTCTCTGCACTCATTGCTCCATACCAATTTTAGGAGTTTTTCTTTTCAATTTCTGTGGATAAAGACATTGAGATTTTGACAGGTGTTGCACTGAATCTATAGATTGCTCTGTGTAATATGAAAAATTTTAAGAGATAATTCTTCTAATTCATGAACACAGAATATCTTTCCAATAGTAGTATCTTTTTCAGGTTTTCTTTAATACTTCACTTCCTTGGTTAAATTTATTCCTAAAAATTTTATTTTGTAGTAGTTAATGCAAATCAAAGTGCTTGGTTTATCTCTTTTCAGGTAATTTTTGTAAGGGTATAGAAATCGCACTGGTTTTATATGTTGAATTTTGTTCTGCAGCTTTGCCAAATTCATTTATTTAGTTCTAAAATTTTGGTAAAAATCTTAAGCATTTAACATACATAAAGTCATCTGTGAATAATATAAGTTCTTTTCCAATTTGGATGTTATTTATTTCTTTTGCGTGCTTAATTGCTACAGCTAGGACTTCTAGTACTATGTTGAATAGAAGTGGTGATAGTAGGTACCCTGTCTTACTCCTAATCTTAGGGGAAAGGATTTCCACTTTTCATGGTTTAGAATGATGTGAGCTATGGAATTGTCATATATGGCCTTTAACTGCTGAGACATATACTTCTAATTTTTGTCACAAAAGGATGTTGAAGTTTTGTCACATGTATTTCTGCTTGGAATGATCCAAGATTTTCTTCCCCATTCTGATCATGTGTATTGTATTTATTGCTTATTTATGTCGAGCCGTCCTTGCTTCCAAGAGATACATCCTACTCTGACCCAAAGAATGATTATTTTGATGTACCTGTGAATTACATTTGTTAAAGTACTATTTAGGATTTCTGCATATATGTTCATCAAGGATGTTGTCTATTATTTTCTTTTCGTAATTTTTTTTTTTTTTTTTTGGTACCAGGGATTGAATTTGGGTCCTTGCGCTTGCAAGGCAGGTGGTGGAACCACTGAGCTAAATCCCCAGCCTTATTTTCTTTTCTTACAGGGTGCTTTACTAGTGTTGGCATCAGGGCAGGACAGACTTGTGAAAAACATTTCATATCTTTTTATTTCTAATAGAATCATTTAAGAGTAGTTTGGGCTCCCATTGTAGCTCTCTTCGTGTTAGTGGGAGCTTTTCCTACATGAATTGTATAATTTTGGGCCTAGCATAGAGGAAAGAGTAGAGGAAGTGATACAATGAAAAGAAAGAAAGAAAGTATATGAGAAGAGAAGCATCTAAAGTCTATTTCTTTGTCTTCGTGCTACCCTTCGAACGTTTCTGAAAACTAAACTGTCGTGCAAGATCTTTAAACACGGGAGCTCAGGAACATGCCATTACCTGAGTCCAGCACAGGCACTCAGCACCACAACTGATTTTGGAACTTCTGCTGCATATCCTTCATAAAAACAATGATTCTAAAAAGAAATATAGAAAGATACTCTCATAAATGTTTCATAAATTAAGTACTTGATTTCACCATGATTCCTAGATATTATTCATGAGATATCCTGCTCTGTTTTTGTTGTTGCAACACTTACCTCTTCGCCCTCTTAGGTCTATGGATAGTCATGATTCCCACGTTCCCTCAAGTCATTCTTGCTATAATTCTAAATCTTTGAAAATCATCTCTGTTAACTGCATTTTTCTTTAACAGTCAGATGGCTTCAATATTATGTTTAACTGCAAACACTATACAATTTACAGCACATTATTTTGACTGCAACTGTGAAAATTTTCTCTGAAAAAGAATTTTTTTTAGTTACTCCAAGAATCTTACTTGATATTTCCTCTCCTTAATTTCTCCTTAAGATCTCACTCTCCAGATAGCTGATCATTCCTAGTTTATATTCTCTTTCCCAATGACTGTATAGTGTTTTACTTTCTGGAGCTTTCCTCTTCCAGCTGTCCTGCCTTTCCCTTTAAATCTAGTGACCTCTAAAATCAATTATATTCCTTTGTTCAACCTAAACTTTGAAAATTTTACTCTCAGAGAATTCTCTCCTAAGCGTTTATCTATAAGCATATCCATCAACTATTTACTCTTTCTCAACAGGCCCAGCTCCCCTGCAAAAAAGGGGAAGAAGTCCACATTTACCCTCAGTGGCAGTGAGCAGAGCCTAGGCAGGCCAGACTATCTTACGCCCAACACTGACATAGTGACAGCCTGTGTCTCATCTAAAATCATCAAACCCATCTTAGTGCACAGGGGATATACACACCCTGCTTCTAGGTACACAAGAGCAGTGAGTGACACCAATTGCATTGCTATCAACAGGACCTATAGCTAGCAGCCCTTTGCAGAGTGGTAGAAGGAAATCAAGGCCCCAGCCCTCAGCCCAGGGGAGCCAGAAGTCTGGAATGGAAAGGTTTTCTCTTGACTCTGCTGGAAGATCATCATGAGATATTCCTTAAGCCAAGGAGCCAAGATTCTCCCTAAAGCCCTCATAGTAGCACAAGTAAAGCACACTCACACCAGTGGCTAAAAAGCAGCCAGTGAAAATGCTTTCCATCCCATGGGTCTTTCAGTACCTATCAGTACCAAACAATACCAGAAGAACCTCGGAGCCTAAGAGGCGGAAAAAAATAGCCAGAGAATAAGTACTGCAGAGCCAGAAGAATGAAGCTCAGATATTGCTAATGCTGAGAAGATAACTTGTCGCTGGAAGAGCAGAGCACTCTAAATTTAAATTGAAGCTGGAGTCCTGCCTTCTATCTTAGAAAATACAAACAAGTGCTTCCTTATCAGTGATGACCTAGAAGTTAGAAAATCACTCATATCTCCTAAGTTATGCTCATCACAGTAAGAACAAAAATCACAAAATGCCCAGCAACACCAGCAGCAGCAACAAAAAGAGCCAAAGAGAGAAGAACAGGTAAGGAGTGCGTGACAGGTATTTTAGAAATTTTATACGAGACAATGACTCCAAATTTAAGGCAAATGAGGCTAAAAGTTAATGTATGAAAGAGAGGCACCGTGTATAAATTTTAACTAGAGATTGCTGTGCTCATATGAGAGCACAGTGGACTCTGTCAGAAGGTATCACACTAAACACAGAAAACTTTATAATTATTACAGAATCAAGTGACGAGATGAGCTGTATTTATGTACTTAATATCAAAGTAGCTCTATGTACACAATACCAAAAACTTAACAGAGAAGTAGCAATACAGTAGTAATAGATGCCTTAAGTTACTTTCAGTGGAGGACGTGATATCCTGCCAGAAGATTAATAAGGGAATAGAGAACTTTAATAATTCCATAGACCAAACGGACCATGCCCCTTAGCCATGACATGTCTGCTTTGGGACCAGCCGAGTCCTATGAGTTGTAGGTGAAGAGTACCTTGTTCCAGTGATAGGAAAGTGACGGATACAAGAAATAGGTTCTAGGAGTGGCACGGTTGTGGTGACTATACTGACCGTGTGATTTAGAAGTCTTTGTGAGTGGCTTATGGGAAGAGTTTGGAAAGCTCTAGAGAACTGGGCTAGAGAACAGTTCATACTTGTCTGGCTCCAAGGCAGAAACAATATGATGAAACGGCATGATGGAGGAATGTCATTTACTGTGTGGCGGTCAGGAAGCAGAGAGAAAGGAGAAGCCGGGAGGAGAGCACACTGTTTAAGTTATATCCCCCAGTAACCTGCCCCTTTCAACCAGGGCGCATCAGCAAACTTGAGACTTTTGAACTATTACACTTCAGTATCTTTCAAAAAGTGAAATCAGAAGCTCAAAAAGATGTTGGTACTCATCCTAATTATTATGGTTTACATGTAGACGCTGCCCTGAAACCTCCTGTGCTCATAGGTGGGACTTTTGGGAGGCAATTTGATCACGTGGGCATGGTATTCATTGGTGGATTAGTTTACGGATCAGTTTATAGCTAAATGTTATGTGAGAGGTTATAGGGAAAGGGTAACGGGAGTTTCCAGAGACCCCTACACTGGTGCTGGCCTCCTGAAGCCAGTACAACCTCCTCGAGATAGGAAAGTGGGAATTCAAAGAAGCACAGAGACGGCGACTTGAGAGGAACTGAGTCCTGGGCTGATCTGAGCTCCTCTGGGCAGCAAAGACAAAGGATCCCAGGACGTCCAGGGTGCATTCATCACAGGTGTGGGAAGAGGGGAGGCTGGGCAGGCCTTGGGGCACCTGCTGGTAACAAGCATCAGGCAGGTAGGACTGGAGAACGAGGGCACAGCATATCTTTGCTGAAGAGAACAAACGGTTAATTCCGAGGGGAAGAGTTGAGCTGGAGCCAGTGGACCTTGCTGGGAGCGAACTCAGCCAAGCTCTGCTACTTCCAGTGTAACACAGCTGAACTCTGGAGGGGCGAGATGTTTGTGCCACCATAGCCTGCTAATACTAGGCAGAGGCGTCTGCTGCATTAGGTGAAGCTTGGTTGGAGGAGGTGGGTCACTGGGGACACGCCTAGCAGGGTCTGTCTCCCTCACTACTCCCTTGATCCATCTTTCTTCTCCCTGCCTGTCACATCGTGAGCTGATTCTCCTCTACCAAGACCCTTTGCCATGCCACCCAGCTGTAGGAGTCAGCTGACCATGGCCTGAAACCTCTGTGAACTGTGAGCCTAAACGGTTTTAATTTGTGGGTGTTTGGTATTCTGTCCAAGCACTGATAAAGTAACTAAGACAGATTTTCATGCTGAGAATGGGGTGATCGCTATGATGCTACCTGATAGTGTGGTTCAGAAACCTTTGGAATTAGCTTATGAGAGTAATTTGGAAAGGCTTGAAGATGCCAATTGGAAAAGCAGCCCTAGCATGTTATGAGCCAAGTTTGATGAAAGATTCTGATCGGAGCTTAGACCAGGATGTTGACAGTAATACCAGCCTGTAGTGACTGGTTCAAGAGGCTCCTGGAAGAACTCCACTGGAAGTTGGACTGCAGGCCATGTATGCTATGCTGGGCAGAAAATCTGTCAGCATTTTCCTCACATCCAGAGACACTTCAGGAGACTGAGATTAAGGGTGGTGTACTGAGTAGTCTGGTAGAGAAAATTTCAAGCAGCCAGACATTCAGGCTGTGGCTTGGGTGGTGTTAGAGGCTTTTAGGCAGCTCTACATTTAAAATCCACCGCAAACAGCCCAGTTGGACAATTTAAAACTTCTTCAGTTTGGCCAGCAACGAAGTTGCAGTAAAGCTGGGGCCTTGAAAGGGGGAACAGTGGAAAGCTTGAATGCTAAAGAAATTAATATTAAGAAGTATCCAAGTGCTTTGGAACAGAACAATACACGGCTCGAGGGCACATGCAAAGCCTCACCCTTCACACTCTCAAAATCACACAGGTGAAAGACTTTGCTGGAGAAGGCAGCCTCAGGATACCACGCTCCAGAATGGCAGCCCCCAGGGAGTTGTTCCTCAGGATTCTGTTCACCATGCTCAGCTATGCAGGCACCCAGAGGCCTCTGCAGCAACCTTTCAGCTACTGCTCCAGCTGGCAGAAGACCTTGACATCATCCACAGGGTGTTGGTTTTAGGTGCATGCAGAAGGCAAGAGCTGTAAGATCAGAGAGGCTCCATCCAGATTACAGAACGCCTGAGCGGTCAGGCAGTGAAGCCAAAGGTGCAGGGGAGACGCCGGGGAGATGCCAGGGACACGGATCCTGGGAGGAAAGCCCCAAGCAGGGAGCACAGCCAGCCCAGGAAAGATGTCAGAAGAGCCAAAATTACGAGCAGTCCCATAGGATGGGGTCTCTCAAGCCCGTTGGTGCTCACTTCTCATTGCCACAGTAGCCTGGGCGGTGGACATGGAAAAACAGAATTTAATGTTTGCCCTGCTGGGCTTCTGTCTTGCTTTAGTCCCATTCTTTTCTATTCGCTCATGTCTCCCTTTGGGAATGGGAATATTTACTGTGTCATTATGTACACTGGCAGTCTTTAACTTTCTTTTCATTTTCATAAGGGCTCACAGCTAAGAGTTTGCCTTTAAATCTCAGAGAAGACTTTGGCCTTACTTTTCAGCACTGCTCCTGAAACTGTTAGAACTTTGGCAACTCTTAGAGATGGACTAAATACATTTTGCGTCAAGGTATGGTTTACATCTGGGGGTCCCTCAAAGCCTCATGCATTCTTAGGCAGGGCTTTGGGGTGACACTCATCAGTGGATTAATCTACTGGTGAGTTTATAGCTAAAAATGATTTGAGAGATGAAGTTTGGTTGGAGGAGATGGTTCACGGAGGACACGGCCTGGAAAGTTCTCTCTTCCTCCTCCTTTAACTGCTGTCTGCTTCTTGCTGCCATGCTATGAGTGGATTCTCCTCTGCCAAGCCCCTGTGCCGAGATGCCCTGCCTCAGAGCCAGCTAACTACAGACTGAAGCTTCTACAAACCTTGAGTCAAATAAACCTTTCTTCCTTTAACTTGTGGGGCCAGATATTGTGTCTCACCAGTGAGAAAGTAATAAGTAAGAAAATAACTGTGCTACTGCTCCAACAAGCCCTTGTCTTTTATATTTTCTGTTGTTATACCTCAATTCCTGAATCTGGATACATTATGAAGATGCAAGGTTTGTTTATAAAGCTTACAGCTTTGGTGATGAAAATCCAAGGTGAGTATAGCCCTGCAGTTCATCAGGTGGTGATGCACATTGCTATGTGCAAGCATGTGTAGGAGAGATTAGAGTGAGGTGGAAAGACAGACGGATTCTGGGGCCAGGCTTGCTCTCTTTAGCATAACTTGCTCTCATGAAAACTAACTAATCCCTTTCAAAGCTGGCACCCTCAGCATTCAAATCACATTTCCCTGGGCTCTATCTCTTAAAGCTTCCACCACCTCTCAGCACCACTGCACCGGGGACCCAGATTACAATATGTGCAACTTCAAGGGCACATCCAAACCATATGCAAACCAGAGCAGGTAAGACATGGAAACAAACTAAAGATCTTTGACAGAAAATGGATACAGAAAATGTGGTACATGTAAATCATCCAATTCTCTCTGCCTTAGAAAAATAATAAACTTGTGCAACATGGGAAAGCAAGGATCAACATTAAGGACATCATTCAAATTGAAACAAACCATTCAAATGAAGGTAAGAGATCATAAATTATTTATATGAGGTATCCAAATATTTAGATTCACAGACTAGAAGGGTGGAGGGGGTAAAGGGAAGGCAGGGATATGGGGAAAAAACAAGAACCAAGATATATCATATAAAGGTACAAGATCCCAATGATAAATGTAACTGTATTGTGTGCTTTAAATGTACCAATAAACTCAATGGAAAAAAAACATAGATTCACAGACTAGAAGGGTGGAGGGGGTAAAGGGAAGGCAGGGATATGGGGAAAAAACAAGAACCAAGATATATCATATAAAGGTACAAGATCCCAATGATAAATGTAACTGTATTGTGTGCTTTAAATGTACCAATAAACTCAATGGAAAAAAAACATAGATTCACAGACTATAACAGCTTAACAATGGTTAGACCCAAAGCGATCCTACACATCACAACGACATTTTAAAGTTAAATTCACCATGCACATTCCTTCTGATACTGTACCTACTGACCTGGCTGGCTAACTCCAGAATAAGGTGTAAAGTATTTCTGACGTCCATAGCCCTGAGGCCCCCTGCCTCAGGCTAGGACAGAACATCCTTTGTAAGTTTCTTAAAAAATTAAAGCCCCTAAGAAAACAATGACGGTTTCAAAAGTCCAGAAGACACCTTGTAATTCCAAAGTAACTTCTAAATAAAATGTTGAAAATCTTCATAATTACCCTACTTTCCCACACCCCAGGAAAAACTTTTATGTTACATGAAAAAGTATCCAAATTTGGGCTCACTGCAAATGCTTCTGTACTGCTGCCTGCTTTCTTGTTTGAAGAGTAACTCTCTATATATCTTATTTAAAATAAATTCTACCTAGGCTGCCTATGTGTCTTGAGTGGATTTTTTCATAAAAGACACAAAAAACTGAGGATCAATGAAGAGGGGGCTGCTTCCTTGCTGCCTTAGTACCCAGCTCCCTGGTGACAAAACTGACAAACTTAGCATTCATTAAATAAACTGAATTCATAATCTCATGGTTCCCACAAACAAAAAATTAAAGATTTAATAGAAAAACTTTATCAAACATATTAACAATTAACATGTATGTTATCCTACATTGTCCAAAAAAAAGTACTGCAACTTTATGACTTTATTATTACTTTATTACACCAGCATCACTGTAATACACAAATTATACAAAGCTGGTGTTAAGAAAAAGAATGACTAAAATTACTGATCAATAACTCTCCTGCATGTTGACAAAAATAATTGCAAGAAACTATCAATACAGAGGATACACGCCAGCACATATGCTACTACATATGCAAACAAACTGCAACACTGTTTCAGGGTTTGAAAACCAACTAGTGTAAGACAGAATGTTAGAAAGACTGCCATAGAAAAAGCATTTGATACATCAAAACACCAATCGTGCAAAAAGAAAACTGCAAACCTAGAAAAAGAAGACACATTTCTTAACCCAATAGCAGCACAAGATACAATCTCCCAAGCACACATGACCCTCACACAGAAGGGTGGATAATTTACCCCTGAAACAGGAATATATAACATATGCCTTTACTGCTCTCATTCAGTGTTACATTGCATCTTGCAGCAAACACAGCGAAACAACCTCAAGTTAAACAGACATAAGTGAAATGAATCAGACACGCAAGTATAAATATCACATAGTTTCTCCAAGCATAAATAAAAAGCAAAATAAGAATAGATAATAGGAACGAGGGTGATAGGCCTTTCTCAAAGAGAAGGAGACCAAGAGATGGAGGAAGGTGGAAGGGGTGGACGGATAGGAATTTAAAAAGCAATGAATGCATGTTATGTACATGTACCAACTCCACACAAGGGAGGTAAGCATTACGTACTGCAAATACGTGCTAATACTACAAAATTAAATTTAAAATAATTATGAGAAAAATCTGAAAGAATATATACAAATAGGAAGACTGTGATTTCAGTGACAACATATAAGATCAGCATAAACAAGTAAACTGACTTTTTAGATATTAACAACAAACGTGGCAACTAAAACACAACTCCATTAAAACACTAAAACACAATATATGTACTGGATCTGAATGTCAACATTACAAATACTAATGAAGAAACATTTATAATACATCAAATAAATGGCAAAATTTACTGAATTTATAGATCAGAAGACCCAGCCTAGTAAAAATATCAATTCTGTCAAAGTTGATCCATATGTTAAGTATAATTCTTATCACAACCCTAGAAAAACAATTTTTTTTTTGGTTTTTTGAGACAGGGTCTCACTATGTAGTTGAGACTGACCTGTAACTCACTATGTAGCCCAGGCTGGTCTCGAACTCACAGTGATCCTCCTGCCTCAGCCTCCCAAGTGCTGGGATTACAGGCATGCACCACCACGCCCAGTCCTAGCAAAATTTTCTGCACACAGAGTACCTTTACCTAAAATTTATATTTGAAAGCATAATACATATATTAGACAAATTAGAAATTATTGCAAAAGAATAAAGTGGAAGGAATCACTGTAATCAACATTAATACTTAGTACACAGATACAGTAAATGACATTACATGGCAATGGTTAAAAAATAAAGAAAAGTATTCAATGGAGTAAGTGACCCAGAAAAACATCCACTCAAATATGCTCCACTGATTTTTCCAAAAAGGTACAAGAACAATTCTATGCAGAAAGATCACCTTTTCTATAAATGGTGATGGAACACTTACACATCCACAGTTAAGAGAATGAATCTGTATCCAAGCCTCATACTTTATACAAAGTTACATCAAACCAAACAGGATTAAACAGAAAACCATAAAATGTTTAGGAGAAAAACCAAAAGTCCTTGGGAAATTGAATCTCAGGTTTGATACCAATCTATACCACCATTCATAAAAAGAAATGTTGAGAAAGTAGACATCCTTCAAATTAAATGTTTCTCATCAGTAAAACACCTTATATAAATGATGAAAATTCACTCATTTTTTAAATCCCCTAAAGCTCCTAGTATATGTCTTTTTTATGGGTTATTCTTGAGTGCTAGATTTCACAACAGACTTTCCTATTCAAAGTACTTTTGGTATTTAGCACATTATTCTTGGATTAGTTATCGGTATTTCCAAAAACTCTGGAGAATAAGAGCATTCTTTTACTTTACAACCGTGGTGCCCAAGCCACAATAAACACGTGACCACAGAGCAGAAACCAATACTTACCTTCAGGAGAGACGACTCTGGAGATAATGTTCCTAACTTGTCATATGAGTATGCCAGGAAATCGGGGCCTAGCAGTGACCTAATCCAATAAAAATGACAATTCATTATAATGAAAAATTTAAGGAAAATCACTACTGGAATAATAAATTAAGGAAGCTTTGTTTTCAAATTTTAAAATATTACTGTATTAGCACGTTTGCGGTTCATGAAGTTTACCTCCGTTTTAGGGGGGGGTGCGTGTACAAAACACACAGCCGGACGCTTTAATCCCCTTTCCCTTCCCACCCACTTCCTGCTCTCCTGCTCTAAAGCCCCTTTTCATTTCATTCGTATTTTTGTTGTTATTACTTGTGCTTAGGTTAGGACATACATGTTTACCCTCACTGTAGGCATTTGGAATATGTAAGTGGCGCATCTTAAATCTTTACCCTTCCACTTTCTCTCCTGTCCTTTCTTTGCCCTTCCTGTTCTGGACCCCTTTTGCATTTGCAGAAGTCCTATCTTCTTGTTTCCTTCTAACAATCTTTTATTTTACTCTGTATTTGGACTTTATTCAAATGAGAGATAGCATGTGGTTTTAAGCCTATGTGAATATTTTATTTCACCTAACATTGTATTTTTCAAGTGTATCCATTTTCCTACAAATGTCTCATATTTATCCTTCTTTATAGCCAAGTAGTCTTCCATCATATATACCTATTTTCAATTTTATAGCCCCCTAAAAAGGCCAATTTCTCTATTAGTTTGCTTGGTCCATGACAACATATAGTGTATATCAGAGAAATATTAACAGTATAGCCAGAAAGCACCACCATGCACAGTGGAATGAATTCAAAATAATCAGCCAATCTATACATACCTCTGTATAGTCACAGACTAGTCAGGGTCGACAGATTTGAACAATGGGTTTAGATTCAACTATCAATATATTTAATAGCACAAAACTACATTAATAGTGCTAGTAAAGAGTAAATTAGATGATAGAGCAAATCATGTTGTTTTAAGTTCTGAGATTTTTGGCAGTTGTTTTTAACAGAGAGAGAGAGAGAGAGAGAAAGGGAAGGAGAGAGGAAGGAAGATAGGGAGGGAGGGAGAGACTATTTTATAGTGGTTTTTATTGTGATGCTGCTAAAAGCAACATACAAACATCAGAAAAATAAAATGAGCTCAAATAAATAACCCAATGATGCATCTCAAGGTCTCATCAGCAAAACAAGATCAACCCAATCTGAGAGCTTGGACAAGAAAGAAAATTATAAAGATCAGGGCAAAAATTAATGAAATGGAGACTTAAAAACCATATAAAGAATCAATAAATTGAAGAGCAGGTTCTTTGAAACAATACTAAAACCAGACAAACCTTTAGCCAATATCACTGAAACAAAGGAAAGAAAAGAGAAATTAATGCAATTAGAAATTAAAAGGTGAAAGGATAATGCTGAAATCCAGAAAATTACTAGAAACTCCTTCATAAACATATGTGCCAAACAAATGGAGCACTCAAAAGAAATGGAGAGATTCCTAGATACATATGAATTACCAAAACTAAACAAAGAAGACTTAAAAACCTTGAACAATCCAGTAACAACGACAATGAAGCAGTAATAATAAACACTGCCAACTAAGAAAAACCCAGGGCCTGATGGATTCACAATTAAATTCTATAAGAACTTCTGGGAAGATCTAACACCAATACTCCTCCTTTTCAATGAAACTGAGAGGGAAGAGATACTTTCAAAATCATTCTTGGAAGCTAACATTTTCCTGATCCCCAAACCAGGCAAGGGTCCAACCAAAGAAGATAACTATAGACCAATTTTTCTAATCAATATAGATGTAAAAATCCTTAAGATACTGCCAAGTAGAATGCAAGAAATAATAAAAAGGAAAGGCTGGGGATATAGCTCAGTGGCTCAACACCTGCCTGGAAATCACAAGGCCCTGAGTTTGATTCCCAGTACCAAAGAACAAAACAAAACAAAGTGATTGTGCACTATGACAAAGTAGGCTTCATCTAAGAAATGCAAGGATGGTTCAACACATGAAAATCAATAAATGTAATTCATCACACAAAAAGAAGGAAAAAAATCACATGATCATTTTCACAGATGCAGAAAAAACCTTTGACAAAATCCAACATCCATTCATGATAAGAATCTTGACTAAAATGTGCATGGGAGGACCTTATCACAACATGATAAAAACCATTTATGATCAACCTACTGACAACATCATATTAAATGGAGAAAAGCTGAAAAGACACAAGACTATGGAGTGGTCCATTTTAACCACTCCTGTTTAACATTTTCCTCAAAATATTAGCCAAAGCAATCAGGCAAGATAAATAAAAGGGATATCTACAGGAAAAGACAAACTCAAAATATCATTATTAACAGATGATATGATTCTTATAAGGCAATAAAACTCCACCAAAGACTCATAGAATTGATAATCAAATTCACCAGTGTAGCAAGATACAAAATAAATGCACAATAATCCATAACATCCCTATACATTAATAAGGAACTCATAGAAAAATTAGGAAAACAATATCCACAGTAGCATAAAAATCAAATATTTAGGTATTAACCTAGTTAAGGATGTGGCCGACTTCTACAATGAAAATTACATCAGACTTAAAAAGAAAATTGAGGAGGACATCAGAAAATGGAAAAATGACCCATTTCTGGTTAGGCAGAACCAACATAATCATTTTACCCCAGAAAGAATTCCAAAGCTAATACACAGATTTAATGCAATCATAATAAAAATGTCAATGTCATTTCTCACAAAGCTAGAGAAAACAACCCTAAAATGTGTGTGGGATCAGAAGAGACTCAGAATACCAAAAGCAATCCTGGGTAACAAGAGCAAAGCAGGCAGCATCACAATCCCAGATTTCAAGTTATACTATAAAGCTACAGTGATTAAAACAGCATGGTACTGGCATAAAAACATAAATATGGATCAATGGAAGACAACAGAAGAAGCAGAAACAACTCCAGTATGTATGGCTATTTTATCTTTGACAAAGAAGCCGAAAACATATACTAGAGGAAAGATAGCCTCTAATAATGCTGTGGGGAAAATTGAATATCCATGTGCAAAAGATTGAATCTAGACCCATATATCTCACCATGTACTAAACCAAAACCAAAATGGATCACTGATCTAAATGTTAAAACACAAACACCATCTACTGAAGATAAAACAGGTACAACTCTTGAAGACATCAGCATGGGCAAGGACTTTCTGAGAAGAAAATAGGATCATATCAAATTTAAATCACTTCTGCACAGCAAAGGAAACAACTGACAGAGTGAAGAGACAATTTACAGAATGGGAAAATATTTTTCCACCTATTCCACAGACAAGGACTAACATCAAGAATATATGAGATAAAAAAAAGACCACTCAAAATAAAAATGGGCACCAGAAATGAATAGATAGTTCTCAAAACAAGTACAAATGGGCAATAAATACATGAAAAAAAAAGCTTATCACCACTGCCATCAGATAAATGCAAAGTAAAACTAAACCGATACCATCTTACCCCAGAAAAATAACTATCATTAAAAATTTAATAATTATAAATGCTGGTGGAGTCATAGGGAAAAGGAACTTTACCACATTGTTGGTGGAAATGTAACCTGTACATTCACCATGGAAATCAGCATGGAAGTTCCTCAAAAATCTAAAATTAGAAATCCCACTTGACCCAGCTATCCACGTTCTAGGTATCTTCTCCAAAGTCATCATACTACAGAGGGACACGCCCATATTTATAGCAGCACAATTTATAATAGCTAAATCTTGAAAACAATATAAATCTCCAACAACACATAAATGGACCAAGAAAATGTAGGACTTACACACCATGGAGTACTGTATTGCCATAAAGAAAGACAATTTGGAGGCATTTGTATGTCAATGGATACAATTTGAGAACATAATGTTCAGTGAAATGAGTCAGGCACACAAGCCCAAATATTTCATGGTTTCTCTTGTGAGAAACACAAAGAACAAAATAAAAGAGAGATAAACAGGAAATAGAGAGTTCAAATAATTCCCCAAACTACAAATTACTTTGCTTTAAAAATATTTCAATATATTTGCTAATTGGTTTCATTTACACTCCTACTTTATCTTACTTCATTGTAAGGAAGATTTGCATTATTATCTGTTACTTTTCTGTAACAATTGTTTTGGTTTATATCTTGAACTTTGTAGATAATAATATACAGAACAATAATATTGCTATTGTTATTCAATGTTGAAATATTGTTTTATTTTTCACAAATTAAAAAAGAAAAAGTCTAACAACTATTGGGACAAGTATAATTAAAAGGATGACATTTTGGTTTGCAAATTTATTCGCTTGAACCTCAAAAATACATTTTTCTGTATGAAACAAGAATTTGGTTTAGTCAGAGAAGTTATAAAAATGCAAATGACAATTCGAAGAAAATCAGTATTGCATGTAAGGAAAATAACCAAAGAAAAAAAGCAAATCTTTAAAACCAGGTGAAAAAACAAAACAAACAAACAAAAACAGGTCCTAATGAAACAGCATGGGTTTTCAATAAAAATTAGTTTCCCAAGGAAGTCAATTAATATTAAAAAATATATACTCACAACTAAAAACTGTCATAGTTACATTAAATTATTCAATACACATGACTAGGATAATTTGGTTACTAAAAACTGAAATAGTGCTAAGCAAATACAGAGTAAAATATTGGTAAAATGCACATAAAATATTTGGAAATAGCTACAGACAAAAACATAATAGAGAAGGCAGAAGCACGACAGTGAGGGCGAAAACACATTTCTCATAAAATTAAAAAATTATGATGAAGAATAAAAATAAATAAGTAGATAAAGAAATTGCTCTCTTCATTTTCTTGAAATAAGGAGTTAGGCTACATCTGGGAGGTTTAAGGATACACAGCTACAGTAGCGAACACACATGTATGCACACCAAAACATATGCTGAAAACTCATTTACGGTAGACTACATCAATTACAAAAAGAATATGACACCCAAATTCTGTTACCAAAATGTCATTCTATTATGACAATAAAAGGGGCATTTGTAGATATGCAGATTCTGAAAGCATGTCATCACATATTTTCCTTGAAGGAAATATGAATTTATTTTAGTTATACAATAACTAGATCATCTAACAATTGTAATATAATGAAAAAAATGAAGTATCGACAAACCATGAAACAGCACTAATGCATCTTGGGAAACGCAATACAAATTTTAAGTAATGAAACTGAAAGAAATGTTTTACATCTTCAGTGTAAAAGCAAATATACTACTGATTATTTTGATGTAAATTCAAGATGTAAAAGATATTAAGGGGGCAACCTTAGAATTATGAAATAAAATATGAAGAGAATTGATTCTACAAAAATTTATTCTTATAGCAATAACTCCAAGAAAATCAGAAGACAAATCAATAGAGTAAGCAGCACATTTTCAACATACAGAAGAGATAAAGGTTTAATCTCTACAACAAGTAAAAATTGGAAATTGGTAGTGATAGAAAAACAGAGAGAGAAAAATGATAAAACAAAGATTGCAACTAAAGAACCTAAATCTAACAAATAAAAATAAAGCCCCAGAAGAATAAACAAACCTGGGAGAGGCAAGTTCGGGAAATGTATACACTCCCTCTCTTGAGGACAGAATTTCAAGGTTGTATGGAAGAGTTGATGAAAGTCACTTTTATGATCCAATGTAAATAAGTTGTATAGCAGAATATGCAAAACTGTCCAATTTTTTTTCCATCTGTGATGGTTCATTGATAGTGTCAGTTCGAGTAAGAGAAGCTCAACCCAACTGGCTCAGCGATTCCACACCCTAGGGGGAAGGGCCCACCGCAGGGCAGCTTGTGGCCTGGACGGCATAGAGGGGAAAGACCGGTGTTTCTTCAGAGGAGCTGCAGGCTTCACCTTCACCTTGGCCGTCTGCTCCTGGCCCCCTGGAAAGACCTCCAGTGCAGACCCACTAGCCTCCTGACACAGGCTCCCACAGGACACTCAGGGAGCTCCAGGCGTTGACCCAGCCTTCGGTCTCCAGTGTGCAGACAGACCCTCTGCACTCTTCCTCATCAGACTTTGTGGGTGGCCACTGCACCCCAACCTTGTAAATTCTTACACATCTGTATATCTGGATTGTATCTGTTTCTCTAGTAAACACTGACTGCTACATACATTAAAGACTCAAAGATTTTTATAGATCTCAATACTTACACGTGAATGAGAACAAAATGAAACAAGAATTTATGAAATACTCTAAGTGGCAATGAGGCATGAGAGAAATAAATCACATATTTTTTGTTTTATAGACAAAATGCTTGCATATGCAACATTTACTGGAGGAATCTAAATGTCATTATTCTCAGATTTTTCTTTTTGCTTTGTTAACCATTCATTTGGAAAGCCATGGTAAAAAGTACAAACTCTGAATAGAGTTTCCTCATACAGGAAAACCCAAAAATCCAAACTCAGACATACACAAATTGAAGTGAAGATGAATAAAAAATATTTTAGCACATGATACACACTTTTGGAGATCTGAGTTGCTATTACTGCTTCAGAAAGCAATTTCCTTTAGAGGTTGTTCACATTTACTCAGTTTCTTGTTTGATCCAGAAGCCAATGTTTCCTATAAAGTTGTAGAACAAAAGCCCTACGGGCTTATCCTTATGTGCTCATAAGAATTTACATGTAGTTATTTATTGGGGAAATTTATTGTTTCAATCCTTTACAATATCTTAATCATCTATTGATTTTACACCCTATGGAATGGGATCCAATGAGTTCAGATTACACAGAGGAAAACTTCATAAATTACTAAATAAGAAACACTACCTTAAAATATCACCCATTTGTAAAAAAATTAAACATTTATCTTAACTTTCCATATGTTTTGTGTAAAGGAAAGAGTAATTTAGAATTTGAAAGTATGGGAACATACACACAAGATAACTCATACAGATTTCCTTACAGGATGAAAATAGAAAGAAACAAATATATTAAAAGTATATACTGTAGCAACACGAGAAAAATGGTTTTGCAAAATCAAGTTAAATTCTTAAGATCATATAAATATGTAAAATGACAAGTGCAGATGATTAAAATTAAATATGGACAAAATTATTTCTATAATTAATCATTGGTGATTATATTTTATAGTTAGTCATTTCCATTTATCAGATATACATTAATATTTACATATCTCAAATAGAACTTGGCTCAGATATTCATTTGTAAAATATGAGGATGAATATCATCTGAGGCTGAATCACAAAGAAGAAATAACATTGAAAATAATATACTATCTATGCTCTAGTGTAAGCTCAACTGAGCATAGAGAGACATAAAAAATAAATAAGGAGAAAAATAAAAGAGATATAAATCTCTTGCAGAAGAGAAAAATGTCAAGAGATGGAGGGAGGGTAGAGAGAGAAGAGGGGGAAGAGGACGAAAAAGGAATGGAGCGGTGTCTCGCACAGGCGCTAACTCCCGGGAGGAATGTAATCGTTATGTGCTGCAGACGCACTAAGAAAATACAAAACAACAGAACTGAAACAATCCTTGAAACGTGAATATAAAACAGTGATTATAAAAATGTCACGGCATACAAACAACTGCATAAGAGGAAGGACCGCTTACTGTTTTTCAAGGTGGAGAGTGTAGCTTTTCCCATCGATTTTGATGACGTAAGTGACCTGCACCAAAGTTTTTGGGGAGAAAGTAAGTGATCATTAGAAGTTCCAGCTTGTAAGCAGTAAAAAGTTGTGATTTAAAAAAATGTACATACTCATTCACATAAACACAGATTATCTCTTGCATTATTGAAATTGTATTACATATATATTTCTACCTTTGCTCAGTCTTGGATGTATAATTATAATCAAATTTAAATCAAATCAAATCACAGTCTACTTCAGATTTAAGAGTGTAAATCATTAATGTTTATTAGGTAACATAATGAGATTTCATTTTTCAAATGAAGGCTGCATTTAGAAATATTGAGTGGTCACCGAAGAAATTTAAATTTTATCTTTTTTCTACTTTGTAGCTCACAGTACAAATGATGAAAGTAAAATAATAAAGCATAGTTCTCCTTTTAAGAGGAAAGCACTTACTGCCTAGACCTACAACTGCCAATAACTGACAGTTTTTATCTCCTTGTCCATTTTTTAAATGTAGTACTGGAGATTTAGCCCAGGGCCTTCACACCGAACTACCTCCTCAGCCCATTTTTATGTTTTTTGAGACAGGTTCTCCAGGCTGGGCTTACATTTATGATACTCCTGCCTCAGCCTCCTACAATGCTGAGATTACAAACTGTGCCCTCATGGCTGGCTTCCTTGTCCTGTGGAGCACTGTCTTGTTTCTCTGTCCTCTGAATGAGGTGATAAGGACTGACCCAAGCTGGGTGATACCTCAGAAATATTTGAAATTTTGTATAATGAAATATAAGCCTACTTTCCATTGTGTTTTGTATATCATATTTTCCTTCCCCACATTTCTAACCTGTCAATTGTCATACGATTTCACATGAGGATTGGACAAATTCATGATTTTAATATAAAGAGGTATGTGCATTTATATAGATTCACACACTGTACACGTCTCTGCATCGTATCTGTTTGTGCGTGTGCACAACTTTTCTGGCTGAGCTGCTCATTGCAGTAGTGACATCCAGGAGAAAGCAGCACACACAGCACACAGAGATTCAATTCTAAATACCATTTTCCATGCCACTCTTAGAGAAGGGGCTGAGATCCAATTACTGAGAAAGATTTGAATAGGGAACAAGAAAATGTGAAGAACTGAAAAATATAAAAGAAATAAAAGGCATACAGACATAGCAATAGTCAACAAAGAGGTTTAAACCCAACTACCAAGAAATTGAACTTGTAAAAAATTTTCTCCCAAATGATCATTCAGGTCCAGAGGACTTCAAGGATAATTTATAATGAAGTAAAAATGGTCATATTACAAACAATCACAGAATATAGAAAGTCAGTGCACTTTACAAATAATCTTAGGAAGTAGCATAATCAAGATAGTATAGCATCATTCTCATAAACTTTAATAAACTCATAAAAGTCATGCGCCAACTTCATACGTACTTTTTTTTTTTTAAGCTTTTTTTTTTTTTTTTTTTTTTTTTTTTTTTGTACTGGGGATCGAACTCGGGCTTTTGTGCTTGCCAGGCAGGCGGTGGCGCCACTGAGCTAAATCCCTGGCCCTGATTTTCCCCTTTTTACATAAACCCTTTGGCCAGCTTCATAGGTACTTTTGACACTGGCGTCTCCCCCACAGTAAAAACCAAATAAAACAGAAAACAAACAAAAATATGGATGAAGTGGAAGAGGGTGGGAGCTCCTGGCCATTTCAATAACAAGCAGCATAAAAAATAAGAAAAAAACTATACTTATTGGCAAATAGAATAAAATGCAGATAAAATTCAAAAGAAATAGTAGAAAATTATTATTAACGATTTACTATTTGCAAGATTGATATATACAGTTAAATAAATAAAAATCTACCTAATTTTTATAAAATAAGAGATAAACTATTGGAAAATAAAGCACAAATACCATTTATGCCATAATAGGACCTCTCAATAAAACTACAAAGTATTAAATGAAATAAAGGGAAAAGATTAGCCAAACTCATGAACTGTAAAGTCTGTTACTGGTAAGCTTCATTTTTATCAAAATGGGGTTACATGACTGAGTTGTATCCAATGTAAAATTACAGCAAGCTGTTTGTAAAACTTGACAAGAATATATTCAAGTTTTATAGATGGATGCTAATGACCTAAAGCAAAAATTATTCTGAGAAGAGATAAAAGTAAAGAGCTGTGATAACAATGATAGCGTGTCATTTGTACAAAACACTGATATGATTTGGAAAGAAGTGAGAGTCTACAAATAAATCTGTAAAAAAATGTTTCCCCACAGGGGTGTCTATTTAAATCAATAGAAAAAATTATTACAGTTTTTTAAAAAACAGTGTTAAGGCAAAATCTATTCATATGGAAAAGCATGATCTTTAACTCCTACCTCATGTCATAAAATATTTAGAAATGATCACAGATATAAATAGCCAAACCAAAATTAGGAAGTTTCTTGGGCCAGGGATTCAGCTCCGTGGTGCCGTTGCCTGTCTCACAAGCACAAGGTCTAGAGTTCAATCCCCGGTACCAAATACAAAAAACAAAACAAAATTATGAAATTTCTGGAAATAAAAAGAGTATTTCAATTGCCTTGTGTTGGCACATAATTTTAAAGAGGCTAAAAATAGCTACAAAATAAATACGTGGCTTAACACCAGCAAAACTAGAAGCCATTATTCATGCAATGATACCATTAAGAAAATTAGAACGCAATTCCCAGACTGATAACTGGAGATTGTAACTGTAACTCACATCCAGTTGGCCTCTAAATATTCCAGAAGTTAACATCATCACTGTTCCTTAGAGGATACCAGATGAACAAAAAAAGAATACAAATGGCAAAATCTTTTTTTTTTTTCCAAATTTCTCAACCTCTCACCGATCTCTGTCTTTCCCCTCTCTCTTTGGCCTCTGGTCACTACTATTCTGGTCCCACATACGGTAAGCCCTTTGCGCAGCATTGTCTTTGGGCCCCTGACTCATTTCGCTGGACGCCTATTCTTTGTTTATTAAAATTGTGTAGCCTGACAAGAGGAAAAACAAAAACAAAGAAAGACGGAAACACTGCTGTCTTAGAAAGCTGTATGAGAACTAAAACTCAAGACATGGCTAGTGGAAATGTGCATCCATCTCCTGTAAATTGCAGGCCTGCAGATGTAGCTCAGTGGCACAGTGCCTGCCTGGCAAATACGAGGTCCTGAGTTAAATTCCTGGTACCAAAAACAACAGTCATCTTTATGTCTCGAAATTAAACTATAGTTTCACGACTTGAAATGTGCACCCAAAAGTATGTATCAACAGAACACTTGTTTCTTTAAAGCAGATTTATACCGAATGGTTAAAAACTAGAAATACTGTCCATCAACTTCAACCCAATTCTTAGGGCACTAAACACTATAAAATGTATAAATTAACTGATATCAGAAATAGCACAATTGAATATAAACCAGCAGATTAAATAAAAGAAGATACATAAAAACATTCCTTTATAATCTGTTTCATAGGAAGCTCGTGACCACAGAACCTGTAACTCTAATTCAGGTTGCAAAAGGCACAAATTACTTACTTAAGGGTCTGATCAGAGGGGCACACAGTAGTTTAGAGGCAAAAGCAGCTCACATTTGAGCAGTTTGGTAAAATCACACACATTGCATTTTAAAAGCTGCATACCCTAAAATTGGGGAAAATAGGATTTCAGAAATGTTTTACTCTCTTACCAGGATATGAGTATTAACATTATTTATCTTATGTCTGTTTTTGTAAGTTAGATGTTATGAAAGTATTGTTTAAATTAAAATGTACTAGCATAACTTTTTATGGTTTACTTTTATAATCTACTTGAACCTATTTTGTCATATCTTATACTATGTTCTTCCTTCACCTACTCACTTTATCTCTGACCACAATTAATTTCCAAATCAACTTTTGATATTATACCATAATTTTTTTCATTAGTTGTAGTTCTTAATTTTAGAAGCATCTTTAAAACTTTTAAGGTTATAATTATTTTTCTAATTTCTTAATTAACTGAAAAATTTTCAAATTTTTTAACTTATCAAGTAACATTTGTTGTAAGTTATGCTGTAACATTTTTCAGACAGGATGCAATGTTGTATAAACTTTCTTTATCCTTGTTCCTTATTACTTAATATTCAGAATAATTTAATCTTTCCTCTTTAACCTATTAATTAAAAGCATACCTTTACCTTTGCAAACACAATCTAATTTTTTGGTTAAGTTTTCAGCTAATTGAATTATTGGCTAATAATGAATTGTGTAAGTATTTGATTTTTTTTTCTACTACGGTCAGTTTCGTTGAATGCTCTGTATACTTTTGAGAAGAAAGTGCATTATTTACTGTGGAGATTGAACACAATTAGTGTAATAGGAAAAATGGTATTTTTAATTTCTGGGATGTGTACAAGTCTGATTGCTTCTGATTCTTGGACAAAATAGCGACGGTAAGATGTGTAATGTGTTCTACAGGGTCCAAAACTCCCCTGCGAGTTAGCGCTTTGAGAGTCTGCCTAGCTAGGGTGAAAGGGCTAAGTCTCCCAAAGCGAGTCCTCCTCACAGACCTTGCTGGTCCAAGCCAGAGCCTCTGCATGTTGTAGTAGCAGGGAGTTTGAGCTTACGAGATGGTCACCAAGGATGTTCTTGGTGTCCAGATGCTTAACTTAATCATCTTTCTCTGGTGACACTATATCTTTCCATTATAAGTAACCTCATGAGTTTCTACTCGGCCTCACAAGTACCAGAACTACAGCAAACAGTACATTCACTGAAATATATTCACATTCTAATCCATGAATAAATTGCTCAATTTGTCGCCCAAAATTTCTTTATGAATGTTTTTTATAATTGGTGTCAACCAGCATTTGAATACACATATTTATGAGATAGGAAAATGGGCTGACGGTTTCTGTAATGCTAGTTTTCATTTTATGTAAGTTGAGGGCATTTTATAACATTCCTGCAAATTAACAACTATTGGAAGCTGGGTGTGGTGGCGCACGCCTGTAATCCCAGCACTTGGGAGGCTGAGGCAGAAGGATCACTGTGAGTTCAAGACCAGCGTGGACTACACAGTGAGTTCCAGGTCAATCTCAACTACATAGTGAGACCCTGTCTCAAAAAACCAAAAAAAAAAAAAAAATTATTGTATGTCGCTAGTGAACTGAATACTCTATCATTAGGTAATGGTGCTCACCCCTCATGACGATGTGTGCACATGGGTGTGTGTGCGTGCATGCTATTATCATGATTAATCAGTTTCTTCGTTACCATTTTCCCAGGGTCCTAAACACATTGACCTCTCTGGACATTTCTAAAATACTCCATGACATCATGACTTTATTTAGATGTAGAAAGTAAAAATCTTTCAACACGCAACATACATTTATATTTTTGGTGTAACCGATTTTATATATGTATCATCGCTGATAGTTTTTTTGTTTTTTGTTTTTTGGTGGCAGAAAGTAAGAGAGAGCAGCCAGGCCGCGACATCCGCTGCAGGGTATGCACTTTTCATTTGGCGTCTAATGCTCCTCTGAGTCCCAGTTACCGAGCTCCTGTCCCTGGACTGGATCAGATGCCTTGGCATCAACCCTTCCCCCTCTGAAAAGCAAGATGCCCGCATGACAAATGCTATTTCTTATAAAAAGAGATGTCCAAATAAGAAATTAGAATGAAATGTAAGTTAACTAGTCAATATTGCTAAAAGCATGTATATGTTAAAGTTTAATAAAAATACAGGCTAACGTAAGATGTTCATTCTGACGCTCACGGAGACCAAGACGACTGAACTAAGCCCGTCACAGGCACAGGAAGAGATGGGTCGTCATTCTCTGACACCCGGCAAAAAGCGCAATTTTTCTAGAAGACATTTTGCAATATTTATGAAAAAATAACGGTGTGCCTGTTGACCTGAAGGAGATAATTTTCCAAAAAGTTTATGGAACCATATGCTAAAAATGTGATAAAGTACAGATTGCTATGAGATTCCATGTGGTTATGACAATAAAGCCATATTGGTTACCAAAATCTTAACTTTATAAATAAAAAAGTCAATAACATTCTTATATGATGATATCATTAAGTATTCATTTCATCCAAATTTACTATCTTTAAAAAGATGTTGATACTTTCTTCACATCAGTCTGTATAGTCTGGATTTAATTTTACAATGCACATGCTTTACTAATTTGATTAAAATATCATTAGTTTTTGTTTTGTTTTGTGGTTTCTTTTTTTTGGTTTTTGAGACAGGGTTAGGTTGAGGCTGACCTGGAACTCACTATGGAGCCCAGGCTGGTCTCGAACTCACAGTGATCCTCCTGCCTCAGCCTCCCGAGTGCTGGGATTACAGGCGTGCGTCACCATATCCAGCTGAAATACCATTCGTTTTACAGACGATTTATGTGTACATATATTGCATATATAAGCACGATGATATCCTTTATATAGTGATATTTTAAAATCATGTTATAAGACGAAATATTTTCGAGATAAACAGTTCAGTAAACTCTATGCTTTTTGTGAGATCGGGATGGTGGGAATTTTGTAGAGTCTGTGTTTTAAAATATGTTCATAATATTCACATATTACTTGAGAAACGAACATCAAACTCTTGCCGCCGTTCTTAGAGAAGGCATTTAACCCGGTAACGTAGAACGCGAAATAAGAAAAGGGATCTGCACCAGCCGACTGGAGCCGCAGACCCCGGAAGTCAGTACCTGCGGCCCCCGCGAGTCCCCGTCCTCCGCGGCGCCCTCGATCCTGTGCGGC
>NW_022900930.1:3126582-3140472 GCF_012274545.1 Fukomys damarensis | reverse complement strand
GATTTTCTTGGACGACCGTCCACAGAGCTCAGGTAGATGCCAAGCATACACACATCACAGTGGTCCCTTGGGGTCCGGTGGCCTCAGGAGGGTCCTCAGTCTGCAAAAGCTCAAGTCCCTGCCGAGCACGGTGGGCAGAATTGGTCGGCCGGCAGGGGGCGCTCTGCGAGGGCGCCGCGGGGTGCACGGATACAAAAGGAAAAGCATTGTGTGTAGTGAGTGATTCTTGGACGACCGTCCACAGAGCTCAGGTAGATGCCAAGCATACACACATCACAGTGGTCCCTTGGGGTCCGGTGGCCTCAGGAGGGTCCTCAGTCTGCAAAAGCTCAAGTCCCTGCCGAGCACGGTGGGTGCAGAATTGGCCAATAGCCTGCTAAGGCCCATCCTACTCCACTTCACCTGTGGGTTACTCATGGGCTGCAACGCAAACGCTATTTAAGTAGCTGTTGTACTCCATCCTTTAAGGGATAATCACGAGGAAAACAGCTTTCGTCTTTTGAGAATTTTTGGCTTTCAATAATTCAGACCCACAGTTGGTTGAAACTGAAAAACAATGTGTTTCATCACTTCAATTCCGATTTACAATGTGTGTCGGCAAACAAAGTAAATATCTATAACTGACCCTTTAAAGACAATTAAAATCTACTTATTCATTCGGTTTTTATACTTTAGATTCCTAGGAAAACCTGTGATTTAGGAAGAGTAAATGTACAGCAAGATGTAAGTTTCCCCTGTAAATATGGAGCTCACACACTGAAAGATAATAGAACTTGGAAAATCTTCCTTTTATGAGATAATAGCACATGCTGTTAACTTGTCTGATTTCAATACTTACTCCGTGCTGACACATTTTACTGTAAAATATACTAAACAAAAAGACTACCATCTTAGCTCTTTAAATGTACATTTAAGTGGAAAAAAAAATTATTATTGAACAACCACCACCACCCGTCTCCAGAATTCTTTTAGTATACAGCATCAGACCTCCCAACAGATTCCACCAGGAAACACCACGGAGCGCGGTGGTGTTCACCACGTTAGACCCACAAAGCAAGTAACCGCGTCATAGCACGCGGAGGAACCCAGTGGATCCCCAAATCTTTACTACCTGAGAACTCATAAATCACTGGCCAATGCACACTCTAGAAACCTGTCTGCACTAGCACTGAAATATTACTAAACTCATGACCATGTAAGGGACAAAATCAGTGGGGATTTTGCAGGTTGACAGCGACGGTGAAGGGACTGATCCTTTGTTATGATGCTGATCTTTTAGGAGGATGCTTAGAAGGGGAATGGCTGGGCCAAATGGAATTTCTACGCTTCAACTTTTCAGGAATCTCCAACCAGATTTCCCTAGTGACTGGATCAGGTTACCACCCAACTGACTGACAATGGACAAGGTCTCCTTCCTCCCCACAGCCTCTCCAGCATTTGTCCTTAGTGGATTTCTTGATGACAGCCATTCTTTCTGGAGGGAGATGGAATCTCAGTGTTGTTTTAATTTACATTTCTCAAATGGCCAACAATATTGAACATTTTTTAATGCATTTATTGCTCCTTTGTTCTTCATTTGAGAAATAACGATTCATTTCAGATGCCTATTTTTAATTAAATTTTTAAATTTGGGGACTACATTTTTTAGTTCTTTTTATATTCTAAATATTAGTCCTTTGAGGAGTAGCTGGCACAATTTTTTCCCATTCTTTTGATTAAATCTTTTCTCTGTTAGTTTTTTCCTTTGCTTTGTAGAAGCTTTTGAATTTGATGTGATCCCATTTGCTGATTCTTAGTATTGTTTTTTGTGCAGTCACGGTTTTTCTCAGGAAGTCTTGGCCTATACCAGTATCGTCAAGAGTTTTGCCTATTGTAACCTTCCAGAAGATTGTTTCTGTTTTAATGTTTAGATCTTTGGCCCATTTTGATTTTAGTTTGGTGAATAATGAGAGATATCGGTCCAGGTTCAACTTTGAGCAGATGTTTAGCCAGTTTTCCCGCCACCATTTATTAAAGGGAAAGCATTTGGCCCCTTTTGAGTGGCTGGAGTTTTTTGCATCTTCTATTCTGCTCCAGTGATTCATGAGTCTGCTTTGGATTTTCTGTTTTGTTTTCTTTTGTTTTTGTACCAGAGACTGGACTCAGGACCTTGCACTTGCGAGGCAGGTACGGTGCACTGAGCCACATCCCTGGCTGGGTTTGGCTTTTTGCTGTTGCTACTATGGTTGTTTTGCTAATACCGTCCATTTTGATCACTACAGCTTTGAAGTATAACTTGGAGTCCCAACATTGTGAAGCCCCCTGCCTTGCCCTTGCTGTCCAGAATTGCTTTTGCTATTGTGGGTCTCTTCTGGTTCCATGTGAATTCTAGGATTGCTTTCTTCGGTTCTGGAAGGAATGTTATTGGCGTTCTGATTGAGATTGTGTTAATACATATATATATATATTACAGTTTGGAAGTACGGCCGTTCTTACTACTTTGGTTCTGCCTACCCTGGAACAGTGCATATCCTTCCATTTTCTGATATCCTCCTCAATCTCCTTTGTCAGAGTACTATAGCTTCCACTAGAGAGGAATTTCACTTTCTTGATTAATTTTTAAGTATTTTATGTGTCTTGATGCTACGGTGAAGAGTATTATTATTCCCTCATTTCCCTTTTAGTGAGTTTGTTATTTGTTTACAGGAATGCTGCTGATTTTTGAGTGTTGACTTTGTATCGTTCTATACTGCCACATTTGGATACTAAGTCTAAGAGTTTCCGAGGTCTTCTATGTAGAGGATCGTGTCATGTGCACACTGATAATTTAACTTCTCCCTTCCCTTTCCATACCCTTCCATTTCTTTTTGTCTTATTGCTCCAGCTAGTATTTTTAGACTATATGAGAGAGGAATGGTGATAGCAAACATCTGTCTTGTTCCTCATCTTACAAGGAAAGCTTTCGGCCTCTCTGCATTAGTATGATTTTGGTAGTTGTTTGTCATACGTGGTTTTCATCGGGTTGTAATAAACACCTTCTATTCCTGTTCTCTTCAGTTTTTTTTTCTTTTTTTTATCATGAATGAACACTGGATTTCGTCAAATGCTTTTTCTGTGTCTATGAAGACGATCGTGTGATTTTTGCCCTTGGTTCCGTTTATGTGGTGTGTTGCATTTATTGACTTGCATATGTTGTACCATCCCTGCATTCTTGGAGTGACTCCTATTTGGCCAAGATGTGGGATCTTTTTGATGATTAGCTGCACTGTTTGCCAGTATCTTATTGAAGATTCTTTGTGTTCTTTTAAGAGATTGGCCTGTACTTCTCTTTTTTGGTTGGGCCTTTTTCTGCTTTTGGAGTCAGGTAACGGAAAGCGCATTCAGTCAGGACTGGAGAGTGACGCAGCTGCTAAGAGGGGACCGAACACCCCGGAAGTTTTGTGGTGAGCAGGAGTGGATGAGAGGAAAACCACAGGAATGATTTAGAGATGTGACAAGGGAAGCACTGATCAGAGTGGGGACTGGGTGATGTGGTGTATTCGGGTGCAATCTTCTTGGCCATCGTGGAGTTACAGCGTAAGAAGAGCCTGTTGGGTGCTGAGCCGATGCTGTGACGTGAGGCAGGGGGCGGCTGCTGTTGGGCAGTGCCGGGTGGGACACCGGCTAGAGCTGCAGAGGGTCTGCTCTTCCTCTGCAGATAAAGAGAGTGCACCCTTCACTAGATTTGATGTCTGTGTAGATTTTCCTTATTCTTTTTCTCCATTTGCTTGTAGGTCCTTCCTTCGTGCATTCATATGTAAAGTTTAGAAACTATGTAAATAAAACCTCTGTTTGCATAGTATAACTAATGTGCTAATTGTTATACATATAGCTGTATTATAACATTAGGCAGCTGTTACTAACAGTGAAAATTTAGTGTTTCTCTTTTTTATCTTTGTTTTACAGCAGTAACTTCAGCAACATAAAAAAGCCATAACCGAGTCAACGAATATTGTTAGGAAACACATCATTCATTGGCCTGATCCATACACCAAAGAAGCTGCCTTTTCTCCTCTTGTTATGGCACAAACCAAATAAATCCTATGACTGAAAGCCTTCCAGTTTGTGTCTGTGGCTTCTTCTACCAACTATAATCCTGCATTAAGAACTAAACAGCTTTGCTTTTGTTTCCCTGAGAGGTTGCTATGTCCCCAGGTGACAGTGGCTCCTTATCCACTGCAGCCCCTGACCCTATAACCCCGCTAAACACTCCCAGCTGAAGGGAGGACACCGCAGCCAGGCCTCTCCCAGGGTGGGGATTCCCCTGCTCTGTGCTTTCTGGCCTTCATGCTATTGAGAGAGAGCATAGTAAGGGCAGCCCTAGGCCACAGTCACCAGCCTCCGTTCTAGCTTAAAGCAGCCGCTCAGACTGAGTTCCCAATTCAAGTATCCGTTCTGTCTCTAAGGGACTCTTCCTTAGCCCTGTAAACTGAAATCGAATATATGCATTTTCCTGTAAGTGACCCCAGACTTGGTGCTCTGTCTCCCTCGCAGCTGAGCTCTCCAGGATAGTGTTTCCCCTTGCAGTCCTGCTCCCTCCTCATTCCCTGTGGAGACAGAAGCACCTCTGCATCCCACAAAGCACTACGCACGGACTATGGAGTCCTCCATCCACCTTGAGCCTGGCTAGAACTCCAGTATCTCCCTCAAAAAGCAAAGATGCCTGTGGGACAGGGGTGGAAAAACTACTCTGCATAACACCAGACCTTCCTTTTCCAAGTGTCTATCAACTGACTAACAGATAAACAAAGTGGTACACCCTACAGTGGAATATTCTTCAGCCACGAAACAGACGGCTGGGCCGGGATTGAACTCAGTGTTGCTGTGCCTGCCTCGCAAGCGCAAGGTCCAGAGTTCAATCCCCAGTACAAAGAAAGAAAAGAAAAAAACCCCCCAAACAAGAAAGTGGATGGAGCTCTAAAATTGGGAAACAAGAAGGAACTCTAAAGCTGTTATGCTAAGTGAATAAGCCAGTCACAAAGACCATGCTGCAATTAGTCAGTTCTGTGAAATGTCTAGGACATCTCTAGAGACAATAATTAGTTTCTAGCTTTTTCTACTAACGGTGAAGGTCGAGGGTGAAGAAATGTGGGGTGGTGATTGCAGGCTTCAGGGCGCCGCTCTGAGGCAATGAAACAGTCAACAACTGTTAGGTAATGGTTGTGCACATCACTGGGTGAACCACAGGTCCTTTAGTGGTATGGCTATGTCAAAATACAGCAGTTCAGAAAATACAAGCCCCTGCCTCACAACATATACAGCAATCAATTCAATGGCTGAAAGACTCAAACGTAAGATTTGAAACTGGATGAATTTTTTTTTTTTTTTTTTTTTTTTTGGTACCAGGGATTGAACTCAGGTCCTTGTGCTTGCAAGCAGGCACTGAAACCATTGAGCTAAATCCCTGGCCCTTAGATGAACATTTTTAAAAAGCATACAGGGATAAGAACTAAGATATATCATGTAAAGCTACAACATCCCAGTGATGAATGTAACTGTACTTTATACCTAAAAATAAACAATAAACTTAATTTTAAAAGTACAGGGAAGAACGTATTTGAACATAAGAAAATCTTCAGGCAATAAACAAATATAAAGATGAATACATCGAAGTAAAATATTCTATAAGCAAAGAAAATAGTCAAAATAGTGAATAGGAAACTCAATAAAATAACAAAAAATTTATTTGAAAATAAAGCACTACCTCACCTTTCTTAGAAGGACATTAAAACGATTATATAGGGTATGGGATGTAGCTCAGTGGCACAGCACCTGCCTGGCAAGTACAAGGTCCTGAGTTCAATCCCAGTACAAAAAAAGAAAGAAAGAAAGAAATTAGATATTGGTGATGCGGACAAAACAGGACCCTGATACCGTGGGTCATATATTATTGGTAAGGAGTGAAAGGGACTTTGCTACATTGTAAATGAAGACGGCCATTATGGAGAACGGTATGGATGCTGCCAAAAAGCTAAAAGCAGAATCACCATATGATTCTGTAATCTAATTTCTGGATCTATATCCAAAGATGTGAAATTTGTATGGTGAACACATAGCTTCTTATACATAACATCACTGTATCCAATAATTATATACAATTTTACTTTACCTAAAATGAAAACAGACCTCCTCACTTTTGATCATCAAAATTTCTGCTTCATGAATACTATGTAACTACAATCAGAGATCATATACTCTATAGTGTCTATTCTTTGCCAAAAGCCAATTCAAGACAAATCACATTGCTGCCTGTAATGATGATTAATACCTTTTATAATACGTGATATATATCACAATTTAGGACTAAGAAGAATAAAATTGCTGTTAGCATTGTATGGCTTTCATAGATATAATATTTATCTACACAGAAATAGGATATTATGCCATAGGGTGGTATATTACCTGAGAAACTATTGATTGGCTGTTTTCAAACTTACTATAATAACTTGCTCTCCCATCCATGAAGTATGAAAGATTCAAGGATCCCATCACTTCTAAAACTATGAGCATTGATACATTTTTAAAATTTTTTAGTCATTCTTATTGTATATTAATATCATAACTCGGCTTACAATTCATCACCTAGTAAAGTAATGAGTTGAAGCACATTTTCACACTTGTTTTTTCCACTTGAATACTCTCTTGAAGAGCCAATATATAATTTTTTCCATTTGCATTTTCACTCTTTTTTTTCACATGGCTTTAGGAATTCTTGATGTATTCTGACTATGAATATTTTGTCAAATAATTGTACTGATGATGTCTTTGCCCAAGCTGGTTTGTTTCTATATTTAGTGAATGGGATCCTTTCAAGAGTGTACATTTATAATGAAGCAATGTCAGCTTTATGATTTTTATTTTACCCATTTTATATTAAAGAATTATTTCCTTAAACCAATAATCTAGTTTGGCTTACGTCCACTTTATTTTAGAATTTCTTTTTTATTTATTTAGATTAAACCTATTTAGGGAATTTTAAGCTATATTTTTCTTGTTCATATCTAGTTTTGATCTGAAGAGCATAATTCTGGGTAGTCTCAATACTTTGATCTGAACTTGTTATATTTTATATTCTAATATATGGTCAATATTGTAAAGACTCATATATATTTTGAAAACACATTTTTTTATGCTCTTTTTAGATTTCTTCTGCCTTTTGCATGCTCTGTACATATTAAAGACGCCAAACAAATATTGAAACCATGTTGATTAGGACTTCTACATTTAATGAGTTTTGTCCCCTGGCTATCTTAGTAACCAAGAGAGTTATGTTAATTTGCTGAAGTACTACTTGGGGAGTCTTAAATTCTCCTTTAATTGTGTTGATTTTGCTGGGGTTATTCAGCACAGATCTGGGCTGTGACTGCCTCCTCTGTCTACCAGTAAGAGCAGAGTCAGGCCCTGAAATGGATACTACCCCAAAACGGTAGACCCCAGAAGGTAATACCAGGATTGAAATCAAAGAGAATTTTCTTTTTTCTTTTCCTTTGTTTTGGTGGTGGTGGTGTTGTTTTGTTTGGGGGTTATTTTTGTTTTGTTTTTTTGTTTTTGTACCAGGGTTTGAACTCAGGACCTTGCACTTATGAGAAAGGCCGCACAGCCACTCAGCTAAATCCCCAGCCCTGGTTTTTTGCTTTGTTTTGTTTTTTTGTTTTGTTGTTGTTGTTTCCTTCTTTTTCCCCCCTCTTCTTCAACAGTTTCCTGAGAGTTGGCAATCTTCATTAGCATTGAGCTCACTTCAAATCTCTTTCTCTTTGTTTGTTTCTCTATTTTTTCCTCTTATCCCTTTTAAATTTTCTCTCCTTGGGGAGAATATCACTCCACTGAGCAGATGTTTACTGTTTATAATGGTCTGACCTGTCTTAGAACTTCCATTTAAGTATAAATCTTGTGCCTGTGGTTAACACTGGCAAATTCATAGTTATCAGTCTGTTGTTTTCTAGTCTGTGCTTGATGCTATTGTTATTCCCGGCTGTACGACTTTAGCTGAGGGGACACAGTGTTGTTCCTCCTTCTTTGACAAATCTGAGATTGTCTGGGAGTCATAAACAGTACCATAGCCCAGGACCAAAGAACGGGGTGCTAGGCCAGACAGGCTGCAACCTCTCATCCAGAATAAATTGAAGAGGCAGAACGTTGGCCAACAATGCCTAGAATACATCTATGAAAAGGATTCATTTCTTAAAGGGTGTCAGTACTAGAAATAAAGCTACCATAAGCAATTTACGAGTCTCAATGCAAAACACAAATTGTAAAAAATAAACAATGAGAAAATACTGAAACAAGATGCAACCCCAGAACACAAATCCAGGAGGCATTCAGGTGGAAGTAACCACAAGCCACCCAGCTAAACTTTCTGAAATGGTAGCAGTGGAAGTAACAAAGCAGATGAATGAGTCTCTAGGAAAAAAAATCAGAATTTCACAAATAGCTAAAGAGACGATGACCCTAAGGAAGGACGTGGTTAGTGAATCCAGAGGAGATACAGACAAAAAGAAAATAGAGAAGCTGAGGAAAGCGGTGAAAATCATGAATGCCCGCCATAGGAAAGAATTGTGTTCCATAAAACAGACTTAAACAGACATCAGGAGATTAAAAGTTGCATTGAATTTATACAGAGCAGACTCAACCAATAGAGACGGAGTATCAGATTTAGAAGACAGGTCTGTGGTTTGCGATCATCAAATGAAAGAGATCTTAAAAACAGCACGGGACAAGGACAGAGATTTAGCTCAGTGGTTCTGCTGCCTGCCTTGCAAGCAAAAGGTCCCAAGTTCAATCCCTGGTACCAAAAAACCCCATACAAACAAACAAACAAACAAAGGACTGTGAAAACTCAATCCAACAGCTGCTAGGTGATGCAAAGAAGAATAACATAGGATTTACATAAGATACTCCAGATCAATGAAAGCTTAGAAGATGCCCCAACGGATAAAGTCTGTAACAGAAGTAATAGCAGAAAATTCTGAAGCATGGAAAAAGAATCTGACACACAGATAAGTGAGGGATATAGAACTCCAATTAGCCAGGATCAGGAAAGAAAAAACAACTACACCAAGGCATGTAATTGTCAAGATTCCAGAAATGCAACCTAAGAAGAGGACATTAAACAGTGCTACCTAGAAACAAACTACTTAGAAAGGAAAATCCATCAGAATCACAGCGGACTTCTCAACACAGACCCAAGGAGAGCTTGGAGTGAAGTATTTCAAGCCCTAAAAGAAAACAATCTCCAACCCAAACTGATGTACCCCACAAAACTATCTTTCAAAATCGATGGAGAAATAAGACGCTTCCATGATAAACAACTCCTGAAGAAATTCATGACCACCAAACCAGCACTCTGAAAAGTTATGAAGCATGTTCTGGAAAAAGACAACAATTCCATGAATACCAAAAGAATGAATCCACCAGGCAAGGCAAGCAGTTAAACAGAGGGAAAAGAAAGGGATCCAACAAATGAAAATCATAGCACAAAGAGAAGTCACTATACATCAGTTATAACCATCAATCCCTGGTCTCAATTCACAAATCAAAAGCAGCAGATTGGCAGAATAATTCAAGAAACAAGATCCAACAATACGCTGAATATAAGAAACACATTTCTCAAGAAGAAATTCTTACACTGAAAGTTAAAGGATGGAGAACAATACTCCATGCAACAGAAACCTGGAAAAAAGCAGAAGTTATTATCTTTGCAGACAAAGTGGATTTCAAGCCAAGACGGATCTGAAAGGATTCAACTATAGCAGGAGATACAGATGAAGAAGGTTAGGCCTCAAGGTCCAGGTCTCCACGCCTCCATAAGGGATAAACAGTAACTTGCAATTATTCTGCAATTACACCAACTGGTCCAGTGAGTCCAAATGGGCATCAGTCGCCCCGGTGTGTGACCAGAGTGTCAGAAATCATCCCCCCGCAAACACGCCTTTGTTCTGTCCATGCTACAGCAGTACTTTTCTTACTGCATCAATATTAGCTAATTAGCTAATTCCATAGGGTGATTATAATGTGACCAACACCGTGACGTTGCACAAATTACAAACGGCCTCAATGAACTCAAGACCCCTCCTGTCTCAGGAGCTGTCTCTCCATAAACTTTTCCTACTCTGGTTTTTTGGTTTGTTTTTTTTTGTACCGGGGATCGAACTCGGGTCCTTGTACTTGCGAGGCAGGCCACCGAACCGCTGAGCTAAATCCCTGGCCCTAACTGTTCCTACTCTTAACATCTACTGGTCCTTGAAATTGATTGATTGACAGATTTCCAGAGACACAGATTCAGCACATCTGATATCTAACAGGTTGGCAGTTCTATTTCTTCTACATCACCTGCAACCTCTGCTGTTTCCCCTCGAGGCCAGGTCTTTCTCTGTAGACCAGGTGGGCCTGGAACTCACAGTCTCCTTCCTCAGCCTCCCAAGTGGTGAGATCATAGGTGTGTGCCCCTGTGTCTGTATCTCTACTACTTCCTCCACAAGCTTTCACATCGGAAGGCGTCTCCCAGGTTAGCCCTGCTCTGCTCTCCACTCCCAGGCCGGCTGCGAGAAGTCCGCATTACGTCCTCTCGGGACATTATTAATAAATTCTGCAACACACCCTGTCGTCTACTAGACTGTTGAAATGTAGCTCCTCAAGGAGGCTCTAAATTCACCAGGACAATTCACGGCCTCTTAGAGGAGATACAAATCAAGTGAGTGGTAGAGGCCAGGGTGTACATGCAGCAGAAGAGCTTACAGATAATGTCGTGAGAGGCCTTAGAAGGGCCCCCCATGCCGGCAGGCTGGGAGTGGGCAGGAGACCAGGAGTCACCTCCTGGGACGAGGCCTTGGAGGGGCCACGTTATGGAGGAAGTAGAAGGGAGGCAGGCATGGTGGCCCAGGCCTATAATCTCAGCTCTCCAGGGGCTGGGGAAGGACGATTTAAATTCAGGCCTGTCTAGACCGTGTAGGGAGCCCTGGGCGCAAAACAAAACCAAAGAACACAAAAGAGAAGAAGTAGTAGGCATGTGGGGGAACCCTTTCTTGTGCCCATTAATTTCAGGCCCTGTCTGCACTGTATTTCTGTTGTGGGACCTTTGGATGTAAGTTCATACATACAGTATGCTGGAGACTTAGGAGAGTCCATACCAAATTGCTTTCCAGAAAGCTTATATCCGTTTGCAGGGTCACCATCCCACAGCTAATGGCATAATTAGCCTACCTTTTCCCATGAGGCTCTGGCTATTAGATAGTGGTACAGAACCACACACAGTGCCAGGCTTCAGTGCCCTGCCCAGATGGCTGCCTACCTGCTAGATAAGCTCTGAAAGTCTTCAGTCGTGAACCGGTAATGTGAGGAATGCTTCTGAGTTGTGAGTCTCCTCGATGAAGAGAACACGTGTGTGCTCTGTGACTGTTGGTTACTATGGCAATGTTGGAACCCGGGTAGAATGGAAGATGGGAAAGGGGAAAAGGGCAGAAGACTGCAGGATTAATTCCTGTGTGTTCAAATCACTGTGTGCACAGACATGCAGGATAAAGACTATTTCTCTTGTTGGCAGAAGCATGAATTCCATGGGGGTGGCTCCCTTTTGTTGTGGCATCTAAGACAATCTGTGTCCTCAGGGAATTTAGAGGTCCTTTGAAGAGCTAACACTCAAGAGACTAGTAGAGGACGGGGTGTAAGTGTAGCAGAGCTCACTAATAATGTCCCGAGAGGACGTAATGGGGACTTCTCGCAGCCGGCCTGGGAGTGGAGAGCAGAGCAGGGCTAACCTGGGAGACGCCTTCCGATGTGAAAGCTTGTGGAGGAAGTAGTAGAGATACAGACACAGGGGCACACACCTATGATCTCACCACTGGGGAGGCTGAGGAAGGAGACTGCGAGTTCCAGGCCCACCTGGTCTACAGAGAAAGACCTGGCCTCGAGGGGAAACAGCAGAGGTTGCAGGTGATGTAGAAGAAATAGAACTGCCAACCTGTTAGATATCAGATATCCTGAGTTTGTGTCCCCCGAAATTGAAGAAATAATTTCAAAGAACAGAGAAGGTTAAAAACAGGAGGCTTATTGAGAGATCTCCAGTGGGTGGCCATTCAGGCCTTTTGTCATGGGAAATGTATACAGCAAAGTCACAGTGTGGGTACGACATGGCTCCAACTGTAATCAACCTGTATGATTAAAGTATAGCTACTTAGCTAATATTGATCTAATAGGAAACAAGTCACATAGTGCCAGGTGTAGTAGCACATGTTTGTAATCCCAGCACTTGGGAGGCTGAGGCAGGAGGATCCCCATGAGCTCAAGGTCAGCCTGGCCTACATAGTGAGTTTAGGGCCAGCCTGAACTACAAAGCAAAGCAAGACCCTGATTCAAAAACTAAAAACCAAACCCACCAACCAACCAAACAAACAAAACAGCCAAATTGTTATAAAAAAAATAAAAGAACAAGCATGTGTTTGGGGAGGATGGGTCCTGGCAGAAGGGAGCCACCCCCGTGGCACTCATGCTTCTGCCAACAGGAGAAATAGACGTTGTCCTGCATGTTTGTGCACGCAGTGATTTGGAAACATGAGGACAGGTCTTGCAGTCTTCTACCCCTTTTCCCTCTTCCCCATCTTCCATCATAATTGGGTTCTGGTGTTGCCATAGTAACAAACAGTCACAGAGCACACACTGATGTGTTCTCTCGGTCAAAGAGACAACTCAGAAGCATTTCTCCCATTACCTGTTCAAGACTAGACTTTTAGAGCTTATCTATCAGGTAGGCAGCCATCTGGGCAGTGCACAGCAGTCTGGGAGTGTGTGTGAATGTGTGTGCCCACCTGCTCTTCCATGCACACTTAATAGCTAGAGCCTCACGGGAAAAGGTAGGCTAATTATGCCATTAGCTGTGGGATGGTGACCCTGCAAACGGATATAAGCTTTCTGGAAAGCAATTTGGTATGGACTCTCCTAAGTCTCGAGCATACTGTATGTCTGAACTTACATCCAAAGGTCCCACAACAGAAATACAGTGCAGACAGGGCCTGAAATTAATGGGCACAAGAAAGGGTTCCCCCACATGCCTACTACTTCTTCTCTTTTGTGTTCTTTGGTTATGTTTTGCGCCCAGGGCTCCCTACATGGTCTAGGCAGGCCTGAACTTACAATCCTCCTTCCCCAGCCCCTGGAGAGCTGAGATTATAGGCCTGGGCCACCATGCCTGCCTCCCTTCTACTTCCTCCATAACGTGGCCCCTCCAAGGCCTCATCCCAGGAGGTGACTCCTGGTCTCCTGCCCACTCCCAGCCTGCCGGCGTGGGGGGCCCTTCTAAGGCCTCTCACGACATTATCTGTAAGCTCTTCTGCTGCATGTACACCCTGGCCTCTACCACTCACTTGATTTGTGTCTCCTCTAAGAGGCTATGAATTCCCTGAGGACATGGGTTATCTTAGACTCCAAAATAAAACAGGGAAGCGATTCCCCTGTCTTTCACGCTTCTGCCAACAAAGGAGGTGTTCTTTAGCCAGAATGGTAAGTGTGCAGCACACTTCAGCAGACAGTGAATACACCCACTGCTCCATTGCCCCCTTTCCTTTCTTTCCTGTCTCCCATTATGAGTTGGTTCTGATATTGCCTTGGCAATCTCCAGTCCCGGAGCACAGACTCATGTTTTCTCCTGGCCACAGAGATTCAACCCCAGACCGATTTCTCACGTCTTTTCGTCAGGACCCAGGATTGAGAGTTTCTCTTTCAGGTGAGCAGCCACCAGGGAAGGTGGATATTAGGAGAATGTGTGTGTTGTGTGTGTGTGTGTGTGTCTGTGTGGTGTGTGCGTGTGTGGTGTGTGTCTGTGTGGTGTGTGTGTGTGTTTGTGTGTGTCTGTGTGTGTGTGTGTCTGTGTGTGGTGTGTGT
>NW_022900930.1:3120338-3120685 GCF_012274545.1 Fukomys damarensis | reverse complement strand
TGTTTACAGTTTACATTGTTGTTTTGGTACCGGGGATCAGAACTCGGGACCTTGCACTAGCAACGCAGGCAGTGGAACCACTGAGCTAAATCCTCAGCCTGGTTTGTAACATTATACGGTATACAAATTGCAAGAGAGTTGGAACCACTGAGCTAAATCCTCAGCCTGGTTTGTAACATTATACGGTATACAAATGTCCAACTGCAAGAGAGTCCCCTGTGTGTACATATAATCCCAACTGATATCCCAACAGTATATTTCACAGAACTAGAGAAAACAATCCGAACATTCATTTGGAAGCAGAAGACACCTAGACTCGCAAAAGAAATTCTAGGCAAATAATACAT
>NW_022900930.1:3113381-3119838 GCF_012274545.1 Fukomys damarensis | reverse complement strand
GTCAGCAAACCACCAAAACCAGGAGGAAGGGACGGGAAGAGCGGGAGGAAGAGGAGATCAAGATTAGATGGATGGTACAGAAAATCTGCAGAAACCATCTAAGATTGATCCTAATGCAAACCTTTTCTGACTTTTAGAAGCTAGCATGGGCTACAGTCAACAAATCAGCTCTGGTTCCAAAGTTTTACAGACACAGACAACACCACCTGTTACTAATTCAGCAGTACAAATATTGTCCATATTAACAATGCGGTGATAAGTCATTGGGTTTCTCATTGTGCACTTCTTCCCAGATCTAGTTTTTTAATGGAAATATTGGTGCAGCCTGGCAGTTTTAGTTTTGGTCATTCTGGTTTTTGTTCCGTTTGGGGAGGTGTAAATTTTAGTTTATATACAGGGTATAAGCGTGTGTATACACACTAAAGAGCATATTGAAAAGTTCTATTTATCCTCTTCCTACCCCGAGTAGAAATAAAACAAACCATCTTTAAAGACCGATAAAATAAAGAGTGCAGAAACAGATGCATGGATTTCAAGCCGGCTATCCAGCTCCTTGCCCTTTCTCTGCCTAAGAGGCTCTGCTTTACAGACCGCACAGCACAGGGTCCTTTGTCCACCGGATCGCGGATGAGGTCCGCCCATGAGAGGCCCGGGAAAAGATGAGAGAGAAGGAGCAAGGAAGCCGAGTTGTGAATACACTTGCATCTCTGCAGCTCCAGCTTCCGCCGATTCTCTCCTTAACAGCTACGTTTCTCTACAGGTTCCAGCGGTCACCTCTTCTCCCCGATCCCTGGACACCTCAAGACGGTGACGAATTTATATCCTTCAACCCGCCCACACTTCAGGGAATAGCGCTGTCATAAACCTCAAATGAAATCCTTGAGTACTGGCTGACACTCACGCTGGAGGCTAAACTGTCACCCCAACTGGCAATGAGAGTGGCCCGGAAAACACACTCTTAGAATGGAGCTCTGGGGACCCGAATAGGACCTGTTTGATGAGCACCTGGTAGCCACCTTGCTGGAGGGATGTGGGACGCTGGATCAGTGACATCGCAGCTGCATATTCTCTGTGCCCTGTGGTGGCAGGAAATGGAGTGAGGACAAAGAGTAAGGTGTTGGGAGAGACCCAAAGACTATGCTACTGATTCCTGTGACAGCCTGAGTAACAACACACACGGTGAGCTAGGCGGCCTGAAGAGACTAGAGAAAAATGAAGCAACTTAAGATGCTAAACGCCCAAGTTTAAGCACAGCTGGACCATCAGAAAGCCTCTACACGGACCTTATGAAAATTCCTTATTTCGTGAGGTTATAGGGCAACTCTGTCTAAGAATCAAGATGTAAGGGGGAAACCTGCAATGTTAATTAAAATGTGCATCCCCGTGAGATGTCTTATATTAACATTACATGCACTGTTCAAGAAACAATGCGATCCAGAATTCCAGGAGAAACATACATGGGTTGACAAAGATAAGACTGGAAAGGCAAAATTTCCAAATCTCCTGATCCTTTCGTTGGAAAGCAAGCATCCCTCACCTCTCTCTGAAGGAATACACCTATCACTTCATGAAATCTTGCACTGACTTCCTCTGAGTAGCTTCATCGAGGGGAACCCGCAATCATAAACCTTTCCTATTTCCAAGCTTTGAGCAAGAGTTAAACTGTAGTATGCCCAGAGAAAAGTTGCAAACTTCACTTGGCAGGAGAAAATTTACACATCAAAGTGTTAAGGATTCCAGCAGTAATCTTGGCGGAATATGTGTGACAGGCTCCCGTGGGTATAATGACAAAGAGTGTCGATAGGAACAAAGTTACTCATACGGAACCATCTCTTAAGACTTAGGCTTTAACATACCAGCTCCCTCGTCTGAGAATGGACCCTGCCATTTGCTTGGTGGTTACGCGAAGCATGGATTTGACAACGGACACCAGCTTAGCATCACTTTATCAGGATGTTTAGGTGCAGAAATTCCCTGACAAACTGTAGGAATAGGAATCTGAAGGAAATGCAGGAGACATTCCATTGTATATAATTCATTCAACCAGCTTACAGTCACGCACCCTGAGGAGACCTGTCAGACATTTTTACTGGGAAAGGCATTGAGAGCTACTTTGGTGAGAAGAGCCCCAAGCTTGTTGGAAATCTCTGTAATGTTGGTCACCTGTGGGCCAGGCAGAACTGTAGGAACACTGATATAGAACACGATTCCTTAATGCCTGGGAATAATGTAATTGTGAAGTGGCAGAGGACAGGCGGCAGGACTTAACTCTAGGGACAAGATGGGCACAATTCCCACAATCCATAAGGACAGAGTGATAAAATTCTTTTACCGATAGAGATCCTTGGAAATGTCCAATGGATCAGTTTCTAAGAATGAAATACATGGGCAGACTAGTCAAGATAATTCTAGCGTTCTTCTAGGTAGAACCTAATGTGAATCACCACAGTAAAAACTCATAGTCCACCTCAGAGTTCAAAGTCAGCTTCTTCATTGAGGAGGAGGAGGAGGGGGAGGAGGAGGAGGAGGAGGAGGTCTAGGAAGGAACATCCAAAGCAGCCGAAGGAATACACTATAAATATTCCACCTAGCTGTCCCTCATCAGTGCCCTGGGTCCTTTTGACATAGTTACTAAACACCTGGGAAAGGCAATAACTACACCTGTAGGGAATTTTTATCGACTGGCTCTGAGCTGACACCAACCAGGAGAACTGAAAATATCTGAAGAGCCTCAAGGGATCCTGCACTGCCCCTGTGCAGTAGTATCCACAGATACTACCTCCTCCTGTGAGGAACCTTGTGTACCGTTGGGGGTCTTAGAGGAGCCAATTCAATTACTTCTTTCTGTTTTCACTTTCTTCTCTTGAAACCCCTCCTCTACGTCTGCACCTGTAGCCATAGTTGGGGCCAAGGGGACCCCTAGTCAGAGATTCTTTGCCCTGATGTGTCATTTGGAAGGACAAACGTTTAGCCATGAGTTTCTAATTGTCCCATAGTGTCCTACTCCTCCTTTTCTAGGAAGAGACTTACTAGCAATTCCCAAGTTCCGGCAAAGGCCAAAACAGATTTTACCTAGAGGAACTACTCTAGGTCACTCAAACCTAATTAGCCAACAGGTGGGCCCTGCTGCGTGGCACAATGGAATACCTGATTGAGAAAACCCTTCTCCACACATCAGAAAAGGAGTTTTTTGTGTGCCTTCACCCAAGTCTACAACAGAAACTAGAACTCCTGACTCCCTCCCCCTTAGGTCAGAGTGATTCCTGAGACCAAAGGTTCCTTGAGGTCCACAGAGAAATGCCTCACCAAGTACCAGACCACGCTCTTAGCCACGCTGAGGCTATTATAAAGTTTGCACTACCCTAATCCTGCCTCTTTGATCCTACAGGCCCAGAAGCTAGCCGCTGCTGGGAACAAGTGATCTCCCAATGAATGCAAGCAGGCAGGACATCAATAATCTGCCTCTGCCAAACCCTGAGGAGATGTGGTCCGTTGATTAAAGCGGCTTTGTTCAAGAAAGACAAGAGGCAGATTATGCCATTGTCAGTTCACAACAGGTCATTGAGGCCAAGTTCCCCCAGGAACTTCTGCTCAAAGAGCAGAGATAACGGTCTTACTCAGCCATGATATTAGAAGGCAAGAAACTATATAAATCTAATATGACGTTCTGGTTCTACACGCCCACGCACCCATCTGGAAACAAAGAGCTTGCTGACTAATACAACAAGCAGGATATCTACAAGTCTTAGAAGTGGTCTATCTCCCCAAGCAGGACACTGTTGTTCATTGAAATGGATCCCAAAGAGAAACGTCCAAAGTGTCCTTGGGAAATCCAAAGGCTGATAGGGACGCAACTAGGGCAACCCTATGGCACTACAAGATCGAAGCCCAGTGGTGGTAACCTACGGCATGCATGCTACAGTGGGCTGTTTTATCACCGAAAGCTCTAAAAGGCTCAGCACCACTGCCCTAGCCTTATTCCCAGTTCCTAAAGAACCATTCTGACGCCATGACAAGCTATAAAAATTCCTACACGGAAAGCGGTCACTAGAATCTACTCAGGAGTAAGCAGAAAGCTATTTCTGAGAAGCTCCGAAGACCCGAGCTCCGCTTCAGAAAGCGAGACTCCAATATTGCTCTGGGAGCAGGTGAAAAGAGTCACTAATGACCCTAATTCACCACAGCTTACATGGGCACCTGTACTCAGGCTCCTGTTTTTAAATATGTCTGCTATGTGGGTAATCTTGCCAAGGCTCTGGCTCTCTCTTGATAATCATCTCTCCTCGATCTTTCCTACACTTTGTCCTCCACAAGAAGTGTGGAAATCGGACCTGCTCCTCACACTGGGGTCCTACAGTCTCAACGCAATAGTAAAGTGAGTTTCTTTCCCATTATTAGACAGCTCCACATCCACCAGCACTTTTTCCATCGTCTTCTCCTGGTTTTCTCTTTTCTTCTTCAGTTCAGCTGGTGAGCCACGACACCCAAAGGTAGACCCCGTAAAGAAGCATGCGGATTTGGGCCGTCGGGAGGAAATGAGACACGTGATTAGGGCACGGCCAGACCGTCGGGGAAACAGGCCTGACCTGTTCATTGCAAACTTTGGAAAAGTCGCTCAGAGCAGCTCCCAAAGCCCCGTGTATGGACTTCGTACAAGAACTTCGCAAGCAGGTTTTTGATAGGATGGCCTAGACTTGATGTCGGTCTGAGGAACAGATGATACAAAAGGACAGTTGCCGCTGGGTTTTTCGTTGTTCTCTCTTGCACGGATGCATTGCCCTCATGCTGCAGGGTGCCCTTCTTTTCCTAATTTTACTTGGCCTAAATTCGCTCTACAAAGCCCCTTTCCTCTCCTACCTTTAATAAAACTTTGTTACTGTTAAAAGACGACCCAAAACATCTCAGTTTCTAGAGAAAAATTGTATTCTCCATTTCTAGGGGAAAAAGAATAAACCAAATCCAAAATCAATAGAAGGAAAGATCAGAGCTGAGATTACTGAATTGTTGACGAAATGAACAATACGAAAGATCAGTGAATCAGAGTTGGTTCTTTGAAAAGAGAAACATGATCGATAAACCCTGGGCCAAACTAACCTAAAGAAAGAAGACACCAATTAATACAATTAGAGTTGAAAGGGGTGATAGTATAACAGATACCACTGAAATTCAGAGGATTCTTAGAAACCATTTTGAAAAACTTCTATTCTCAAAAACCGGAGAACTTAGAAGAAATGGATAAACTTCTAGATGCAGATGACCTAAAAGAATTAAATTGAGTGGATATAAAAAATCTAAGCAGATCAACAATAAGCAATGACATTGAAACAATAATAAAAAGGCTTCTGATACAGAAGACCAGGACTAGATAGATTTAAAAAAAATTTTTTTTCTACTGGGGATCAATCTCAGGACCATACACTTGCAAGGCAGGCGGCAGAAACACTGAGCTAAATCCCCAGGCCAGGACTAGATAGATTTATCACTGACTTTCACCAAATCTCTGAAGAACTAGAAACAACGCTCTTCAAACCACTCTATGAAACAGAAAGGAAAGAATGCTTACAAATTTATTCTAGGAAGATAGTATCACCCTGACATAGAAAGTAGATACTTAGTCAAAAGAAACTGCAGACCAACATCCTTCATGAACAAAGATGCAAAGACTGTCAACAATTCAAGCACACATTAAAAAGCTCCTAAATCCAGACCAATGTGGTTGCACCCCGAGATGCAAGGACAGTTTGACATACATAAATTAAGAAATGTAATGTGCCACATCAATAGAATCAACAAAAATAATTACATGATCATTTCGATAGATTCAGGAAAGGCTTGTGACAAAAATCAGCAACCCCTTATAACAAAAACTCTGAATAAAATGGGTATAGAAGGAGCTTTCTTAGGAAACAAAAACAAACAAACAAAAAACAGAAGCTGTATACAAACAACCCACAAGCAACATCGCACCAACGTAAGGAAAAACTGAGTCTTTCCTATTCACACGCTGGATTTTCCTCACACACCTCCCAAGAAACATCCCGCAGGCAACTGCAAGCCGACGCACCTCTGAAAATCCAACGCGCCCACCTCGGCAGACATTCAAGAAGTTCTCAAAAACGGTGACAATGCCACATTTCTGTTTTGTTTTGCTTGGAAAATGATTCTAACTTATTTTTAAAGGGTGACTCACCCTAGGGTCGGTTCCTGCTTTTCAAAGCGTTACTACACTTTCTCCAGTTTGCATTTTCATTTCTCATATGATATTAACGTGGTCACCGAGGTCTTTGAGGCTCCCACGGATGTGACGTCCGCGGGGTCCCCTTGGGGGGCTGGAGTTCACTTACCCTGTGCACAGCAGAGATCCGCACCGACCCGCTCGCTTCCAAGGAACCCACCGGGACGGAGCCCGCGGCGGGGACCCGGGTGGCGGTGGTTTCGTCTGCGCGGACGGCCCACG
>NW_022900930.1:3100044-3113015 GCF_012274545.1 Fukomys damarensis | reverse complement strand
AAAATTTTGTGTTTAAAATTTTATTCACCATACCATTTCTTCCACAGTAAAAATTTAGTTTTTACGTGGCTGAGATAATAATTCACAGACACCACATTAACTTTTGTACTCATCCAAGAAAACCTTTTCTTCCTTCTTTTACCGAGCCTAATTGATAGGAAAATATGAGTCAAAAACAGACACGATCCAGCACACCTTCGTAAATGTAAACATTCTAAATGATTTACTATCAAGCTTCAAAAATTCAGATTTTAGATGTAAAGTGCTCGTATATTTTAAAGTGGTTTTATAACAGCTCAAATAATTGATTATAATTACTCCTTTATTATAGCTGTGAGTCAACAGTGTATCTGATTAGATCTATTAAATACCTCGTACCTTAAAGCTTGTACTGTTAAAAAAGAATGCTACTGTAAAAGGATCTCATGCTTTAACATGATGCATAATGGAAATTCTAAAATTAATTTTTCTAAGTCACTTATAGTGGAAGATCATACAAATGGAAGCTAGTAAGTGTGCGAATAAACACACAGTCCTTTAGCCTATTTTATACTTTCAAAACAATATTAGGGCATCTTAGTCATGGCTCTTCTGCATTATTCCAAAGACAAAATATCCGTTTATTCATGTCGCGAATGAGAAACAAGATTCTAGTGTACCAAGGCTACCAATCTGTGCAAGACGAAAAATACTACATGTTATCAACAAGTAATTAGTTTTCAAAGGGATTAGATCATCACGTTTGGTCAGAAACTGTATTAATGATAACCGAGGTAAAAGAAACCAGGGCTGCACTTAAGCATAAAGACAAATCTGACATCAGTGCAGTTAATTCGAGAATCAGGGCTATAACATGTTCAAAATAACAATCGGTGCTAAGTACATTGACCTCATAGGTGACCGAACACGACGTTTCAATGCTGGAAACGGATTCCTCATTTGACTGCATTTCCTTGTACTTCTCAACTCCCCAGTTTGTTTGTTCTGTGGAATTTGTTTCCATTCATAGTTGCAATAGGAAGAAAGGCCTTCCCGAGAAACACCAGGGAGTAAAAACATTTGCTCGGTTCTCTGAAGATATGTGCAAAAAGAAGAGTATAAAATCAGGCGAGGGAACTATACAAAGGAGGTGCAGGAGCAGGACGGGCAGGAACTAAATTTCCCTGAGATGACGCTGTCGGGTGCGGTGGAGGTGGCCTGTGGTGGGGAGAAAAGGTAGTTAACGGTGTGTGCGGACCGAAGGAAATAAAGCTGCATTCGTGCCGAGCCCAGCAGAACACGATTCTCAGCCTTCCTGAAAACAGGAAAGCGTGAGACCTGAGTGAGCTGAAGTGACTGCACGTTGGCCCGCTAACGGCCCAGACTGATGTTTCACCCTCCCCTAATCTTCAACAGGGAAAACTGCTTAAACCGAAATGCTTTTAAGATCTCAGAACATCCTGTAGGCATCTGTTAACCATCAACGTGTGGCTGCCGAATAGGGACAGCTGGACCCCAGGGCGAACCAGCAGACCATGAACCTCTGCCACCTGACTGCAAGCTCTGAATGTTAACTCCCCCGTATCCCCTTGGAAGAGGACCTCAGGCCCTGAGCTAGCGCCTCTGAGCTACTCGGCTCCGGAGCGCCGTCTGGCCGGACTAATAAAGGTCTGTTTCATTTCCAACTTGTCCGGTGTGCTCCTTCCCGGGTGAGACTCAAGGCTGTGGAGCTCCTCGGAGCGGTTGGTCAGGCTCTTGGTCTTACAGAAGGTAATTTATATTCTGAGATTATCATTAATATGATAACCAACGGTTAAAAGGTTCCAAGTTTAACTTTAAATGGAGCCATTACCTACCTTATATTGTTATTCCACAATCACAGATGACCCTGCTAGCTTATAGTTTTTGTGTTTTTTGTTTTTTGTTTTTTTAATACCGGGGATCAGACTCGGGTCCTTGCGCTTGTGAGGCAGGTGCTGGAACCACTGAGCTAAAGCCCCAGCCCAGCTAATACGTTTTCAAAAAGAAAACTGCAAGAAATTGTCAAGTCGAATTGTGAAAGACAGGTGGGAAGCATTAACGGATGAAGGCTTTTTCTTGTCTGTGAGAATTTATGGACAACAAATTACTGCTAAGGTAAACCTAGCAATACGTTTACGTGTAGAGAGCTGAAATCCCGTGAGTTAACCCTGCTATGACGACTCCGCCTGTCCGTCTTCGCCCTCATTCTTCGACACCCTCCCTTAACCGCTGCTAAATCCAACCTGAGTGTCCCTTCGGTCTAGCACTGCACAAGAGCACCACCGGGTAAATACACGTCTTGGGATTTACGCACTCTTCTGTCATCTTCGGTTGGGTTTCAGTTGCTCACACTGAACAATAAAGACCATATACCGGGACGCTCCTCAGGGCAGCAGTGCAGTTGGAATTTGGAGGATTTGTTAGGGGGAACAGGGATCAGAGGCACTTTGCACAATGTAAAAAGCGGTGATACATTCATCCCTTTCCTGCTAATTTTAATTTTACTGTCTTTAATGTCAATTCTTGTGTTTTTATGTTCTAGAATTTGCATTCTTATTTTAAAGCCTCTAGTTGTGTAACGGAATTCTCAAAATTGACTATTAATTCCAAGACATAATCACTGTGATTATTCGAAGTCTCTGTCAGATGACTTAACTGGGTACATTTCTCAGCATGTTTTTAGGGCCCACTGATTCTTGGTGTTCATCACATTTTTTTCCTCGTATGCCTAGCTTTTTGGATTGGGGGCCGAACATTAAAACCAAGAACTCAGTTGAGGGTATGGTTCACCTTTAATCCTGGGTCCCAACATAAAGCCTTGGATGTTGGCCAAGGTAGGTCCTCCAGTTTTTATACCCTCGACCCTGTCAGTTTATTGAAAGCTTTCTACTTCCTAACTCCCCACTGGTCACCTTCAGACGAGATGAATACACCTGTAATGGAAAGCATGGTACTCAGATCTGGAATTACCTCTCCACTTCCTCCTGAGCCCCATCCCCACAACTCCTCATCTATTGGGCCTCCTACGCCATGAAACATGTTTTCCGGGCTGGGGATCTAGCTCAGCGGTTCGGTGGCCTGCCTTGCAAGCGCAAGGACCCGAGTTCGATCCGCAGTACCCAAAAAAACAAAAAAAACATGTTTTCCTCCCCCACCAGGTTCTTCTGGCTCTTCTGAACAGGAGGACTGGTCCACCCTGTTTAGCTTCCTGTTGCTAGTTACCCTAAAGGCCTTTGCTTCTGAATTTTACACACACCAAAGACTTCTGCAGTTCATTGTTAAGTGTTGCTCACGCTTCTTTTTAACATTTCCTTTTATCGTCTTACTAAAATGATGAAATTCTCGCAAAAGTTCTTTAAAAACTTTCTTTAAACTGTGTTCTAAACTTGTCCTAAATGAAACCGTCTACTTTGCCCTAGGGTAAATTAAATAAGAGAAATTTAAAAACTTTCTTTAAACTGTGTTCTAAACTTGTCCTAAATGAAACCGTCTACTTTGCCCTAGGGTAAATTAAAAATAAGAGAAACTATAAGGCTTAAGCATGGATTTTACTCTAGGCGAGTAATCTAACAAATTCATTTCAGACCTTGATGGAAAGTGCTGAGGCTGCTTGGCTGCACAGACTGGTACTGGAAACCGGTTTGCATGTACAGGCTAAAAGGAGAAAATAAAAATAAAAAGGACATGGTCACTATGGAGTCACAAATATGCTTCCTGTATAATTAATATACGTAAATTAACTACTTATAATGCTAACATTTTTAAATAGTTTGCTTAAATGGGATATAGCTCAGGGATAGTACGCTTGCCTAGCATGTGTAAGACTCTGGGTTTGATCCTTGTCTTGTTCCTGATTTTAACATGAAGGTTTTCAGTTTTTGGCCATTTAATATGATGTTGGCTGTTGGTTTTCCATAGATAGCCTTTATTAAATTGAGATATAGACCACCTATTTCAATTTTTTGCAGGGTTTTTATCATGAATGGGTGTTGAGTTGTGTCAAATGCTTTTTCTACATCTATCAAGAGCATCATATGATTTTTGTCCTTGACTCTGTTAATACATTGTATTACATTTATTGATTTACATATGTTGAAACATCCTTGCATCCCTGGAATAAATCGTACTTGGTCAGGATGTATGATCTTCTTGATGATCCTCTGTATTCTGTTTGCTAGTATCTTATTAAGGATTTTTGCATCTATATTCATTAAGGAGATAGGCCTGTAGTTCTCCTTTTTAGTTGGGTCTTTCCCTGGTTTGGGAATGAAAGTGATACTTGCTTCCAGGAATGAATTTGAAAGTAATTCATACGTATCTAGAAATCTGTCCATTTCTTCTGTGTTTTCCATGTTAGTAGAGTACAGGTTCTCCAGGTAGGCTTTGATGATCCTCTGGATTTCTATTGGATCTGTTGTAACTTCACCTTTTCATTTCTAATTGCATGGATCTGAGCCTTTTCTTTCCTTTTTTGATAAGGTTAGCTAAGGGTTTATCAATTTTATTTATTCTTTCAAAAAACCAACTCTTTGATTAATTTATTTTTTGTATTGTTTTCTTAGTTTCCACTGCATTGATTTTTGCTCCAATCTTTACAATTTCCTCTCTTGTATGAACTTTGGATTTTTCTTGCTCTTCTTTTTCTAGGAGTCTAAGATTCATCATTAGGTTGTTTATTTGAACTCGCTCTGTTTTCCTAGTGTGGGTATTCAATGCTATGAATTTTCCACATAGAACTGCTTTCATTGTGTCCCATAGATTCCTGCATGTTGTATTGGTTTTATCTTTTATTTATATAAACTGTCTAATTTCTTTTTTAATTTCCTCTGTGACTCATTGATTGTTCAGGAGAGTTGTTCAATTTCTATGTGTTTGTGAAGTTCCTATGGTTTCTTATGCTGTTGATCTCCAGCCTGATTGCACTATGATTTGATAATATACAGGGGATAACTTCGGTTTCTTTGCATTCATTTAAACCTGTTGTATGAGCTAGTATGTGGTCTATCTTGGAGAATGACCCATGTGTAGCTGAAAAGAATGTATATTCTGATTTTGTGGGGTGGAACACTCTATAGACATCTATTAAGACCATATGTTCAAAAATTGGTTGAATTCTAGTATTTCGTTGTTGATTTTCTGCCTAGATGATCTGTCTACTTGTGATAGTGGGGTATTTATATCCCCCACTACAATTGCATTAGTGCTTATTTGGTTTTTCTTTTTACTTAATTTTTTTTATGTAGTTGGGTGCATTAATATTTGCTGCATATATGTTTATGATTGTCATCTCTTCCTCTTGAATTGTTTCCTTTACAAGAATATAGTGAGCTTCTTTGTCTCTCTTAGTCAGTTTTGGTTTGAAATTTACTTTGTCTGCAAATTAGATAGCTACCCCTGCTTTTTTCTGGGCTCCTGTCGTATGGAGAATTGTTTTTCATCTTTTCTTTTTGCGCTAGGTGTGTTTCTTGTATACAACATATTGTTGGATTTTGCTTCTTAATCCATTTTGCCAGTCTATTTCTCTTGATCAGCTGCCTATTTTCAATCAGCTCTACTGAGTTATATTTTAAGCTTCAGATCAAAACAAATATTTAAAAGTCAAAAGTCAATTCTGTCATTATACTTAGGTTTTATTCTTAGAAAACTGTCCAAGGAGTCTAAGTAAAAAGCTAAATATAAAATGTATGTTTTTATTATATTACTATTGATTTATAATTTAAATATCAGATAAAAATTAAAACTATGAAATAACAATAAAATACATTTATTTATTCAATTTTGAAGTCATGTTACTTAGAAAAAAATGCTGTAGGGAGATTAAATGAAAGATTAGTCATAAGATTTCCTTGTCAGTATGGAGTTTAATTACCTTAATGAGGAAAGATAATAGGTTTAACAAGGAAAATTTCATTTTATGATTAATATTCAGGTTGGTAACATTCTAGTTTTGATTTTTCATAATTTATTTTAAAATAATTTTACATATTTCTAAGTTACAGCTCCTATTTATAGTGTGCAACCATTGCTGCCCATTTCCTGAATGCTTTTCCTTTTGCAAAACTGAAATTCCTTGCCCATTAAACATCAGCTCCGTGTTCCTTGTGGCCATAAACACAAGATTCTCGGTCTCACTAGTCACTAGGTGAGGAAGATTGCCCTGAGTGAGCTGCAAATCCGTAACATGGCCTCTCACATTAAAGTCTGAGTCTGCCTATGAGCCCACAATGGCTCGCGCATGCGGGAACAGGGGCAGCTCCCCACGCCACTGGCTACAGCAGAGGTCTCAGTGATCTGTGATGCTTGGATGTCTTGGGTGGCGTGACTCATACAGAAAATCCCTAGAGAGGCGGAAATTAATCCATGTCGAGAAACAAATTTCCCATTAATCAGTGATCTGCTCCTACTAGAATGTCTTGTTCCCTTGTGTTGCTAGGACCGTGCTGCTGTCAGTGCTCCTGAGCTTACTGTTTCCTGCATCACCTCTTGCCTCTCCTGGAAGGTGCGTGATCAGTAAACAGTGGCCAGCTCCAGGAGACGGTGTCTAAGCCGGGTAAGAGCTTTGACCATCCTAGGCCCTCCACTTATGCGTTAGGATCTTGTCTTGTCTTTTTGAATCTGTCTGCTTGGTCAGGTGATTGGGGTTGTATAGCCTCCAATAACTAGGGAAATAAAAGTCAAAACCACAGTGAGATGCTACTCCACACCCAATGAGTTAGTTGCTATTATTTTTTTAAACATAAAAGAAAACAAACTTGAAAGGATGCTGGCAAACAGGAACCAAGTTATATTGTTGGTGGAAATGTAAAATCATGCAGCCAATGTGGACACCATATGGTGGCTTTTCAAAAAAATTAAAAATAGAATGACCTAATCTCAATTTGCAAGGAATTTTGGGGAGCTATTAAAGTTTGAGCCCAGGGCTTTCATACTGAGCTACATCCTCATACCTTATTTTGAGTTCAGGTCTTGCTAAGTCACTAAGTTACCTACCCTGGCTGGGTTCTCACTTGCATTATCCTGCTTCAGCCTACCAGAGTGCTGGGATTATAAGCATCACACTGGACCGAGACTTTTCTTCCTCTCTTCACTCTTGCCCTCCCCCCATAAATGCAATATTTGTGGACTAAATTCAAATACTGGTTCTGGTTCCAAATTTGTAAAAAGAAATGCAAATGCATGAGGTAGGCTGGGCAAATGCCCGGGGACACCCTGTGGCAGAGTTCTAAAATCAGGTCCATCCCAGAGACGCCTGATTGCATCACCTGTTGCATTGAGTTCATATCGACATCTTGTGGCCATCACAAAAATTGCAAATGGAAACTTTCGGTTGCTTAGGTTGACCTACAAACGGCATATGTATGAGAGTAAAAATAAGAGAGCAGCTACTGTACTCCATCCAGCGCTATTAGGGTATTTCAAGGTGGCAAGGAGCCTCAAAGAAGTCTCAAGACCCTTGCGATGTCCTGTGTGAAATGGAGACTCTGCAGAGGCTCCCCACTGCCTAGAAGGACCTCACCAGCCTCTCCACCACAGGCCTTCCAGCCTTCAGAAACAGAGCTAAATAACCTTTACTCTTTATAAATAATATACACTGTGATATTCACGTATAACTCAGGAAACAGACTGAGGCAGTGATATTGCCTTTGTGGACATGTATGAGAACTGCTGACCCTCAGCGAGTGAAATGTGTGGTCATCAGCAGAAGGGTAAGTGTAAGAACAGCATGCACAAATGCACAGGAAACAGCACAAGTTTAGAGGGATCTGGAAGTGATTGTTTTGCAGTATTTGAGAACAAGAACAAGAAAAACTATGAAATGAAATAATTAACAAAAGCTTTAACACAACTTCTGAATTGGAAAATATATCCTTGAAGAAAAGCAACTCTAATACTTGATTTAAATCTAACTAGAAGGAAACCTAAATTTACACATCAGATCTACTCCTGTCTGACTTTTATGTCCCCAGTGTGTTGTGCAACACCATGAGGAAAGGCTCGGGGGCAGAGAGATTTTTTACTTGCCCCCAAATACTAACAACAAGCTACTGGAAAACAAATTGCAAGAATTCAATTTATGAGAGATTAAACATAGCACATATTTAGGAGTTAAACAGGTAACATGATAAATAATATAAATATGAGTGTGTAACACTGGCCATGGCCAGCATAATTTCACCTAACAAAGTAACTGTATAAGCTGTATTTATTCCTCATATCCTGTATTCTGTGCATTGCACAATCTTCTCAATTTTTCTTAATTATCACAGTAGGTTTCACATGGGTTGTCTCTTCACGCTGTTGGTGATATTTCTCTTGCTGTGTGGAAGCTTTTTAACAAGAAGAGGTCCATCCCACTGTCACCACCTGTTAATTCTTTGCTAGTTTACCTACAACTGAGGTTTTGTTCATGAAATCTCTTCCTATGCCAGTGTCTTCAAGAGTTCTACCTAACCACTCTTCCAGCTGGCTTAGGGTTTCTGTTTTAGGCCAACAAGTATAGCAGGGGAGGAACAACATGGAGCACAGAAGGCTGCAAAGGTAAGAAGAGAGTATAACATCTCTTCCGACCCCTTTTATCCCATTCAGACTACTGGAATTAGGGCAGTGCCAAACTAATCACTCACACCTTGTGCTTTAGTGATCACACACCCTTAGCCCCAGCATCACACACTCCAGACTCAACTACCTCTGAAAAAGAAAGTCCCGCCTCATCCACATGAGGCTTTAGGGGGACATCTAGAAACAAACCATGACAGACGTCATGCCAGTAAGGTAGAAAAATAGAATAAGAAACGATCAATTCAAAAGAAAGCAAGAAAAGAAGCTAATAAAAGGGCAGGACAAATGGAAAGTCAGTAATATGATAGTATAACCCAGCCAAATCAATAATCACGGAGCTTTAATTGACTCCATGGTCTACTTAAAATATAATGATCAGTATCAGTCAAAACAAATATAGGCTTAATTGTATCTTATTATTTAAAATGAGCTGAAATATCTTAAGAGGTAAGACACACTTCACAAACACCTGTGAATGCTTGGGAAGAATGTGCCTTCTCAGGAACTGCACTAGAATTGCTTGCACCTTTAATGGATCAAGCTTGAGTCATCCAGTTCCCATATATTTAAAAAATGTTGTCTTCTTGAGACTTCTCAACACAAAACTGAAATGCTAGGAGGGTTTGAAGTGAAGTATTTCAAGCCCTAAAAGATAAGAGCTTCCAATGCTAACTTATGTATCTTGTAAAACCTTCCTTTAAAATTGCCAGAGGAATGAAGTATTTCCATGAACAGAGCACGTCAAGAAATTCTCATGACCAACAACCCAGCCTTGCAAAACAAAATTTCTCAAGAATGTACTAGAAAGAGACAATGAAGCCACCAATGCCAAAAAGACGATCAAGTCAAAAAGAATTGACTATACCTGGCAGAATGAGCAGGCAAGAAAAAGGGGGAAAGGAGGAAATCATCAATGGAAAAATAATGCAATGACAAAAATAAGTCAGTTCCTCTCAGTAACAACTCTCAGTGTGAATGATCTCAATTCCGAATTAAAACACACAGATTAGCAGAAGGAAAACCTAACAATATACAGTATAGAGAAACACATTTAACTCAAAGAGAAACTCACAGATTAAAAAAAAAAATCAAAGGATGGAAAACAATATCCTAAGCAATAGGAACTCAGAAAAAATCAGGAGTTGCTATCCTACTTTCGGATAAAGTGGATTTTATTTTTATTTATTTATTTATTTATTTTGGTTTTTTGAGACAGGATCTCACTATGTAGTTGAGACTGACCTGGAACTCACTCTGTAGCCCAGGCTGGTCTCGAACTCACAGCAATCCTCCTGCCTCAGCCTCCCGAGTGCTGGGATTACAGGCGTGTGCCACCACGCCCAGCTAGATAAAGTGGATTTTAAACCCAGACTGATTAGAGAAATAAAGAAGGTCACTATATATTGGTTAAGGGAAGATTCACCAGGAAGATTTAACAATTATAAACTCGTATACACCAAATGTTGGCACACCCAACTTCATCAAGCAAACGCTGGTGGACAAGAAAAATCAGTTAAACACCAATACAAAGTAATGGGGGCTCAGTAACCCAAAGGAACATCACAGGAGTTTCAAACCTTTGAACCAGTGGACTTAATAGATATCTACAGAGATATCCAACATCAACAGAATCCACATTCTTCTCAGCAGCATGTAGGACTTTCTCCAAAATAGACCACATCCTAACCCATGGAGCATGCTTAAATAAATGCAAAAGAATCCAAATTATCCCATGCATCTTATTGGATCATAGTACAATACACCAGAAATCAATGGCAAAAGATACTATAGATATTATGCAAATGTATGGAAATTAAATAACACCCTATTGATTAACAGTGGGTCACAGATGAAATTAAAGAAGAAATTGGCTTCTATATCATATGATAATGATGGTACAACACAGCAAAAGCAATTCCAAGCAAAAAGGACAAGGCAGGGGGCATCAAATTTTCATACAAAGCTACAGTGATAAAAGCACCTTGGTATTGGCAAAACAAACAATCAAACAAACAAAAAACAGACTTGTGAATCCATGGACCAGAATAGAAGATACACAAACTTCAGTTCACGCTCAGTTACACTGTTTTTGACAAAGGGACCAAATCTCTTTGTTGGAGGAAAGATAGCTTCTTAAACCGATAGTGCTGGAAAAATGGACTATCCACATGGTAATGTTGAACTTAGACCCACGTTGTTCACTATGCGCTAAACAAATTAAAGTGGATTAAAAGTCCAAAATTGGATCAGAAGTAATCTTCTGGAAGACAAAAATAGGTAAAACTCTTGAAGATACAGGTGTAGGCAAAGGCTATGAACAAAACCCTGGTTGCACAAGAAATAATATTGTGGCACTGTGTTAAACTAGAAAGCTTCATCACAGAAAAGGAAAGTACCAACAAAGAGAAGAAACAACCTATGTAATAGGAAAAAAATTTGCCAGCTAATCCCCAGACATAGGACTAACATCTCAAATATAATGAACTCCAAATTTAGACTCCCTAGATTTAAAGACCCATCTAAAACATGAGCACCTGAAATGAGTAGACACTTCTCAGATGAAGACATACAAATGGCTGATAAATATATGAAAAAGTGTTCAATAGTGCTAGCCATTAGAAAATGCAAATTAAAACTGCACCAAGATTTTATCTCACTCCACAACAAATAGCTATCATCACTAAGTCAAGCAGTAATAAATGCTGGCAACACTTGGGGAGAAATCCATTGTCGATGGGAGAATAAACTGATACAATCACTTTGGAAATCATTATGGAGATTCCCCAAGACTTAGAGATTCCATCTGACTCAGATTCTTTTTTCTTCTAAGTATCTTTCCAAAAGATTTAAACACATCTTACCATAGTGCTGTATGCACACCTATGTTTATAGTGGCACCATTCATAATAGTTAAATCTTGGAAACAGCCTATCAACAGAAGAACCGAGAAATAAAACATTGTATTTATACACAATGGAGTAGTACTCTGCTGACTTGAGTCATTGGTGGGAAAATGGATGCATCTTGAGACCATAATGTTAAGTGGAGTATATCAGACAAACAACTCAAATATTGCATGGTTTCTTTTATATGAAAAAATATATAGATAAGTGGCAAAATAAAAAAGATAAAAGCAAAAAATGATTGTAATCCAGTATGGGACAATAAATCTAAATATGTATCTCGATTCAATACCATTGTCCTGTGTGGTTTATATATTTTTTAGCCTTCTAGTCTAGTTGTTAATCTGTATGTATAGTGAACTTTCTAAGATAATAAATGAATGTGATGCTGGTACAATAGAAGGTCATGAAGGGAATGTGGAAAAAAAAAAGAGCTGAGATATGTTATGATCTTGTACCAAGTCCCTACAACGAATATAAAAGCATTATGTTCTGGAAATACATATTAATAAAAATTAGAAAAAAAATTGTTTTATTTACTAATAGCCACATGAGGTATGCTTATATATCTCTAATTCTGATGACACTTCTGTCAACTTTTACAAAATATTTTTCTATATTTTTGTCAATTTTGTTGATAGTTTTGTAACCCTAATACAAAATACAAATTTACACTTTTTCAAATTGAAAGAAATTATTATTTTCTCCATTCCTCTCATTGTGGTGTTGTTATTTGAAAATCTGATTTGAGGTTATCATTTTAGTTATAAATCTACAGAAAATTTCCCCATTATGCCTTTAAGTATTTCCTCCTATTTTAATCTTTTCTCTACTGAAATGCTGCTATGAATCTAGATATTGATAACCATATTTCTTTTTCTTAACTGTTAATTTTATTTTTATATCTCTATTCATTTTACCCGGTTCCTTTCTGGGGTTATTTGTTAACATGAGACTTGTAATTACTAATCCATTAAGCAACCTTAATCTGTTTATTCTCTCTTCTCTGAATTTTTTTTTCGTGGTCCCTGATTCCTTTGGAAGATCCTTTGTTATTGCTGTTCTGCTAATAATTCCTTGCAGTGTTGGCATAATGATAAAGTCACTTCAAAGTGAGTTTATGGACACGCTTTCCGCGTTATTTTTTCAGCAATATTAGTGAATGTGTGAGTGTCGCTTTATTTTAACGTAATTTTAAAAGTCCCAATTAAAGTAAAAATAAGGGTCTACAGGATTAGACTGTAGCGATAGTAGGTTGGGATACTGCAGACGAGTTTTGGAAGCCTGTATTTGAACACATGTTATTTTATTTTTCCAACCACGAGATTGAAAGTCACAGGCTTTGCAGCATTTTTTGTTGTTGCGAACGTGCATTTTATTTTGCCTGATTCTAGCGCCACTGCTTGGCTAGTACGAGAGTGTGAGGGGAAGAAAAGTGGTCGTGATCTACAGTTTGAACATTTACATATCTGTTTGTTGTCTAGGAATTAATTCTTAAAACAGAAGTCT
>NW_022900930.1:3055997-3099730 GCF_012274545.1 Fukomys damarensis | reverse complement strand
CCCCGCTGTCCCAGCCTTCCTCCTCCCGCCCGGCCCGGCCTAAGCCCCGGCCGCTCCCCCCCGCAGACCGACAGAGGCGCCTCTGCTACAGAATCGTCCCCTTCCCTGAGCGGTTTTCTTATCTGTAAGATGAACAGATAGGAAACCTGCGTTCACCCCGCCCGCACACAAAATCCCGCCACCCTAGGAATAATTGCATCACCACAAAGAAGCTATTTATCAACGATTTCCTGGTCTGGCAACTGCTACCCTTTCCCCGCCCTACTGAAAATTGTGTGTCTGATATGCTGCACTCTTCCCCGAAAATGACCTCGCTTTCCCGATGAACACGCGCTTTCACTTCGTGTCTCCGTGTCTCGGACAGGGCTGTTATCTGGCCCTCGACGTCAGCGGTGCTGAGCTCTTGAACTGCTTGCTTATTTTGTGTGCTTGGGTGGGTGGGGGATAAAAATTGAGGTATTGACAAGAGTTCAGAAATTTGTAGATAAGAATGGCTAAAAAGACCATAGAAAGGAAGGATGTGTAGATTATTTTAAAATAGCTGCTAACCTAGAGAAACATGTATAAGAGGACCACACTTACCAAACTAATATCATTTATTTCTGTTTTTAGATACTCATAAAACCTTTGTGCAGACCACAATTCCTGAAAAGATTTCATCAGTAGATACAAGAAGAGATCCAGAAAATAATGTAATTGGGGAAAGGTTTATTTAGCTCACAATTTGTAAAAGTTTCAGTCCACGATGGACTGGTTTCAAGGCAGGGCGGCGTGACAGAGGGGCATGACAGAGGAGGAACAGTGCATAGGGGCAGGCAGGAGGCAGTGTGCAGAGAGCCTTCCTTTTCTTTTTATTCCATTCAGGCTAGGAGCTCATTGGTTGGTGCCACCCACATTCAGGGCAGCCCTTCCCACCATCCACACCCAGAACGAAGTTAAACCAGCCAGTCACCTAATCCAGGTATCACACACTTATAATCCAGAATTACACACCCGTGATCCAGGCACGTCCCAAAAGCCTGAGAGTGAATGAGGCTTTGGGGAAACATCTTTTTTTTTTTTTTTTTTTTTTTTTTTCTCACTATGTAGTTGAGACTGACCTGGAACTCACTGTGTAGCCCAGGCTGGTCTCGAACTCACAGCGATCCTCCTGCCTCAGCCTCCCGAGTGTTGGGATAACAGGCAGGTGCCACCACGCCTGGCTTTGGGAACATCCTGATAAAAGCTGTAAAGGATAGGATCCCACAAGCACAATATTTAAGGGAATGGCAAAGAGCTAGGATTCCCTCAGGCAGGTTTAGGGTGAGGCAGTAAGATGAGTCGTGCTGTTTGTCTCTGGCATTGTCATCTGGTAGGGAAAAGCTGAGCCAAAGCTAACCGTGAACCTCAGGCCGGCCCCCCAACATGAGAGGAGTGATGGGTAGCAGCCAGGCGTGCCTTCTACCGAGTTCTCAGTTTAGAACTGTGAAGCTTCACATATCCACATGGGAAGGGAAACGAATATAGCTGCTTACGTATTATTAATTTTGTCAATCTTTTAAAGCATAAAAGCAGATACATAATTTAGTGTATATTGTTTACAAGTGTTATTGGATTTTGGGGATACTCTTGTTCCAGGTTGCTTATATCATCTCAGTAAAAGGAAAACCATACTTTGTCCACCTTAAAAAACAGTAAGTATTTTAGAAAGCAGTAAGTATTTTGCCTTTGAAAGTTTCAATTCTTTGGTTTCTTGATTTTTAAAAATAGTTATGATCAGCACCATTTCAATTTAAATGCATCGATAGCATTTCATTATAGTGGTAACTGGGGAAAGGGTTAGGCTTAAAAAGAGAATAAAAGTAAGACATAAACCTGGAGTGGAGGTACAGATATTCGGCCCCGTGAATAGAGGAATGGAATTTTATTATAATACGATAAGCATGGAAGAAGTATTCTCTGGAAGTTTGGGAAGGCTTCTGGGAAGAGGAAGGAGGTGATTATGTGTTGGGAAAGTACGTAGCCATGTAAAGGAAGAGGTAGGGCAGGAAGCCATATTATTTAGAGAGAAAATAATTTGCAGGACAGGGAGATGTGAGGCAGAGTGGCTCTTTGGAAAGACAAAACTCAGCCGTGAATCACTAAATGATGTGTTTTTTTGAAGGCTAGAGGTGAAAGATTCTGGAAAGTAGGTGGGACGCAGACTGTATAAAATGTATAATGACACAGGAAGGATATTGGGGGCCAAGCGTGGTTTTAATCATGTACTTATCATGTCAAGTTGGGTCTTCCAGGCCTCTGGTCAGGGATCACAAGCGGAAGTAGGGCGGCTAAGTGCTCGACTGTCATAGTTTAGGTGAGTCGTGGTAGGGCCCTGCCTTACAGCACTGGGAAAGAAAGCGCCACAGGCTCCAGGTGGGGTTGGTAGAGCGGGAAACAGGGAGGAACCACAGGTGATGTGACTGCTGCGGTTATGGCGCAGTTAGCCAAGGGATGTGAACAAGGCAGATACTCTGTGTGAGGAATGAGTGAAGTTTGGTGTCTATATGGTATCCAAATAAGCTGTTTACACTGGTTAAGCGAATATAGGAATTTGAATTTCTGAGGAGTTTCCATAGGGATATAGATTTAACAGTGAGCAGTAGCTTGGTCACAGTATTGTTACTACTTTCATGAGAGTGTGTACCTTGAATGTTTATAAATAGGTTAGTAGCTGAAGGTGAAACCTGGGGAAAGACTAAGATTTCTGGGACGTGTAGAAAGTAAAGCACAGCCAACCTGGAATCGATAAAGCTAAAGGCATCACAGCACTCAGAAGAATAGCAGAAAAATCAAGTATAATCTAAATTGACTGGACTGAGCACTCACAGTTTTTAAGTAGAAGACAGAAGCCCAATAAAGCAATGATTTAAAAAGACAAGCTTCAAATCGGACACACTAGTGATATCGATGCTCTCCAGAAAAGCTTTGGAATGAATAAGAATGGAGAAACTGGAGCATATATATGTAGACTGCTCTGGATAAAAGCCACTCAGGTTTTTACCATAGAAATGGTGAGACTTGACTTGGTTGGGGGTAGTTATTTAGGATGGACAGGATTTGTATGCAACTTTTAGAATAGTGTCAACATAAAAAGCTAGTAGAGAGTCTCTAACTGTAGGAGAGAAAGTGTGTATCTTTAGTTCATGGCATAGGATAGGCTCTGAAGCACAGGTGTAAAGGTTGCTTAAAATAAAAAAGGCCAGGGATTTGGCTCACTGGTTCCACCACCTGCAATGGTCCTGAGTTCGATCCCCAGTACCAAAAAAAAAAAAAAAGTTATCACCTGGGAAAAGAAGTGAGGGTGGGCCCATGATCTGAGAGCCAGTCGTGTGGATAACTTGTGGGAGTGGTGTCAAGGTTGTGAAAAGCTACTGAAGGGAGTGAAAAGAGGTTTTGACCAAGATTATTCAAGGAAGTCAGAACTGAGCCAAGCTTAGGAGATATGAATTTGTAGTGAGACCAAACAAACCTTTTAATGTTTAGTCTTAACCCTGCATTTTAATTTTGAGATTCAAGTAAAATAATCTGAAATCAATGAATAATGAAGACGTATATTTGAAGGCTCTATGCTGGAAATCGGCCCTTTGAGATATCCAGGAACTTGAGTTGTTTGCTGACCTGCATCTTAGTCTGATGTGTCACTGTAGTAAATTTACCACCCTCAGCATGCAATTAATATGACAGGGAAACATTGGGACGTTAGGCTGTTTCAAGGAGTTGATCCTACTTTAAATTCCTCAGTACATAGACAATGTGTATGTGAAGAGTAATGTTTTCTATTTTCCTTCTTCCTTTGAGCATGTTCTTGTGATTTTTGCCTAGATCATTTCTGGCTTCAGCTTCTGTTGTTTATTCATATGACAAAAATGGTGCTCAACATTCTCAGTCTTTGTTACCTCGGGTAAGTATTAGGTGTTTTTCTTCTAGATTTGTTATTGTGTGTTTAAAAATAGGAATACTGTACATGAACATGAATATTCCTTTACACATCCAGTGAAATTGAGCATCTTATACTGTTGCTTATTTCTGCCTGACCCAAATTCGTCTGATAACTGACAATCACAGGAAAATACTAAGATCGTTAAAGAAATAAATATAGATCACATATCTGGTAATGCATTTCAAAAATAAGTCATCCATTTGTTTATGTTTGTGGGTTCTTCTTTGCAGATGGATTGCAGTTACAGTGGATACGTCGTAGGCTTTCCACATTCTCTTGTGGCGCTAACGACTTGTTCAGGACTCAGGTTGTGGATTAATGATAATGTAATTTGCATATGTGCTATTCTGCTAGCCTATGAATTAATCCTCCATTTATCCCTCCTCATTCTATTACCAAAATTTGTAATAAAATAGAATCGGTCACCCTGGCAGTCTGTTACTACACTTGATCTTACCAAAAGTTGGAGAAGCGATAGTCTTTCCCTGGTAAGAGGCTCGCTGGGTGATCCTGACAGGATCTGTTACTCTAAGCTTTGAGGTCCTGAATGCAGGGAGTATAGATTGGTCTCTCTGTTTCTTTACCTTTCCAAAATTCTGTTTTTGCCCTGATATTTACTTCCTAGAATTATTTTCAGTTCTAGAAACCCTGAACCTACAGACCTTTTGGCTGTCATGTTTAGGCATGTAGTGCTTCCTTTGGTCCACATAAACAAAATATTCAGGGCAATAGATATCAGAGGAGAGTTAGGTTTACAGGTATTTGTGGAGTAAAAGTTCATCACTTTATTTTACATGTATCTTGGGCTACAAATATAAGAGTCCTAAAACTGAAGAAGACAGTGCTTGCTATATGCTATAGACTGGTCCAGAAAGGGGCCAACTTGTGTTGACCACAGTTCAACTTGTGTAAGAACCAAACCTATGCCATTACCGTGAATCCTTTAAGATAATTTTTACAAAGATTTGTAATAGAAAGCAAGACATGTCTTGTGGCACAGTGGTCTATTTCTGGCATAAAACTTTCAAGAACAAAGAGATACAGTTGAAAAATGAAAGTGACTTGGAATCTTAAAATTCTGGCCAAAATTTCTCATAAAAAATAGATTATAGTTTTGGAAAATTAACTCAAACTTTCTTTAACTTACATTTAGAGGAGTAATGCAGTTTAAAAACATCTCATATGGAATTGAACCATTGGAGGCTATGTCAGGGTTTATGCACATGATCTATGAAGAAAGCAATAATGATACTCATGTCCCTCTCTTTGGAGAAAATGATACTTACGCTTGGCTTAATACTGCAAAAAGTAAAGTGAGAAGCGGTCTGCATGTAAGTGTTAACTCTCAACTGGTTTTGTGTAGTTTTGTTAAATGAAAAATGTTTCTACATTCCGGTGTGATCGCTGACTTGGTAATCTTAACATTACTTTTTTCATGAGCCTGCATGGATTTAAATAGCTGGTAAAGAAATTTATATTTGTTGTTAGGCTCGTAATTAGACACAAGCTTACCAAAATCCTAGGTAATTAATTAATCTTAGAAATACATGTAGGACTAAATACATGAAAATATTGTCACGTGGACTTTTTAGATAATGAATATAATATATACTTTTTCTCAATTACTTCTATAATTTAAATTAAAATATTAAATGCTTGTCCCATGGAAGTTCAAAATGTGTAATTTCAGTGGCTCATATGTGGTACATGTAAAATAAAGTGATGAATTTTTTCTCCACAAATACCTGTAGGCTATCATAAATAACACCTCTCTCTCTCATGAACTACCCCTGACTGCAACCTTTAGAATTCTTTTTCTAAAGTACATTGTTTGCTAAAATTAGTTTCTTTATAATTGGGAACAGTAAATCTGTAATAGTAATACAACTGTTCATATGATTATTAGTCATACTAATACAGAAATTAGTACTAATGTATAGATAAATACAAATATTAATATGATTAAATTGTTAATCATATGAATATATAGATGATTAGTATGTAGATTATCACATAGATAAGGAAAGGAATGCTTTATGTTGCTAAACCTAAAATTTTATTTCAAGTCTTACAGCAATGAAAGATACCAGAGTTCCCTTATGGCTTGACAAGTCTTTTTGAACTAGAATACTCAGATTAGTACCTAATTTTTATTTGAAAACAGCTCTATTATATACTCATTAAGTTGACCTCTGAATATAATTTCAGTAGAAGGTAAAGTTTTGTTAAGCTTTAGGATGCATTTTTGTATGTTTTTCAGAAAACTGAATTTACCAAGTTATTCCCTCGATACATTGAAATGTATATCATTGTGGATAAAAATCTGGTATGTCTTACTTGTTTTATTATCATTTTAGATTTGTTTATTATTGGTCTTTAACTTAATTCTGATGATGCAAGGGAAGTCAACCATTTTTATTTTGCATTTCCAAATAACACATTATAAAAATTATGACTAAAAAAATTTATTAATTCTATTCTGGATGTCTAGTTACTTTTTGAAGATGAAGCATCTGAATTTCCTAAATCTTACTGACTATTTTTCTTTTGCCAAAGTGGCATCTTACTCAGTGAAAGGATAGATTACAACCCCCTCAAACCTTTAAGCCCTACTTAAAATAGTAATATTTAACTACCTCACCCTAATTGGCATGGTAATCACTAAGACAGATATGCTACTTCTTCCAAGTAAAGGGAGAAAACTCGTTATCTTTTTATTCTCAGTTCTAGATTAATGAAAGAAAAGAAAAACAAATGAATGAAATTGTCATATTAAGAATTTATCATGACTGTACTTCTAAAGCTCATATAAATTAAGGCTTTGAATATATGTTAACTTATGTGGTTAGGATGACAGTCTATAAGGCTACCTTTGGTCCGAGTTGTCTGATGGGTACAAACTGTTTCTCTGGAAGAATGATACTTCTAGCAGGATACCTCATGCTTGTTGTAGATTTATATCCACCATAACTGACCCTATAATCCATAGGAAGGAAAGGAAATCAACATTGACCATGGTTATGAAAAGATTTAGATGGAGAAAAGATTTAATTTAAACAGTTAAAATAGTTATAAAATAAAAATATTTTATTTCCTCTTAGGGGAATCTGCTGCTTTCAGAAGAAAGGACTAGGAGTCAGGGAAGCTGAGCTAAATGTTAACAGTAGCAGCAAAAATTGAAGTGGATGGTTCACTAAAGCATTGAGTGTATTTTAGAGGAGATAAACTGACCTACTATAAAGCCAAAGGCACATCCTATGATTGGATTTTTATAAAATTGCAAGAACAATTAGGAGAAAGCAAGCAAAAATTTAAGCATAATCCTGAAAAAAAGTAATCAGGAAGAAATACATTATGCTTTTTGCACCTGTTTTGTAAAAGTGAGACCAATTTAAAAGTTATGTTTGAAACGAGAGGCTTAAACTCATATATGTCAGTAATTATATGACATGGAGAGGGAATAAATAGTGAAATTAAAACCTGAAGAAAAAAGATTAAAAGCAGAGAAAAAGTCACACAGCATACACGCACACATTGTGCTTACAACCGACATACTAAAACATACTCCAGAGATAATGAAGGCAAAAGAGTGAGAGAATACAGCATAAAACCAGAAATTTTAAAAATGGACCTAGTTAGACTACTTTCAGACAAAGCAGACTGTCAGATAACTGTAAACTAAGCTATCTATCCCTGCAAAGCAAACCACTCCAAACTTTAGTGGCTTAAAACAAAAACAATTTATGTATTTGTTTGGAGCCCAGAGGCCTTTTTACACTGTTGTCAATCTCAAATGTTTCTAGTCCAGTTAGTTGTCTTTTGTCAATAAAGCTCTCTTAAAAATGCCATGAGCTTTTTTCCTGTATGAAATTACTTTTTAACCAATTTTCTCACTACTTTTTTTAAAACTAAGATTTCAAAGCACATGTAGTCAATATAACATCAGTCTCACGGGCAAAGCTGAGGCCTTTCTTTTTTACAGGATTAAATACCTGTATCAGATACACAAATCCCCAGCAAAATAATACAAATTAATTGAAGAAAAGGAAAAGTCACATGATCCTTTCTATTGGTGTTTGTAGAAGCATATAATGTAGTTCAACAAATGAGCAGAAGAGGTCACTCAGGGAAAATTTAAATTTTGCTTACATGCATAAATCTCAAAAAGAATCAGTGTGAATCTCTAAAAGTTGGGGAAGAGGACAGAGAGCAAACAGTGGTTGGGAGGAGCCAGAAGGCAGTTGGGAGATCTTGGGTCCGTTCTACTTCTTGATCTGCGTGCTGGTTAAACATGTTCATATGCTTTGTGATGATTAGTTGAGCTATATGCTTTTTGTGTGCAGTACTTCATAGTTTCCAGTATAAATTGTTTTAAGAAATAGGTTCAACTTAATTAATAAAATAATCCAAAATTTGAAATGTTTCAAAATTCAAAGCTTTGTGAGCACTGACGTGACTGTACCCTTGTGACTTGTATCCACTTTGTATGGGATTACTTTTCTTTCAAAGGGAAAATTAAAATGAAATAATGATGTAAATTTGATAATATTTAAAATTATGAGTGGTTTTGTAGGTGTGGAATTTCGTACCACATGTAGGAGTGAAACTTTTGGAAAAAGGATTAATTATACCTCTTAAAATTGAAGATGTAAAGGAGTTAAGAATGGCACTTAAGAGAATATATCAATACGTTCATTGCAAAAGGACAGATTTTTTCCAAATTAAAAAGTTGTGAAACCTATTTTATTAAAAGACAACAGGAAATCAAATACAAATTGGCAAAAGTCCATCTACAGGAGTTTTCTTTTTTTCCCTATGAGAAATGTTGTTTGTTTGACAGTAGTAAAGGGATAATAAACATGAAATATATATATATATATACATAATCAGAATGAAGATATGGTTTAAAAAAGTAATTAATTTTATTGGTACATTTAAGGCATACAATGTAATGACATTTATCATTGGAAATTTGAACCTTTATGTAATCTATCTTGCTTCTTATTTTTCCCCATTCCCCTGCCCTCCCTACATCCCCTCCATCCCTCCCTAGCTACAAAGACTTTGTTTCCCTTTTTTTCTTTTTCTCATGTTAAATCCATTCCCATCTTTTTTTCTCCTCCAGTTTCCCCTTCTGTGTTGCACCTTTTCTTCCTATTTCAAATTATCTATTATACCTTTTAGTTCTTATTTACACTTTCAGTTTCTCACATTAGAGAAACTGGTATTACACATATGTGCCCTACTTATTTCACTTAAGAGTATCACCTCAATGAGCATCCATTTAGCTATAAACACCTCATTCTTTATGGCTGAGTAGTATTCCATTTTATAGATAAACCACATCTTCTTTATCCAGTCTCCAGTTGATATGCAGTTGGGCTGTTTCCAAGTTTTAGCTATCATGAAATGTGCTGCTGTGAACATAGGTGCACCTCTATCACTGTGGTGTGATTCTTTTAATTCTTTGGGAAGATACCCAGCAGGAGAATAGCTGTGTCAATGGGACTTCCAGTCCTAGGTGTCTCCATACTGATTCCCACAGGGGTTGCACAGTCAGCACTCCCACCAGCAGCGGAGCAAGGTTCCTCTTTCCCCACAGCCCCTCCAGAATTTATCATTGATTGATTTCATGATAGCAGCCATTCTTTCTGGGGTGAGGTGGAATCTCAGTGTTTTCATCTGCATCTCTTGAATGACCTGTGAAGTTGAACATTTTTTCATGTTCATTTGCTATTTCTACTTCTTTCTTTTTCTCACTGAGTTTATTGGTGCATTTTAGGTTTACAGTACAGTTACATTCATCCTTGGCATCTTGTACCTTTACATAACAGGTCTTGGTTCTCATTTTTTCCCCTTGTCCCTGCCCTTCCTTTACCCCCTCTTCCCTTCCTTATTTACAAAAACTTTGTTCCCATTTTTTTCATTTTCTCATATTTTTTTCTTTTCCCTTAATTCCTTTCACCTACACTTCTCACTTTCCCTAAACCTTTAGCCCTCTTCTTCCTATTTCACATTGTCAATTCTATCATTTGGATCTTCTTTACACTTTTAGTTTTTCATACCAAAGAAACTATTTGGTATTTACATGTGTGTCTTATTTATTTCACTTCAGAGTATGACCTCAATATACATTCATTTTCCTATGAATGAATCTAATTTCTCATTCTTTATAGCTGAGTAATATTCCATTTTATAGAAAAACCACATCTTCTTTATCCAGTTTCCAACTGATGGGCAAATGGGCTGTTTCCAAGTTTTAGCTATTACAAACTGTGCCACAATAAACATAGGTGTGCGTATATCTCTGTAATATGATTCTTTTAATTATTTTGGAAATATACCCAGCAGAGGGATGGCTGGGTTAAAGGGAACCTCTAGTCCCAGCTCTTTGAGGTATCTCCATATTGATCTGCATAGTGGTTGCACCAGTCTGCACTCGCACCAACAATGGATAAGGGTTCCTTTTCCCCCACAATCCCACCAGCATTTGTTATTGGTTGATTTCTTGATAGCAGCCATTCTTTCTGTGGTGATGTGGAATCTCAATGTTGTTTCACCTGCATCTCTCCAATGACCAGTGATGTTGAACATTTTTTCATATATTCACCTGCTGCTTTTACTTCTTTGTCTGAGAAATGTCTGTTCATTTCAGATGCCCATTTTTGAATTGGGTCTTTAAATTTGGGAGGTCTATTTTTTTAAGTTCTTTATATTCTAGGTAGTAGACCTTTTTCTGAGGAAGAGTTGGTGAGGAGGTCTTCCCACATTGTGGGTTGTCTCTTTACACTGTTGTTTGTTTCTCTTGGTGTGCAGAACTTTTTTTTAATAAGAAGAGATTCCACTTGTTGATTCTTTGTACTAGTTCCTGGGCAGCTGAGGTTTTGTTCATAAAATCTTTTCCTAAGCAAATGTCTTCAATAGTTCTACTTTACCTCTTTTCCAGCCAATTTAGTGTTTCTGTTTTAATACTTAGATCTTTAATCCATTTTGATTTTAGTTTAGTATGTGGTGAGAGATTTAGTTCTAGTTTTAATCTTTGGAAAGTTGAAAGCCAGTTTTTCTAGCACCATTTATTAAAGAGGCTATCTTTTCCCCAGGGAGGGTGTTTGGCTACTTTGTCAAAGATGAGGTGTCTGTGTCTGGAGTTGTTTATGTATATTCTAATATGTTTCACTGGTCCTCAAGTCTATTTCTTTGCCATTACCATGTTGTTTTTTTATCATAGTAGCTTTGTAGTATAGTTTCAAGTTGGGGATTGTGATACCCTCTAACTTGTCTTTGCTGCCTAGAATTGCTTTTGCTATTCTAGGTCTCTTTTTGTTCCCAGTGAATTTTTGGATTGTTTTCTCAGGTCTGTGAAGTATGTTGCTGGGATTTCAGTTGGGATTGCACTGAATCTATATAGCAGTTTTGGAAGTATGGCTATTTTCACTATGTTGATTCATCCTACCCATAAGCAAGGGATATCTTTTCATTTTCTGATAATCCTCTTCAATCTCTTTTTTCAGAGTGCTATAGAATTCAGAGTAGAGGTCTTTAGTTTCTTTTTTAGGTTGATTCCTTGGTATTTCAATTTTTTGGATGCTATTGTGAAAGGAATTGTTTGCCCATTTCTCTCTCAGTGAGTGTTTTTCGTGTAGAGGCAAGCAATTGATTTTTGTGTGTTGACCTTGTATCCAGCTAATTTACTTATTTTGATTATTAAGTCTAGAAGACTTTTGGTGAAGTTCTTGGGGTCTTCTAGATAGACTATCATGTCATCTCCAACAATGACAATTTGACTTCTTCATTTCCTATCTTTATTCCTTTTATTTCTTTCTCTTGTCTAATTGCTGTGGCTAAAGTTTTCAAAACTATATTGAACAGGAGTGGTGATAGTGGACATTCTTGTGTTGTTCCTGATTTTAGTGTGAACTGTTTCAGTTTTTGACCATTTAGTATGATATTGGCTATTTTTCATAGATGGCTTTTATCAGATTCAGGTAGAGACCATCTATTCCAATTTTCTGTGAGGTTTTTGTTATGAATGTGTGTTGGATTTTGTCAAATGTTTTTTTGCATCTATTGAGATGATCATACGGTTTTTGTCCTTGGCTCTATTAATATAATGTATTACATTTATTGGTTTGCATATGTGGAACCATCCCTGCATACCTGGGATGAATCCCACTTGGTCAAGGTCTATGATCTTCTTAATAATTTCCTGCATTCTATTTGCGAGTATCTTATTAAAGATTTTTGCATCTCTATTCATTAGTGAGATTGGCCTATAGTTCTCTTTTTAGGTTGGGTCTTTCTGTGCTTTGGGGATCAAAGTGATGCTTGCTTCCAGGAATGGATTTGGGAGTATTGTTTCCCTTTCAATTTCATTTAAGAGTTTCAACAGAAGTGTCAGTAGTTCCTCTCTAAATGTCCTGTAGAATTCAGCAGTGAAGCCATCAGGACCCGGACTTTTCTTAGATGGTAAGTTTTTAATTATGTTTTCAATTTCATTGATTGATATTGGGTTGTTAGAATTTTTAGGTCATCTTTGTTCAAGGTTGGCAATTCATTCAAATCTAGGAATCTGTCCATTTCTTCTGTATTTTCCATTTTATTGGTGTATAGGTTCTCAAAGTAGGTATCGATGATCCTCTGGATTTCTGCTGGGTCCAATGTAATTTCACCCTTTTCATTCCTAATTACATGGATTTGGGCCTTTTCTTTCCCTTTTTTGATAAGGTTGGCTAAGAGCTTGTCCATTTTGTTTATCCTTTTGAAGAAACAACTCTTGGCTTCATTGATTTTTTGTATTGTTCTCTTAGTCTCCATTGCATTAATTTCTTCCCTGATCTTTATAATTTCCTCCTTTTGGGTTTGACCTGCTTTTCTTTTTCTAGAAGTTCGAGGTCCAGCATCAGGATGTGTAATTGAGCTCGTTCTGTTTTCCTAATATGTGTATTCACTGCTATGAATTTCCCTCATAAGACTGCTTTCATTGTGCCTCATAGATTCTGGTATGTTGTATTGTCAGTGTCATTTCATTGTAGGAACTGTCTGATTTCTTCTTTAATTTCCTCTGTGACTCATTGCTTATTCAGAAGTGTGCAATTCCCATGTGTTTATGAAACTCTTGTGGTTTCTTTTGCTATTGATTTCCAAGTTCATCACTCTATGGTCCGATAATATACAGGGGATAACTTCAATTCCTTTGCACTTACTTAAACATGTTCTATGAGTGAGTATGCGGTCTCTTTTGGAGAACAATCCATGTGTAGCTGAAAAGAATGTGTATTCTGATTTTGTGGGGTGAAAATCAGTAGATGAAGCTGAGTGTGGTAATGCCACCCTTTAATCCCATTATTCTGGAAAACCTAGGCAGGAGTATTGCAATTTCAACCCCTGCCTGGGTATAGTGAGCTCCTGTCTCAGAATAAACAACATTTTAAAAAGGGCTGAGGATGCATTTCAGTTTGAAAGCCTTGTGTTAACCTATCAAGTAAGCAATCTAGATGATAAAAAGGGATTTCCAATAATTATTACTAGAAAAATTTGCTTAAAAAGATAAAATTTGATCTATAGTTCCAATCCAAATGAAACCACATAAGAAGTAGTATTAGATACATCATGTGAAGGTACAAGATCCCAATGGTGAATGTAACTGTACTGTATATCTAAAATATACCAATAAAAAAATAAAAAAAAGGAAAATGTATGCATCTAATGTTATCAATGCTCATCACTGCTCTGTTCTATAAATTTGGATATTATATTTTCATTTCATTTTGCTTTGTATTTTTGAAATTTCCTTTGATCCATGCATTACTAAGAAGTGTGTGTTGTTTAGTTTCAAAGCATTTGGATATTTTTCCTATTATCTTTTTTCTTCTTTATACTTTGCATTACTGTTGTCAGGGAACACTGTATGATTTGAATTATTTTAAATGTGTTGAGGTAAATTTTAGGGGCAAAGATACAATCCCCTTTGGTATATGTTGCTTAAAAATGTGTGTGTTCTACTGTTGTACAGGAAAAGGTTAGGGAGTTGCTGACAGTGTAAGTTTGTGGTGTTGCTGAAGTTTTTCTGAATTCTTGGTAATTTTTTCTGCAGTATTGCAGAAGTTGTTGAGAGGGGTGTTTAAATTTCCAAATATATTCGTGAATAATTCTATCTTGCCCTGGTTTTATTATTATTGTACAGAAATGAAGCACTGTGGTTTTTCACTTGGTATCCTCAGCTCCTGTGAAGGCAGACTGGGGCACAAATAGCAGTTTAAATTGGTGTCATCCTGTGGATATAATCACACAGCATCTTCACACCATCTGTCTCTCAATCTCAAATGCATTACACGTTTTAAAAGTAGCATTATTGAATACTTTTCTTAAGTCAATATTTATAAACCATTTAAACATTTTCTGCATTTCTAGAATATAGATCTGTGCCTACTTTTGAGTCCAGCAATTGTACCTGTAAAGACATGTGATGTATTCACTACATTCACTTGTTTTTAATAATAATTTATCTTTTGCAGTTTGTTTACATGGGGTCTGATGTAAAGACTGTAACACTGAAGGTTATTCGGCTCATTGGCTTTGTTAACACTGTAAGTTTTTAAAAAAACATTTTACTTATACAGATTGCAAAAATACAGAATTTATGAACTGATATGTGTGGTATTTTGCTGAGCCCTGGAAGACTCTATAACCATAATACTATGTTAAATATGTCGTACAAAGTTTAATTTAATTTTGAAGTGTATTTAAAATTTCTCATTTATTTTTCCCTTTAGATGCTTACCCAGTTAAAACTGACTGTTGTGATATCTACCATTGAACTCTGGTCAAACACAAACAAATTTGCTACTACAGGACATCCAGATGATGTTTTATTTAGGTTTCTACAATGGAAACATCAACATGCTGACCCTAAACCACATTATATTTCATACTTACTAGCGTAAGTGTAATATTCTACTTCTTTTAATATTAAAGGAAAAACCTAAAATAACTTAGTATGTTAATTATTAAAAATAAGAATTTACTTTGCATGCATTGCATTCTATAAATTCATCAGGTATCTCAGCATGTGAAAAAGATCGCTCATCTTCAAGGAGCTAATGTGAGGCAAAGTTTAAAAAGTTTTTATCAAACACCATAAAATTAGCAAAAGATCCCAGTGTACAACTACAGTGATTACATTACCAGCACTGCACCAAACACTTAACAATGTGGGAGGGCAGGTTGCATGTTATAGTTCTACAGTAATAAAAAATTTAAAAATAATTAAAATGTAAAGTTACATAAATAGAAATGAAATAACAATAAGAGCTTATTAAAAATGGTATAATTTCCTTTGGCTTAAAATATTTTATTACCTGTTATGAAATTTCTGTACTCCTATCTCTTATCTAATTGCCATAGTTGTATTTCCTCATAAAATAAATATACTGAATTGTCATGCTCTCTAGAATTTAATGTGCAAAAATACTCATGATCAGTAAATAAATATTTTTTCATGGAACATTGAATTTGTAGAGTGGAAATATTGAAGAAACCAGAATGAACACTATACCCATTAGTGCGGCAATATTTTGTAAAAACTATTAGGTCTTTAATGTTAATCATTCAAAATTTGTTTATTGGAATATTCCTAACCCTGAAGGTTTGAGAAAATATCTAGTATAATTTACAGTAGTACTTCTCTTAGAGCCATTGTTCACTAATGTATACTACTGCGAAACATCATTACTAATACTACTTTAACATGCACTTATGAGTAAAATTCTTTTTGTTTTTTTAGTTTTGAGAAACATCCTACCCGTATAGGAGCCACATTCCCAGGATATATGTGTGGTAATAAATACGATGCAGGAGTTGCGCTGGTATGGAATTATTATCTAATTAACTATTACTATTTTATGCTGTAAAATTTTCTAAGCATTTTAAAATATGAATAAATACATTTTTAGTTTGCTCATCCTTTTATAGCTTTTATATTTATGACATGGAACATTAAAATTATACAATTAATCATCCCTTTAAAGATAGATTATTTTCACGCTGAACTGATCATAATATATTGGTTTTTAAAAGAATGTTTCATCTTTGTAAATCCATTTTTTAAATTCATTAAGTTCATTGGTACATTTTCGGTATACAATATGATGACATTCATCATTGGGAATTTGTACCTTAACATGATATATCTTGGTTCTTATTTATTTATTTATTGGTACCGGGGATTGAACTTGGGTCCTTGCACTTGCAAGGCAGGCCACCGAAGCACTGGGCTAAATCCTCGGCCCTCCTTCTTATTTTTTTTTCATAATTTCCCTGTCCTACCTTTAATCCTCCCATCCCTCCATATTTACAGAGACTTTGTTTCTGTGTTTTCATTTCTCATATTTGTTCCTTTCCCCACCCCTCCTACTTCCCCTTTGCACCTTTTCTTGCTATTTCAAATTATCTATTATATATTTTTTTGTTTTTTTTCTTTCCTTTCTTATTTTATTTATTTATTTTTCTTTTATTGAGTCTATGCTACATTTTAGGCATACAGTACAGTTCCATTCATCATTGGGATCTTGTACCTTTACATGACAAGTCTTGGTCCTCATTTTTTCCCCTTGTCCCTGCCCTCCCTTCACCCCCTCCTCCCCTCCCCATTTACAAATACTTTATTTCCATTTTTTCAGTTTCTCATATTTTTTTCTTTTCCCTTATTACCATTCCCTACCCTTCCCACTTTCCCTACACCTTTAGCCCTTTTCTTCCTATTTTACATGGTCAATTATCTCATTAGGATCTTATGTACTATTATAGTTTTTCACACCAGAGAAACTATTCGGTATTTACCCATGTGTGACTTATTTATTTCACTTAGCAGTATATCCTCAATATGCATCCATTTTCCTATGAATGAATCTAATTTCTCATTCTTTATGGCTGAGTAGTATTCCATTTTATAGATAAACCACATCTTCTTTATCCAGTTTCCAACTGATGGGCAAATGGGCTGTTTCCATGTTTTAGCTATTACGAACTGTGCCACGATAAACATTGGTGTGCATATATCACTGTGGTATGATTCTTTTAATTCTTTTTGAAAGATACCCAGCACAGGGATGGCTGGGTCAAATGGAACCTGTAGTCCCAGCTCTTTGATTTGCATAGTGGTTGCACCAGTCCGCACTCCCACCAACAATGGAGAAGGGTTCCTTTCTCCCCACAACCCCGCCAACATTTGTTATTGATTGACTTCTTGATAGCAGCCATTCTTTGTGGGGTGAGGTGGAATCTCAGTGTTGTTTTCAACTGCATCTCTTTAATCCTGTTTACACTTTCAGCTTCTCACACCAGAGAATCTATTTGGTATTTACACATGTGTGTCCGACTTATTTCAGTTGAGTATGGCCCCAGTGTGCATCCATTTAGCTATAAATGTCTCTCGTTTCTCCTGCTGTGCAGAAGCTTTTTAATGCATTCCCAATTGTTGATTATTTGTGTTAGTTCACATGTGACTGAGGTTTAGTTCAGGAAATCTTTTCCTACGCCCATGTCTTCCACAGTTCTACCTAATCTCTTTTCCAGACAGTTTAGTGTTTTTGTTTTAATATTTAGATCTTTAATCCACTTGGATTTTCATTTAGCACATGGTGAGAGATATAGGTCTAGTTATAATATTTGGAAAGTTGAAACCTATTTTTTCCAGCACCATTTATTAAAGAGGCTGTCTTTTCTCCAGGGAGGGTGTTTGGCTCCTTTTTTGAGGATGAGGTGGCTGAGTGTGTCTGGAGTTGTTTCTGTATCTTTTAGTCTGCTCCACTGATCCTCAGGTGTGTGTCTTTACCAGTGCCATGCTGTTTTTATCACAGTAATTTTGTTGTATAATTTCAAGTTGGGGATTGTGATACCCCCTACCTTGTATTTGTTGTCTAGAATTGCTTTTGCTTCTTGTTCCCAATGAATTTTTGGATTGTTTTCTCAGGTCGGTGAAGTGTGCTGCTGGGATTTCAATTGGTATTGCATTAAATCTATATAGCAGTTTTGGAAGTGTGGCCATTTTCACTATGTTGATTCATCCTACCTAGAAGCAAGGGATGTCTTTTCATTTTCTGATATCCTATCCTCTTCAATCTCTTTTTTCAGACTGCTATAGAATTCAGAGTCTTTGATTTCTTTCATTAAGTTGATTCCTTAGTATTTCATTTTTTTATGTTATTGTAAAAGGAGTTGTTTCTCCAGTTCCTCTCTCAGTGAGTCTGTTGTTTGTTTATAGGGAATCTGTTAATTTTGGGGTGTTGACCTTGTATCCAGCTACTCTGCTGAATTTGGTTATTAAATTTAGATGACTTTTAGTGGAGTTCTTTGGGTCTTCCATATAGAGTATCATATCATCTGTAAATAATGACAGTTTAACTTGTTTTCTATCTTTATTCCTTTTATTTCTTTCTCTTGTATACTTGCTGTGACTTGTGTTTCCAAACAATATCAAGCAGGAGTGGTGATAGTATATATCCTTGTCTTGTTCCTGATTTTAGTGTGAAGGATTTCAGTTTTTGACTATTTAGTATGATATTGGCTATTGTTGGTTTTTCATAGATGGCTTTTATTAGGTTGAAGTAGAGACCATCTATTCCAATATTTTGTGTTTTTTTTTTATCATGGATTCATGTTGGATTTTGTTGAATACTTTTTCTGCATCTATTAAGATGATTATATTATTTTTGTCCTTGGCTCTGTTAATATAGTGCAATTTATTGGTTTGTATATGTGGAACCATCCCTGCATCTCTGGGGTGAATCCCATGTAGTCAGGGTGTGTGATCTTCTTGATGATCTTTTGCATTCTGTTTGCCAGTATCTTATTAAGTATTTTTCCATCTGTGTTCATGAGTGAGATTGGCCTCTTGTTCTCTTTTTCAGTTGGGTCTTTCTCTGCTTTTGGGGTCAAGGTGATGCTTGCTTCCAGGAATGAATTTGGAGTATTGTTTCCCTTTCAATTTCACTGAAGAGTTTAAACATCAGTGGCAATAGTTCTTCTCTAAATGTCTTGTAGAATTCAGCAGTGAAGCCATCAGGACCTGGGCTTTTAATTGTTTATATCTTTTTATTATGTTTTCAATTTCATTGATTGATATTGGGTTGTTTAGAATTTTTAGGTCTTCTTTCTTCAACTTTAGTAATTCACATGTGTGTAGAAATCTGTCCATTTTTCTGTTTTCCATCTTACTGATTTTTTTTCTTTATCACGGCTATTTGGAGTCCTATATGCCTCACTTATCTGTAGGTAAAGTTCTTTTCCCCTGCTTGAGAAGTTTTCTGCCAATTCTTCTGTGAACTTTTTTTTCTGTTGTTTGTACTCCCTCCTGTTTCTTCATTGACTGATCAATCTTACGTTATCTTTACATCATCAAGGAGCTGTTGAATTAATTTCTCATAGCCTCTTATTTTTAAAAAATCTTTGATTTCCTGGATACTAATTGTAATCCTGTCTCCTATATCTGATATTCTATCCTCACATTGGCTCGTTCTATTGTGTAAACTTTCAATGGACTTTTTAATAGCCTGGATATTGGTTTGCCTCTGTTTTGTAGATTCCATTTGTTTCCTATGCTGGGATTCATCATGTTCCTTAGCTCCTCCATGTTTTTTAAAATCTTGTCTGCTCTAGAGTTATTAATCATGTCTTTCATTGTAGACACTGAGAAAGTATTTCTGATTTTATTTTTCCCAGATCCTTTTTTAATTGCCATTTCAAGGAGTTCAATTGGTTGAGTTTTAGATTGTTTTGTCTCCTTGCCCTTTGGGGTTGCCTTTGGCGACCTGGAAGTCTGGTTTTGAGTCTTGTTTAGGTGTCTCCTTATTTCAAATGCTGCGGTCAATTCTGCCTTTATTGAGGTGAGTCTTGCTTCCTCAGTGGGCTTCAATTCTCAGCAAGCCTCAAGAGAGTCCTCTCTGCTGCTCACCACTGTGCCAGTCCTGGATTCAGAATGATGACCTTCTTGATCCCTGTGCTTGGCTGTTGTCCAGGTAGTCTTCTGGCTGGGGCCACTACTGTTACAGCAGGCGTCTGGATGTGCTGTGTGTGTACTTACCAGTGATATCTGGGCAGACTTCTTGCTTGGGCCTGGGTGCCTGAGCGGCTGTTTTCAGGTCTTATGGCAGGGCTTGTAAGCCTTACCGATGGTATCTGGGCAGGCCCCAGGGTGGGGCCTGAGAGCCCATACACTGGTGTCTGGGGAGCGCCCTGACTGCGGTCTGTGCGTACTTAGGGTGACATCTGGGAGGACCTCTGGCTGGGGCTTGTGCGCCTGTGCAGCTGTGGTCTGGGTGGGCTTCTGATTGGGTCCTCCATGCACTGAGGGCCTCTCTATTTTTTTTTTTTTTGAACAGTGGCATGCTATGCGTTCTTTTTTTATTATGCAGCCACTGTAGTTTCTTATGCTCACTATCAAACATTGATTATTAATTTTTCTTTAATTACTGGTATACATCATATACTTTTTATTAAATTAATCATGTATTTTGTATTAAATTCCTCATTGCTTACTGGGGAGGACCAGACTGCTGTAGTAAAAAGCACTGATTTAACATTCACAATCTATAGTTCTGTGGGGAAAGGGAGAATAAATTCTGTAGGGTCATCTTGTCTACAAGTTATATAAAAAAGAACAAGGAATTCGAAAATACTTCAGAAAATGAGGTCTGCACTATGATTTCTATGTTGACTTATTTGTTGATTTTTAGTGGCAAGTACAAAGAAGCAAATTTCCACTGCCAGATTAGATAATGCTAAAACTAACTCTGATGTGTGTATGCTACATTACTATAAAACACATATATGTTGATTTGGTGAATCTAAAGCCATTTTGTGTGGTTTGTTGTTATTCTGGTTGAATAATAATTTGATGCTTCCTAGGGACTTGTTTCATCCTCAGTCTTGACCTTTTTCTTCTCTCAACCAAGGATTGTGAGAGCCCAGCAGCAATTGTTTGAGTCTTTGTTAGTATTGATAAGTCTTCTTGAAAATGATTTTTCTTGGCAGAGCTTTTACTTTTAAATTGAGTCTGTATATATTTGTGCACTTAAAGCAAACAAAGTAGATCATAACAATTATTTAATAGAATTGTTAACATATGTATTTTCTTCATGCTATTCTTTACATTTTAATTTTGATGCACATTTTTGTAATAAAAATTAGTAAATGAAAATATCCATAAGTTCAGTTATAGAATGGCAAATAATGTAAAAATGAATCAATTATATTCTGCTTCTACTAGAAACAGTTTGAGTTGACTTTTATGAAAATATGTACCAATCTGAATATATTTTAAAGTTAATATTTTTCTTCAAAATAGTGTTTTTATTGAATTTCTTGAAATTATTCAGTCGTCCAAAGTTGTTCTTTGACAGTACTATATTTTATAAATGCATGTATATTTGCATTTTCAAATACATTTTAGAATCAGATTGTCCAGTTCCATACACAAAAATTAATTATTTGTGATGATAAATTTAATCTGGGATTATTTGACATCTTGATGATATTGGATCTTTCAGTCCACTAACATGATTATTCCCTCTGTGTTTTCAAACCTTTTAAACATCTGACATCATATTGTAGTTTTGAATGTAAGTTTTGTACATCTCTAACTTTATTCTTAGATATATTATGAGTTTTAATGCTATTTCAGCTTGTGTTGATTGTTCAATTTTATTTTCAATTTTTTTTCATGTTACAGCATATTTTATTTTATTTTTTTCCTTTTATTGAGTTTATTGGTACAATCTAGGTATACAATACAGTTAAATTCATCATTGGGATTCTGTACCTCTACATAACAGGTCTTGATTTGCATTTTTTCCCCTTGTCCCTGCCCTCCCTTCACCTCCCCCTCCTCCCCTCCCCATTTACAAACACTTTATTTCCATTTTTTCAGTTTCTCATATTTTTCCCCCTCCCTTATTACCTTTCCCCCACCCTTCCCACTTTCCCTATACCTTTAGCCCTTTACTTCCTATTTCACATTGTTAATTATCTCATTAGGATCCTGTGTACGGTTATAGTTTTTCACACCAAAGAAACTATTCGGTATTTCAGTTAAAGAAATCTCTGTATGAACATTAAAAATAGGGAATCCTAAAATAAAACTAAAAAGCAAAGTAAAAGAGAAAAGGCAATGATGTAATATTAAAATAATCCTTAATTGGGGAGATGAAAATGGTCCCTTAATATATTTAAATTGCTTCTTGCTCTTATAGTCTTATCTTATTCTTTTTATTTTCAATTTTTCATTGTTGGTGAAAAGAAATACAATTGATGTACATAATTGATATGTACTTGTACATATATATCCCAGAATCTTACTGAATTTATGTATGAGATCCATTACATTTTTTTGTTCCTTTAGATTTTCAGTGTATAGCATATTTGTCTAGGAGCAAATATAACTTTATCTATTATTTTTCTTTGCTTATTTAATTTCCTTGATATCTAGGGCAATATTTAATAGAAATAATGAGAGGTGACATCCTTGCTTTTTCCCACTTAGAAATGTAGGGAGAAAGTGGTCAATATTTCTCCATGAATTATGAAGCTAACTATAGTGTGGGTATGTTAAGTGTGTGGTATTTCCCTCTTCAGGCAATTGAAGTTTCATTCCATTGTTTATGTGTTATGAATTAATATGAATGAATTATAATGAATAATATGAATATTTTCCAATACATTTTCTTCTTTAAGAGATACGATCAGATCTTTTTTCCCTTCTTTTCAGTAAACATTATGACTATATAAGTTGATTTTTTTTTTTTTTTGGTACCAGGGATTGCATTCAGGATCTTGAAGTTGCAAGGCAGGCGTGACACCACTGAGCTAAATCCTTGCTCATAATCTGATTTTTAAATTGGCCTTATTTTGCATTTTTTAGTCCAACTGATCATGATAGATTACTTTTTAAACCTTGATGGATTTTATTTGGTATTTATTTTAGGGCTTTGTTTAATTATTTCTTATATTGATTTTTCTTGTGATTCCTAGTCAGATTTTTTTTTTGTACTAAGTTATGATTGCCTCATAGAAGAGGTAGGAAATCGTCACCTTTTCTATGAAATAGTTTGCATAATGTTTATATTCTTTCTTTTTTTTTTTTCTTTTTTCTTTTTTGGTACTGGAAATTGAATTTAGGGCCTTGCACTTGCTAGGCAGCCACTGCACTGCTGAGCTACATTCCCAGCCCAGATGTTATTTCTTTATTAAGTTAAAAATTTTACCAGTGAAGCTAAAAGAAGAGGAAAATTTTGTGGAAATTTTTAAAATGAAAAAGTCAATTTATTTCACATTTACAAGACTATTCAGTTTGTTTCTTTTTGTGTGGATCCTGATAAATTGTGGATTTTGAAAAAAATGTGTCATTAATACAATCAAAGTGGCTAGTGCAGGTTACTGATGATATCCTTTTCCATGGTAGGATCTATGCTTATGTCTTCCTCCTTATCCTATTTTGAGATTGGTCTTTGCAGGAATTTATCAATTCTTTTAAATTTTTTAGAGTGACTAAAACATGATTTGATTGTTATTTTTTTACTTTATTGATTTCTTTTGTTCATTAATATCTTTATTCTAATTTGTTAGGGTTAATATTTTTTTCTTAGCTTTTAGAGGCAGAAACTTAGCTGAAGGATTTATTTGAAAATCTTAAAATATAGGCATTTAAAGCTGTGAATGTTTTGTTACTCTCAAGTTAGCTGTATCATAGATATTTTTATGCTTCATAACTAAGTCCAAAGTATTTTTAAATTTTCCTTAATTTCTTCTTTAGCTTGAAACAACTGCATTGTTAAATTTCTAAATATTTGGCAATTTCTTTTGCTGATATTTTGTCATTTGATTCACTTGTCAGATAATACACTCTTAACTATTCTATCCTTAGACATTTGTTGTGACTTTTTTTATATCTGGAGTATGATCTATATCAGAATATTTTTCAAATATGCTTAAGCAGAAGATATATTCGTTATGTAGTTCTGAGGTGTAATATTTTATAAATATTTACTATGCTGAGTTGACTAACTCAGATTAGATTTTTTTGTTACTAAAAATTAAAGCCATGATAAATATGGTTTTACATATTTTCTTCATTCGTTGTATCAATTTCTGATCTGCATATTTTGAGGCTCTGATTTTACTTGCAGAAATATATGGAAATGTTATGTATTTTGGACACATCTGCCCTCTATCATAAGATAACCCTTTTTTCTTTTCACACTTTGCTTTGAAGTTTGCCTTACCTGATGTTAGTTCAGCAACATTACAGTTATAGTGGTATGTGGCATGTTTTTTCCCACTTTTACTTCTCCCTAGCTACTCCTACCTTCTACCTCACTAAAACTGCACCTTTGAGAACCATTCTATAATTATCCCGATTTAAAAAATCTATTCTCATAAAATTCGCTTTTAACTCATTGTTTACCTCATAACATTTAATGTAGTTACTAAATTTTGGCACAGGGACATAATTTAGTTATTTGTTTCTCATTTATGTTCTTTGTTTTTTTTCCCTTTCTTTCAATTTTTATTTGCAATGAAATAGATATGCTTATATATCAGTGTCTGTTAAACTACTGTTATGCCACTATATTCAGTTATTTCACATCACTATAATTCCATTTTACATCTTCTAGGTCCAACTGTATCACACAGATGTATTTGGATATTTAAAATACATATTGTATAACTCCCCTAGTACAACTAAACTTTCCCCTCCTTTAATTGTGAAATTATCTTTTTAAAAATTAGGAAAATAAAGATACATTTAGGGTTATGCCTTCTTGCATTTTTTAGTTTTATTTAAATTTTATTTTATTAGTACATACATGTAGTACATATGTTTGCATTCCTTGTGGGAAGTTGGTACAGTTACATAACAACTCTCGATTTCTGTTTCAGTTCCTTTGTCTTCCCTTCCTCCCCCATCCACCAATCTCTTGACCACCTTGCTTTTTAGATTTTGTGTTCTAATCCCTCTTCTTACAGGAATATGATATAATTTTGTTGAACTACTTGCTATTATCCTACTGGTCATTATATATTGTTTATTTTTTTCAGTTTTTTTCTGTGATTTATTTGAGATATTTTTAAGTATGGTTGTCCATTTTATATCAGATGTGAACAGGCTTTTAAGCACACACAATTTTTAAAATTGTAAAACAAATTTTACAATTCAAACATTGTGATTTTTAATTCCAGCATTTCCAATTGGTTCTATTTTAAAAGCACTGTTAATTAGTAAAAAATTTAAAAAACATTTTATCGAGATATGATTAATGCAAAAAGTGAAGTTGTGTACATAGTAAATGTATATAACTTGGTGAATTTGTAGGTAAGTATACACCTGTGAAACCATCACTACAGTCAATACAAAATATATTCATCACCTCCAAAAGACTCTCCCATCCTTTAATATTGTTGGTTCATGATACTGACATTTAAAATAAAGTCTTCCTCTTGGGTAAGTTTTCAGTGCACAGCACAATACTGTTAGCCATTGGCACTCGGGTGTATAGCAGAGCTTTAGGACTTACTCATCTTATGTAACTGAAACTTTGTGTCTCTGACCAGTATTTCCTGGTTGTCTCCTCCCTCTGCCGCTCAAAAGTGTGTACTCCGTTTGCCTATTTATGTTATTTTCTACGTCTCTTAGTCCACGTTTGCAGTACATAATGTTACATTCATTGTGGGAAGTTGAGCACACACACAAAATACATCTTAGCACTTTTTACTTCTGCTTGCCTTTCCCTCTCTTTTTTGCCCTTCATCACTAGGTCCCCTTCCAATTTGTGAAGCCTCTGTCTCCCATTTCCTGTTATCTATTCGTTATTTTGCTCTTCAAATGATTTACACTTTGGGTTTTCCATAAATGAGAAACTGTGATACTCGGGCTTGCACATCTCATTTATGTGACTTGACACTGTGGTCTCAAGGTGCATCCATTTTCCTTCAGGATGACTCCAATTTACCCTTAATGATGGCTGAATAGAACTCTGCTGAGTGTAAGTAACACGTTTTCTTTATTCATTCAGCTGATGATGGACATAAAAGACAATTCCGACATGTAGCTAGTATGAGCTGTATTGCCATAAACATGGCTATGCAGGTTTCACTATAATGTGATTACTTTAACTATTTCAGGGAGATGTTTCAGAGAGAAATAGCTGTATTGAATGGGTTTTTTACTTTTAGATTTTTTTAGGAATATCCACACTGATATTCACAGTAGTTGTACTAGCTTACATTCCACCAGCACTGTAAAGGGTTCCTTTTTTCCTGTAGCCTCACCAACATTTTTCATTATTTGATTTCTTGATGATAGCCGTTCTTCGTGGAGTAAGATGAAATCTCATTGTTGTTTTAATTTGGATTTCTCAAAAGGCCAGAGCTCAACAATGCAGTATTTCTTCACTATTCTGGTTTCCGTTCCTGTGTGTAGATAGCCAGAGGTGGGATTCCTTGATCATATAACAATTTGAGTTTAATTTTTCATGCTCTCCTTATTGTTTCCCATAATAGCTGCCCCAGTTGAAGTTCTCATCAGCAGGGGGACCCTTTTTTCCCCCCACGAACACATTTTTAATCTTTTTAAAAGCAGTAGTTCTGACAAGTGTGAAGTGACAAATCGCTATGGTTTCAGTTCACATTTACTTCCCTGAGGACTAGCGCCACTGAGCCCTTACAGTGTGGGTCACTTGTAGGCCTTCTTTGAAGAAATGTTTTTCTTCGGGGCTCTGTACATTTTAAAATTGAGTTATCTATTAATTTATATTTTTTGTTGAATTGCAAGAATTTGTTATACATTTTGGATATTAATGCTATATTTGTGTCTGTGTCTGTCTAGATCTATATACAGCTATACCTGCATTTGCATATATATATTTATATATGTAGTTTTCAACCATTCCATAGGCTACCATTTTAATTGTTTGTTATTCCAGTTCCTGGGAAGAAACTTTATGGTCTGATACTGTTCCACATGTCTTTTTTCATTCTGTATGTGGCATTTAGTGATTACATTCAAGAAACCATTGCCTTGGCCAATGCTGAGAAGTCTTTTCGCAGGTTTCTTCCAGGGGTTTTTATTTTTTTTCAGGTCTTATGGTTAAGTCTTTGAATGGATTTTTCTATATAGTATAAGATAATGATCTAATTTTACTTATTTATTTACATGTAAATGTCCCCTATTCCCCAGTACCATTTATAGTAGAGAATGTCGTTTCCTCATTGGTGTTTTTACTGGTCTTCTAAAAAATCAGTTGTCCATATGCATGGTTTAATTTGAGGGCTTTCTATTCTGTTCTATTGGCCTATATGTTTATGTAAATGTTATGAAGTTTTGAATATCACAGCTTTGTAATATAATTTGAAATACCTCCAGCTTTGTTCTATTTTAAAATTAATTTTATTGGTACATTTAAGGTATACAATATAATGACATTCATTATTGGAAATTTGCATCTTTACATAATCAATCTTGGTTCTTATTTTTTTCCTCATCCCCTTCAACCCCTCCCTCCCTCCCTTATCTACAAAGACTTTGTTTCCATTTTTTCATATTAATTCCATTCCCTTCCTTCCTTTCCCCTACCCCTCCCATTTCATCTTCCCCTTTGCCCCTTTTCTTCCTCTTTCATGTTATATGTCATACCTTTTAGTCCTTATTTATACTTTCAGCTTCTCACACTAGAGAAACTATTCAGTATTTACACGTGTGTCCTATTTATTTCACTTAAGAGTATCACTTCAATATGTATCCATTTAGTTATGTCTCTAATTTTTCATTTTTTTATGTCTGAGTACTACTTCATTTTGTAAAAAATCCCCACATTTTCTTTATCCAGTCTCCAGTTGATGGGCAATTGGGCTGCTTCCAAGTTTTAGCTATTACAAACTGTGCTGCTATGAACACTGGTGCACGTATATCACTGTGGTCTGATTCTTTTAATTATTTGGGGGAGATACTCAATGGGGCAATAGCTGGGTCAAGTGAGACTTCCAATCCTAGTTTTCTGAGGCACCTCCTTACTGCTTCCCATGGTGGATGCGCCAGTCAGCACTCCCACCAGCAGTGGAGCAGAGTTCCTCTTTCCCCCCAGCCCTGCCAGCATTTGTTATTGGTTGATTTCACGATAGCAGCCATTCTTTGTGGGGTGAGGTGGAATCGGCATCTCTCGAATGACCAGTGATGTTGAACATTCTTTCATATGTTTATTTGCTATTTCTAGTTCTTTGTCTGAGAAATGTCTGTTCATTTCAGATGCCCATTTTTGGATTAGGTCTTTAAATTTGGGAGGTCTGATTTTTTAAGTTCTCTCTCTCTCTTTATTCTAGATAGTAGACCTTTGTCTGAGGAACAGCTGGTGAAAACTTTTTTCCCACATTGTGTGTTGTCTCTTCACACTGTTGGTTGTTTCTCTTGCTGTGCAGAAGCTTTTTAATAAGAAGAGATCCCACTTGTTTGTTCTAGTTCACATGTAACCAAGGTTTTTCTGTTCACAAAATCTTTGCCTACACCAATGTCTTCAAGAATTCTACCTAACCTGTCTTTCACCTGGTTTAGTGTTTGTTTTAATATTTAGATCTTTAACCCATTTCTGTTTTAGTTTAGTGTCCAGCTTTGTTCTTTGTACCTAAAGTGTCTTTAGCTAATATTTTTCTTTTTTTGATAGTCTGTACAAATTTTATGACTTTTTTTCCTATTTCTGTGAAGAATGCCATTGAAAGTTTGATAATGATTGCATTGAATCTGCATATAACTTTGGTTAGTGTGGATATTTTTATAATGTGGACTCTTCCAATCCATGGCAATGAAATAATTTTCCATGTATTTGTGTCTCCTTTAATTTCATCTGTCAATATTTTATGGTTCTCAGTGTATGGATATTACATCTTACATTTATTTTTATTGCATCTTTATAAATAAGATTTTGTTCTAATCAACAATTAGTCTTTTACAGTGGTTGTTTTCATCTAATGAGTCATTTTTTTCTTGAGATTCCTTGGGATTTTAGTTAATTAGATGGTATTCTGTACCAATAAAAAGAGATCTCTGTGTTCTTCTGTATAGTAGAGAAAATGGGAGTTGTGAAGGTTTGGTTAAAAAAAAACAATGTAATATTCCACTGCTTACTTATGTCCTCAGAACTGCTTTGGATCAGAAGCTGGGCTGGGGAAAGGAAGGACTGCATGAATTCAGTCTTCCAGGAAGTGAAACAGCTAACTGTCCTTGGAGGCTGGACGACATATCTCTAGCGTATTCATTCATTTATTCCTGTTGGCCGTGCTGGTTTCCTCCCTGTCAGTGGCTACAGTTGAACGTGGAGGATCAGACTTTACGCACATTCCCATGAGCTGTGGCCCTGCCTCTTCTGAGCCTCTCACTACCTGGCGCTGCATCACTGCCATCTCTCTCTTACTCATGGTCCCTTAGAAACTAGCTTCTTCTCTTTTATATTCCCAGCAGTTTCAGTTACTCTATAAGATCGGTCAACTTTCTCCTGCGATGTTGCTGTTTAGTATAATGGAAGTGTTCAGATGTCCATATTATTTTGTTACATGGTTCAGGGATTGATATTTGCTAAACACTTAAATATATAAACTAATGGCTGTAAATAATTGAGGCATATGGAGGCTGAGTTAGCCCAGATATTTTCATTGTTGACTTCATTTCAGGGTAACAGCTCAAAATGATTTAGACTTTGGGAATAGTAGCTGTTTTCTCTTCCTGTATGACAACACTATCTTCTTAGCAGAACTGTTAAGAGAAAACAGAATTTGCAAATAATATGGTGGACAACAATAATATATTTTGAGAGTATACTAGTTATCTATTGCTGTATAATGAAAACTAACTTTTAGCAAATAAAAACGGCAGAGAACTGTGGGTCGGTCAGGAATATAGTATAAGCTTTGTGGGTGATTGAGAACTAGGGTTCCTTACAAGGCTGCCACCAAGGTGTAAGTAAGGGTTCAGTTGGAGGGAGGGGTGATCTCCCTCGTGCTCAGTCATGCAACTGTTGACTGACCTCAGAAAATCTTGTTTCCCAGCTCACTGTGTGGGTCTTTCCCATTGCCTACCCTACAGCATATCGGGTGTTTCCCCTAGAACGACCAAGAAACTGTAAGACAGAGAACCTAAGAAACTGGTCTCTTCATAAGCTACCTTAAAGGATTACTTGTTACTTCTGCTGCATTCTGCTAATTGGAACCAAGACAAATGCAGCCCACACATGGAGTCGAATCCATCCAGGAAGCAAGGATGTCTGGCTCTGTGAGAGGCTGCCTCTATGGAAGGAATGTAGAATTAACTGTTAAAAGATTAAAATATTTGGTTTTAAATAATTCAGAGAAGCAATATAAATATGGTGTTTAAGACGGTAAGATCTGCTAAGATATTTTCAGTTGTCCTTAAGTAATAATATTTGAGTTAACTGAACTGCTGCATGGACTCATCGTGTATCGTAGTCTATCACCCAACGGTATCACTGCACTGCAGTTACATTCGTGTATGTAATTAGAACACTGATTTTTCATTACACTCAGTGTTGTTTTATAACTGATTATAACTGGTAACTTTTTTCTGATTTTCTTTATATTTAGTATCCGGTGGGTTTGTCCTTGGAGTCATATGCTGTCATTATTGTGCAGTTGCTGGGTCTCAATGTGGGATTAGTTTACGACAATACTGACACCTGCCACTGCTTAGGAGATATTTGCACAATGACGCCAAAGGCAGCGTAAGATCATTTTCTTTATTAAGTACATTGATTTCTTCTTCTTTGTTAGCTTTGTATTTTATTAATAAAATGAATGTGATTAGTAATGATAGAGGACTACCACTAGACAATTTCAGAATACATTTTCTTTTCAAATGCACAAGGAACATGTACCAAAATAGGGATCGCATCCTTATGAGGAAACTCTTCTTCCTTCCTCTAGTCCAGAATGTGGGTTTCACTTTTTTCTTGTGGCTAGCTGGGTATCCTCTATGATCAAATCGTACTTTGCACAGTTTAGTGACAGTAAATGTTATAGACTGAAAACTACAAAAAAGTAATGAAATAAATGAATTGAAGAAGACACAAATTAATGAAAAGCCTGTGCTCATTAAAAGGATTATTAAATTATTCATAGTAGCCAAAGCAATATACTGATTTTATGCAATCTGTGTTAAAAATCTAATGTCATTTTTCTTTCTTTTTCTTTTTTTTGTACTGAGGATGGAACTCAGGACCTTGTGCTTGCATGGCAGGTGGTGGAACCACTGAGCTAAATCCCCAGCCCCTCAGTGTCATTTTTCAAACAAATGGACAAACATCCTAAAATTTGATTGGAATTAGAGAAGATCCTGAACAGCCAAAATAGTCACGAAGTAAAGAATGATACTTCAAGTCTCATACTATCTGATGTCAAAAATCTATTACAAACGTAGTAATCAAAATAGTGTCATATAGGCAATGGATAAAGGAACAACTTAATAGGTTGGAAAGCTCAGAAGTGAACCCACATATGAAAATTCAATTGGTTTTTAATTTTTTAAAAAATGTTTTTAATTTTTATATGCCCAGTGTTTTAATTTATGGAGCAAAATGTGGATTAATGTATGTGTGCACCAGTAATAATGAAAGTCAGGGCCGTGAGCATATCAACACCCTTCAGTGCTTACCAGGTCTTTGCGGGAAAACCTTCAGAATCCTCTTTTAGCTATTTGGAAGCGACAGAATTTCAGAGCACACGCTTTTAACGTAATTAGCTTCACCTCCATTGACCAATTCCTCGTCCCTCCTTCCCCGTCGCTGTCCAGCCTGTGGTGGCCGTTACTCTGTTCTCCACTTCCATGAGATTGCCTCTTTTTATTTCGTCACAGTTGAGAGTATGCAGGACTTGCCTTTCTGTGCCTGGCTTCTTTCACTTGATGTAAAGTCCCCCACACCCACCACGATGTCCTGGACGGCAGGACTCACCTTTTCACTTATGCCTGAGTCGTGTACCCCAGTGTACGTGTGCAACATGTTTTCTTGGTTCATGAAAGCACTGGACACTTGCACTGATTCTGTATCTTGACTGTTGAGGACGGTGCTGCAGTAAACACAAGCCCACCTATTTCTTCAGCTCACAGAGTGCGTGTACTTGGTGTGTACACCTGGAACTTGTCTTTCCAGGTCATGAAGTCATTGTATTTTTGACCTTTTGAGGAATCTGCATCCTGTTTTTCATGACTAATAATTCAAATTCCTACCAGTGGTTTATAAGGATTTTTTCCACAACATTACCAGTATTGTTATATTTTGTCGCTTTTCTTGATACTAATTTTTAAAATTGCCCTATTTGTTTACATTTATAAGGTATATTATGATGTTGTGATTCATGAATACATTAGGTATTGGTCAACTCTGGGTAACTGACATACTCATTACCTTAAATTTTTCTTGTTTATTTATGGTAAATACATTCAAACTCCTCTCTTCTACCTATTTTAGTTCTACAGTATCTTAATTATATTTTAATTATATTCACCTTGTCCTTCCAGTGAACACCAGAATTTATTCCTTCTATCCAATTATAATATTGTATCTATTGACTTTTTATTACCTCCCTTCCCTCTCTAGTCTCTCCAGTTTCTAGTAACCACTATTCTACACTTACCTTTCATGAGGTAAACTTTTTTTTTTTGGTACCAGGGATTGAACTTGGGACCTTGTGCTTGCAAGATTAGGCGGCAGAACCACTACCACTGAGCTAAAACCCTGCCCCTATGAGATAAACTTCTGTATATTCTATACATGAGTGGATTTGGTATTTGGCTTTCTGTGCATTTATTTCTTATAACAGTGTTGTTTGGAATGATCTACGTTGTTGCATATGATAGGAATCAATGTTTTTTATGGACGAATAGTAGCCTATTGCATGAATAGAGTATCTGGTCTTTGTCCATGATTGATAAACACTTAGGTTCATTCCATATATATATATACCTAAATATATTTATTTATTGGGTTTATAATGATGGACTCACCTCTGAAGTACCCAGCCCCGTATACCAGTAAATCTCCCCATGCTGAGGCCAATTTGAGTTGGGTTTCTGTCACCTACAACCAAAAGTCCTGGCTATCCATGTTGTGAGATGGTGAGCCATTTACAGTATATAGTACCGGGGATCAAACTCAGGCCCTTGTGCTTGCAAGGCAGGCGGCAGAACCACTGAGATAAATCCCTGGTCCGATTTGATATCTTTTTAAAAATAATTGCCTAAGGTTACTAGGCTGCTAACCTTCACATTTGTTTTATTTTATGAAAAAGTAAAATTTCATAGCCAAGTCAGAGAATAATAATAGTTAATACACTCTGTATCATTATCTTCAAAGTGGTTACTCAGAGTACAAGACTTAAACCAAAACTATTTTTATAAAAATAAACAGTAACATGAAACTTTCTTTTCAACAATCTAAGATAAACTAGTAGTGTAAATGATAATAGATATTAAAATATTTAAAAACAATGAAATATGAAATTTGGGGAAGTATTTGAACTCCTTATTTTCTACACCTCTCTCTTTTATGTTGCTCTTTATGTGTTTATTTATATATCTTTTGTGTTTCCCGTATAAGAAGGACCAGGGAATATTTCAGTTTGTCTGACCTATTGCACTTTACATTGTTCTGAAGTTGATTCTATTTACCCATGAATGTCTCAAGTTTATCCTTCTTTATAGCATCTTCCCTACCTCTTCCCTCACTACTCCATTGGTGTAAATGCATTCCCCTTATTCATTCATCTGTTGATGGACACACATGCTGTTTCCAAGATCTAGCTGTTATGTACTGTGCTGCTGTAAACATGGCTATGCATGTACGTCTGCAATATAATGGTTATTTTGGGGAAGTACCAGGAAGGGGGATAGCTAGATCAAAAGAACTTTCTATTTTTAATTTTTTGAGGAATCTCCACACTGATTTCCATAGTGGTTCTACTGGTTTACACTCCCTCCAGCATGTAGAAGAGTTTTTTCCCCACATCCTTGCCAACTTTTGTTATTATTAGATTTTTTTAAATGATAGCCATTCTTTCTGGTATAATATGGTATCTCCGTGTAGTTTTAATTTGAATCTCTCAAATGTCCAGCCCAGATAAATATTTTTTCATGTATTTATTGGCCATTTGTACTTCTTTTGAGAAATGTCTATTCATTTTAGTTGCTTGCCCCCTTTTTTTGGTGCCAGGGATTGAACTCAGGACCTTGTGCTTGCAAGGCAGGTGGCAGCACCAGAGCTAATCCCTGGCCCTAGTTGCCCATTTTTTGATTGAGTCTTTTATTTTTTATTTCTTCGCATATTCTCGGTGTTAGTCCCATCCATGGAATCGCTGGCCAAATTTTTTTCCATTTTAGAGACTGTTTCTTCACTTCGTTGGTTGTTTCTTTTGCTGTGCAGAAGCAGCTTTTTAATTTGATATGACGCCATTTAATGAATCTTGGTATTATTTCTTGTGCCATTGGGGTTCTGTTCAGAAAGTCCTTACCTGTGCTTGTCTTCAAGAGTTGTACTTGCTTTATCTTCTGGTAATTGTTTCTGTTCTAATGTTCAGATCTTTGACCCATTTTGACTTTAGTTTAGTACACGGTGAGATATATGAGCCTAGACTCAATTTTCAGCATGTGGATATTCAATTTTCCCAGCCCAATTTATTAAAGAGGTCATCTTTCTCCTACTGTATGTTTTTGACTCCTTTGTCAAAGATCTAATAGTGTGCGGCTGGGGTGGTTTGGGTTCTTCTGTTTCATTTATCTGTATGACTGTTTTTGTGCCAGTATCATGCTGTTTTAATTACTACAGTTTTATAGTATAACAAGTCTGGGATTGTGATGCTACCTGGTTTGCTTTTATTACTCAGGATTGCTTTTGTTGCTCTGGTACTGTTCTGATTCCATATAAATTTTAGGATAGTTTTCTCTAGTTCTGAGGAAAATGATCTTAGTATTTTGATTGGGATTACATTAAATTTGTATATCAGTTTTGGAAGTACAGACATTCCTCGTTTAATGACAAAGTTTCAGTCCTGTGACTAGGTTATTGAATTAATTGGTTGCTAAGTGAGGAACTGTATATAGTATGTACATTATAATATTCAGGACAAAGAAATGGTCAAAGGAAATGCCAACTTAATAACTTTGCTTTTATTTGCATAACCATTATATGCAGTTCTGTAATGTATCACAGAATATAAAACTACAGTACTGTACTGAAAGTAAAATCAGCAAAAATTACAATACTATATGAACAAAGTATACTGTACAAAAAAGATTTTTAGAACTGTACCAAACAAAGATGGGTGGTAGGTTGTAAGTCCAAACAGTCATCAAACAGGCAAGTCATTAAATGAGGAATATCTGCATAGACATTTCGATCGTGCTATGCCTACCCAGGAAGATGGGATATCTTTCCATTTTCTGATGTCCTCCTTAATTTCCTTTCTCAGTTTGATGTAAATTTTCATGGTAGAAGTCTTTCATTTCCTTAGTTAGGTTAATACCTAAGTATTTAATTTGTTTAATGCTACAGTAAATGGTATTGTTTTCTTAATTTTTCAGCAAGTTCATTATTAGTGTATAGAAAGGCTATTGATTATAGAAAGGCTTATTTTGCATCCTCCTACACTGCTGAATTTTGTTATAAATTCTAGGAGTCTTTTGGTAGAGTTTTGGGGTCTTATAAATAAGAGCTCATGTCATCTACAAATGATATTTTGACTTTATCTTTTATTTTTATTTTTTTGAGACAGGGTCTCACTATGTAGTTGAAGCTGACCTGGAACTCACTATGTAACCCAGGCTGATCTCGAACTCACAGAGATCCTCCTGCCTCAGCCTCCTGAGTACTGGGATTACAGGCATGTGCCACCACGCCTGGCCTTGACTTCATCCTTTATATATCCCTTTTATTTCTTTCTATTGCATGATTGCTTTGGCTAGTGTGTCAAGAACTGTTGAACACAAGTGGTGATAATGGACCTCTTTGTCTTGTCCTTGATTTTAGAGGGAAGGCTTTCAATTTTTCTGTGTTTAATATGATGTTAGCAGTAGATTGGTCATAAGTGGGTTTTATCATGTTGAGATAAAAATATTCTATAACTACTTTCTTCAGGATTTGTATTGTAAATGGATGTTGTAATTTGTCAAAAAAAGAAAAGACTTTTTCTGCACCTAACATATTTCTCTGAAAATAATACCGGGTCTTTCATGTACAACAGTCTATATTCATGTACAAAAATCTACATTTATTCAAATACAATCATGTCATCTTGTTCTGGAACGTTGCCATAACTCTCTACACCCAGAATTCCAGATTAACTTTCTTGTGAGTATTTCCTGTAGAACTATTGGCCTCAATCCCTCATGTAGAGCAACAGAGGTCTCCTTAAATGAACATCCCATGCCGCCTGCTTGTAGTACATTAGCAACACATCTGTCAGTGATTTTATCCCATGAACTCTTCACCCAAGTCATGACCCCTTGTGGGCTAAGCTTCACCAAGTTTCCATTAAATCAAGTGTTAATTGAAGACTTACATGACAGAAGTGATGATGGTTCAGAACGATGGTCTCAGGCTGGGGATGTAGCTCAGTGGCACTGTGCCTGCCTCACAAGAGCAAGGTCCTGAGTTTGATCCCATGTACCTAAAAAAAAAAAAAAATGCTCTTATAAAAATGATAAAAAATTACATGCACTAACATTCAGAAAACATTTCTTGATTCCACAGGAGTGCATTATATGTCTGTTACTATACATATTAGATTATGAAGATCCAGAGGAGACAGAACCTTGTCCATTCTTTGTCACATGTGCATATTATTCATGTGTGTCTGTACTCTTACTGGTCATTTCATAATAAGTATCAAGTTCATTTGCTTATGTAGGCATTTTACCTCTCATCCAAAGGTGCCTTTTTACAAATAATTATAGTTTATTATCATTTAAGTATTAATGAAAATATTATTTCTATTTAAATATATAGTCATGTTACTATTTTATAATTCAAATGTCCATCATGTGCTACAGTGGATGTACTGTTTACATCTGGCTGACAATCTTAACTGAGACTCATTTTTGGGATAGGGCCTATGTTATGAGCAGCCCAAAAGTCATGCTTGAGCTTATTTTTCAATTAGGACTTATTTTCAGAGAAATACTGTATTGGGATAATCAAATGATTTTTGTCATTGCTTCCATTTAGGTACTGAATTCCATTCATTGATTTACATATGTTGAACCATTCTTGCATTTCCAGGGTGAAGCCTACTTGGTCGTGGTGTATGTTCTTTTTGGTGATTTGTTGCATTGTTTCCAGTATTTTATTGAGGATTTTGCATCTATGATACAGAAATTGACATGTAGTTCTCTTTTTTTTGGTTGGATCCTTGCCTGTTTTATTAGATCAGGATAACGTTAGCTTCTGAGAATGATTTAGGAAGTATTCCTTCCCTCTCAATTTCATCAGAAAGTAAGAGGAGTATTGGTATTAGATCTTCCCTGAAGTTCTTGTAGAAGTTGGCTGAGAATCCACGAGGACCTCATCTTTTCTTAGTCGGTAGTTTTTAAAAAAATTATTATTCACGCTTCAATTTTATTATCTTTTACTGGAATTTTCAAGGTTTTTAAATCTCCTTAGTTCAGATTTGGGAATTCCTATGTAACTAGGATCTCTCTGTTCTGAGTTCTCCAGTTGTTTGGCATATTTATTTGTGAAGTAACAGCTATTAATTCTGTGGATTTCCACTGTCCACTGTGATTTCACCTTTTTCATTTCTGACTGCATTAATTTGTCTTTTCTTTACGTTTTTGGTAAGATTGGCTAAGGGTCTATAGGTTTTGTTTATTCTTTCAAAGAACCAACTCTGGTTGTTTGTATTGTTTTTTATTCTCTACTTCATTAATTTCTGCTCACCCTTTATAATTTCCTTCCCTATACAAGCTCTGGGATTGGGTTATTCTTGCTGTTCTAAGATCTTGGGATGTATCACTAGGTTGTTTGTTTGGGCTCATTCTACTTTTCTGATGTTGGAATTCACAGCTATAATCTTCCCTCATGGGATTAATTTCACTGTATCCCATAAATTCTAGAAATGTTACACTGACATCACTTAATTGGAGGAACTGTCCTATTATTTTTTTCCTCATTGAATTTATTGGTACCCTTTAGGTAGACACTACAGTTACATTCATCATTGGGAGCTTGTAATTTTACATCACAGGTCTTGGTTCTCATTTTTTCCCCATACACCTGCCCTCCCTTCACCCCCTCCTTCCTTCCCTATTTACAAAAACAGTATTTCCATTTTTTCATAATTTTTCTTTTCCCTTATTTCCTTTGGTTGATTTCTTGATAGCAGCCATTCTTTCTGGGGTGAGGTGGAATCTGTGTTGTTTTCATCTGCATCTCTTGAATGACCAGTGAGGTGGAACATTTTTTTCATATATTTATTTGATGCTTTTACTTTTTTGTCTGAGAAATGTTTGTTCATTTCAGATACCATTTTTGAATTGGGTCTTTATATTTGGGGGGGCTTTTTTTTTAAAGATTTTTACATGTTCTAGATAATAGTCCTTTGTCTGAGAAGCTGGTAAACATTTTTTCCCAGGTGGTAGGTCGTCTCTTAGTTCTGCTAATGATTTCTTTTTCAGTGCAGAAGCTTAATAACATGAGATCCCAGTTGTTGATTCTTTCTGCTAGTTTCTGTGCTACTGCGGATTTGTTCATAAAATCTTTCCTTATGCCAATGTCTTTAAGAGTTCTGCCTAACTTATCTGCCAGCAAGTTTAGTGACTTTTTAAATATTTAGATCTTTAATCCTCTTGAATTTTAGTTTAGTGCATGGTGAAAGATAAGGGTCTAGTCTTAATCTTTGGCAGGTTCAGTTTTTCCAACACCATTTATTAAAGAGGCTATCTTTCCTCCACTGAGGGTGGAACTGTCCTATTTCTTACTTAATTTCCTGTAACATATTGATTTTTTAGGGGTGTGTTTTTTAACTTCTATATGTTTAGTTTCTGTAGAGTTTTCTGTCATTAATTTTGAATTTCATTTTACTGTGATTTGCTTATATGCATGGTAAAATTTTACTTCATTTACTTTTGCTTTGGCATGCTTTATAAGCTAATACATGGTCAAAATGAATATGCATTGTACTGCTAGTGGGTGGAACACCCAATAGATGTTTCAAGTCCATTTGTTCAAAAGTTGATTTTTTTTTGTGTAGTCAATCTATTTGAGATAGTGAGGTATAGAGATATCCCAATATAATTTTACTGATGTTTATCTGATCTTTTATGTCTATCAGAGTTTGTTTTATGAAGTGGGGTGCACAGTGGTTTGGTGCATATGTTTATAATTTTTATCACGTCTTGTTGAGTGGTTCCATTAACCAATATGTAATGTTTTTCTGTGCCTCTTTGATCAGCTTTGGTTTGAAATCCACTTCTTCTGAAAATAGGAAAGCTACTCATGCTTTTTTTTTTTTTTTTTTTGGTACCAGGATCCAACTTGGGTCCTTGCACTTGCAAGGCAGCTGGCAAAACCACTGAGCTAAATTCCCGGCCTTACTCCTGCTTGTTTGTGAGCTTCTGTTGCATGAAATATTATTTTCCATGAAATTTTTATGACTTTCTTTTTACATTAAATGTGTTTCTGTATACAGCATCCAGTTGGATTTTGCTTCTTGATCCATTGTGCTAATCCAGTCATTTGATTGACAAGTTGTGTCCATTTACATTGATAGTTACAATTGATAAGTAATATAATTGATAATTGACTTATTCCTGTCACCATATTAATCTGTCATTGTCTTGCTTTCTTTCTCTTCTGCTGAATTGCGAATCCTACCCGATGTATTTGTTTAAGTGGACCCTTTGGCATCATTAGCTTCACTGTCTCCTTCTAGGATATCCTTGAGAATTTTCTGAAGTGCTGGTTTGGTGGTCATGAATTTTTTATTATGGAAATATCTTATTTCTCTATCAATTTTTTTGAAAGATAATTTTGCAGGATAATACAGTCTTGGTTAGAAGTTGTTTTCTTCAACCACCTGAAAAACTGTCACCCTCTCCAAGCCTGTCTCCCCAGGCTGTTTCTTGCTGTCTGTCACTGTGGTTCGGTATCGCTTCAGTGCTGAAGTGAAAATCTCCTCTTGTGTGTCAGTATCTTCTTGATTCGTTTAATATGGCGGTTGTTACTTCTGCTGTCCTGTGATGTGGAGAACCCAGGGTATGGGATGTCCAGTTCTGGGTCCTCCTCTCTTGGCACAGGTCCTGCGTGGTGTCAGCATTGCTTGGGGGCAGGGCATGTACTTCCCAAGTCCTCCGGGATTGGCACATAGTTTGGGCAGATGTCTGCACTGGCTCTTGAGTCCGTATCTTGACAATTGTGAATAGTGCTGTAACAAATATAGGTGTGGAGGTGTCATTTGAATGTGTAAATTATAAGGACTTGAGCATCTATGCATTATTACTTCTGAGATGTGGGGTACAGGGGGCTTCGGAAAGGCTCTTTGAAGATATTAAGGAATCATCTGGACTTTGTTTTGTGTAAACATGATGTATGAGTGGAACTTTTGGGAATATATTATTTTTAACTTTTTCTTAGTGGGATTACAAAAGTATGTTACAATATATCAATTTAATCAATATTTCTAAAAGTGTTCTTATTATTTTCCATGTAGGATGTTTCTGAAAACTTTCTTCAAAATATCTTAAGAGTTATGTAGAGATGCAAATCATTAATTTTTGTCATGACCATATTTTTATTTTTATATTTTAGGTACTCTGGGGTTTTAACGCATTTTAGCACTTGCAGCCTGGATAGCTTTAAATCACTTGCATCACGTTCTGGCCTTGACTGTCTCAAGAACAACCCACATGATAAGCCGGTTTATAAGCAGTCATCTCGAAAGAGAATATGTGGCAACTCAGTAAGGGAAGAGGGTGAAGAATGTGACTGTGGCACTAAACTTGTTAGTAGAAATTCTTTCTCCATTTCTTATATGCATATAAAATAGTAAGAAAAAAGGTAACCAACATTGTCTTTCAGTGAAATGTATTTGAAAAAGACTTTTTATTTGGGAAAGTTCTGCCTCAGTCAATGCAAATGGAGGGGTAACAAGAATGGGGAAGAGGAAAAAGCACAGAGAAAAAAAAAAAAGAGAATAGAAGGAAAGAATGGCCGCAAGCTTTTCTAAATAAGGAGGGGATGAGGAGTAGGAGGGAACAGAGGGGAAGGGGAAAAAAGAAGCAGCAAGATAGATTGCACAGGTACAAATTCCCAGTAATGAATGTGATCATTATCTATGTGTAAAATGTCCCAGTAAAATAACGTTACCCAAAAAAGAAGAAAAGCCAAAAAGTCAATGCAATGTATTCTTTTCTTCAAAACACTAAAAGTGGGATGACCATATGTCCTTACTGCCCCACTCCTTGGTATGTATCTGATGGACTTAGAGTCAGCATACTACGAGAGACTACATTTACTGCAGTACCATTCACAGTAGCTAGCCAACACATGGGATCAGCCTCAGTGTCCATCCACAGATGAACAGACAAAGTTTGATATTAGCCGGAAGAAGAAATTATATGATTTGCAGGAAAATGAATTGAACTGGAAAATGTTAAGCAAAACAAGGCAGAATTAAAAGTCACTTTCTCCCTAGTAGAGCAATCTGAAAAGAAAAGAAAAAAACAAAAACAAATATAAATGAAGGAATTAGAAGGAATGGAATACCATCGCTGGACAGGAAGAGTTCAGGACCATGAGAAGGGCATGGGACACTGTAAGGGAGCGTAACGGGTAAAGATGGCAAAATGTCATCTGAGCCAGACGTGGCAGCACACACCTGTAATCCTAGCGTTTGGGAAGCTGAGGTGGGAGGATAACCTTGCGTTTGAGGGCAGTTTGGTCCACATAGTGAGTTCAAGGCCACCCCAACTACAGAGAGAGATCCTGTCTCAAAACAATGAAAAAATTAAAAACTTTAAATCAGAAAGATAAATAATATTAAGTAAAAAAGGAAGTGAGTTTTAAATATTTACTACTTAAAAATATAAATAACAAAATGAATGAAAAGGCAATACAGTTTTTAATAATGTTTTGTTAGAAACTAGCCTACAAAATCCATGAAAATTTAAAAATCGGCCCTTGCAAGCTAGAACAGGCCAGTTCCAGAACACTAAGACATATGGCAATTCTAAATTAAAAGTCATCCAAATATTTGAATATTTGAAACAAAATAGCTAGACTATGCCCAATATCTACAAAGTAAAAAAGTCATTTCTAAATTACCCACGGGCAAGAAAATTACAATGAAAGTTAGATCAAAGGTAATGAACCACTTTTTCGCAAAAACAATTCTTTTTTTTTTTTTTGGTACCAGGGATTGAACTTGGGTCCTTGCTCTTGCAAGGCAGGCCACCGAACCGCTGAGCTAAATCCCCGGCCCTCAAAAACAATTCTTTACTCATTTTGTGAAGTTGCTATAAACCTGATGTACAGAAATCTTGAGATGATCATTGTAAGACAGGAACACTACAGGCCAGATGTATTCCTGAACCTAGGTGCAGAAATCCTTATGGGATATTAGCAGGATAAATCTGGGCTTATTCTGTGAATGTAAGCGTGACTTAATATTTGACAATAAATCACTCCTATTCACTATGGTAAAATAAATGACAGAAGTAATATAACAGTTCCAATATATAAATTAAAATAGTTCAAAAAAGTGCACATTTTTTCATAAATTCTGTAGTGTATGCAGTGCTTGACAATAGAATTTTTTTCACAATGGTGCTGTTTGGAGCTGCCCAGTGCCTGATCCCCCGAGTCACATGTGGCTAGTGGACACTTGGAATGTTTCTCATGTGACCAAGCAATTAAATTTTAGTTCATTTGTATTTAAGTAGCTACACATGGCTAGTGGTCACCTCTTGAATCTAGTTTTTGATCTCTTCCAACACGGTGAAGTGGAGGCATTGAGAACAGAAGTAGGTGTAGTAAACATTTGGAAATTTATGGGCAATTACTAAAGTGTTTTAAAGTTGGGATTTATATGTAAATAGATATGGTTGATAATATTTGTTAAATAAAATGCGAATATAAATACTATAAAATTTAGAAATGTTTAAAGATAATGTATTTAATAAAGTATCTAATTTCCTCTAGGTTCTTCAGTGTAGTATTACTGTTTATATTGTATTGGATGTAGAGAAACATATTTCTTCTCTGCAGTACAAAATGAGATGTGGACTTCTGTAAATCAAGCACTGTACAGTATAAAAATAATGGGGCTACTTCAGCTCTGAATGCTGTGCCTACTTCGTAAAGTCATGCACTGTACACTTCTTTGATGGTACTCAATCCCTATCATTAGTTAACATTTAGCTTTTCCTCGTAGAACTGTACGCATACAAAGTGCTGTGACCCTACGTCATGTAGGAAGAAAGGCAGTGTAGTGTGTGGCTCTGGAGAATGTTGTACAACAGACTGTCAGGTAAGAGACAATCTGTGTTTGATTTAGCATTCATTTTCTTGAAATATGTATTTTAAGGAAAACACAACAATACCCTATTCAGCCCTTTCCACGACATTGTAACCATGCAGATGGGACCCATTTCATACTTTATTCAGGAACCTATTTCTTGTATTTTCATGCCCATAATGTCTGATACTTCTAATCTTGATTTACATATATATATATATAT